>NW_006408523.1:16462365-16499369 GCF_000296735.1 Chrysochloris asiatica | reverse complement strand
TTTTTATGCTTTCTGATTGTCTTGAGGTAGATGTGATCAGGATGTGGGCTTCCCTTTTCACTGTTCTTATTGCTTAACTCAGAATAATTTTTGCAGGTGTTGTCTGCCTACCTGGTGTATGGTAGTTGGTATAGGTTCTTGCCTGAATTTTGGTGTTTTATAGGGTGTGATTGTAGTTGACTATATGGCAGCAATTGCTGTCTCTTCTTGGGTAACATAGGGAGAGAAAGCATCCCCCAAAGGTGAAAGGGGGAACAAAAAAATCAAAAGAGCAACAGCAAAAAAATAATAATAAAAAAAAAAACCACCAACATAAAACTAGATTGGATACTGTAGTCTATAATCGCAGAAAAGGGAGAAGGAAGGAGAAAAGAAAGAAACAGAAAAAAAGGTGTAGCTTAATAGTATCAGCTTTTTGCCTTCAAGGCCACCTGATAAACTTCAAGATGCCACTGTAGATTGTTATGCTGTTCCTCAGGATTTCATTTTCAGCCTGTTTTGTTTTTAAAATCTCTCTCCCTATTCACACCCCTTGTTCTGGTCTTTTCCCTATTAATAAACAGTTCAGGGCTGGCTGTTGAGCTACCTGTCACTTTAAATGCTGAGAGTATCTGTGTGTATGCGTGGCAGAAGAACCCATCAATGGTGGGGTTGAGGGGTGTCCACTCACTCAGGCACCCCCCTCTAGTCACCAGAATGAAGGTGCACAAACAGTGGAGGGCCAATGAACAGATATCAAAATAAAAAATCAGAACAAAGCAAAACCGACAAAGTATATTGTCCACCTTTGCTCTGAGGTTCCCACAGCGTTATTCCATGGTGGATCTCCTTGCTCTCCCATTTTGTCTTGCCTTTTGGTCTCGCCCAAGTTGTCGGCTCTGGGCCACTGAGCCTGGCAGATTCTAAGGTATGAGATTTCTTACTCCCGCTACAAGTTCCACTAGCTATAAGCCTTCAAACTTTTCAAATATTCCTAGATATGTGGTTCAGAGTTTTGGAGCTCTGCCCTAAACCTGCTTCGCCTGGCTCTCTGTGGTATTGCTGATGGAGATCTTCACTACACCTCTCTGTCATCCTAACCATTGCCAGTGAACTGACTGTGTAAAGATTGTTTAATGTGTATGCGCTCTATTGTTTGTATTTTCACTAACAATACAATGGAGTCCTGGTATAGCCCTATAGAATTAGCACTGGACTTCTAATCACAAGGTTGGTGGTTCAAACTCACCAGCTGCTCTTTGAAAACCCTATATAGGTTTGCTATGAGTCAGAACTGACTCAACAACACAACAATAACAACAATAAAATACAAAGTAATAAATAAATAAACCAGATGAAAACAAAAACTCTGTGGATCAGTTCTACTCTGCACATATATGGTTGCCATGAGTTGGAAACAACTCCATGGCAATTAACAACCACAGCAACAATTTCATGATTACCATCCAGAGTTTTCTTATTATTATGATTTGCTTCACCCCAACCCCAGTTACAATAGTGACTGCCTCAGCATCATGCCTTCTGGAGACAACGCCATGGGGGTTTAGTTGTTGGGCTGACAACTCCCAAGAGCAGTCAGATGCCTAATTGGCTTACAAATACAGGGTCAGGTTTACCAACCTCAGACTAATTCTGAAGCTTAGCAGCAAGTGTTAAAGTTGGCTCAATATCTTTTTATTGTTTTCCCTGCCTCTAATCTTATCCAGATCTTACCAGATCTTATCACACAACTGTGCCATGATTCATCGTTTTTCTTGCCAAGCTTCCCACATGACTTCCGAAACTCTTTCTGTGATCTGACCCCTAGTTTGAAGTAAATTTACATTGATTGATTTTAGTAGAACTGAAGAGTAAATTTTTTTTTTTTTTTACATATTCTGATTTATATGTTTTTTGGGTCATGTTTTAGTTCTCTTTGAAGATTGTTATTCCCAGAAATAATCTTTATAACTGAGAAGAAAGGATTTTTTGAAGTAGTTCTAGATTTTCTGTCTTCCTTCTTGACCAAATAATGCCTGTTTGCATTATAATTGAGGTGTCTTTCTCATTGGATTAAACTATTTTTGTCTCCTGATGAATATTTTGTCTTTTTTTAAGTAAGTTCTTAATCCTGCCATTTACCTTCAACCCCAGTTCAACCTGATTTACCATTTCAGAGGGGATGATGCTAAACACTTTCTTGAAGCACTTTTCTAGTTTTAAAAGTGGAATTCAAAATGTGGTGGTTCAATTAGACCAATAACTAATGTGTCTTAAGAGAAAGATTAAGAAGATGAAGACCCTTAGGCATAAGATTCCCTCCATTCATTTTCAGAATTTACCTTATTTTTATCTATGTTACTCTTTTCTCTTTTTTTTCCTGAGATAGAAGTGTCTCCATTTCTTTCCAAGGCAAATCCTTTCATCGGTGTTTTTTTTCATGACTCTGCTTTTGCACAAACACTCCCTTGTTAACAAATGGAAAACTAAAAGGAAAACACAAAACAAAAACAAACTAGTTGCTGGGGAGCAGATTCTGACACCTGGTAACCTTGAGTGTGTCAGAGCAGAACTGCGCTCCACTGGGTTTTCTATGGCTGATTTGTCAGGACCAGATTGCTAGACCTTTTCCCCTAGGGGGCCCTGTTGTTGTTAGGTGCCATCAAGTCGATACCGACTCATAGCAACCTTATGCATAGCAGAACAAAACGCTTACCGATCCTGGGCCAACCTCACTACTGTTGCCACGCTTGAGCCCATTGATGCTGGCCATTAGCCAATCCATCTCGCTGGGGGTCTTCCTCTTTTGCTCTGACCCTCCACCTTACTAAACATGATATCCTTCTCCAGTGACTGGTCCCTCCTGACAATATGGCCAAAGTATGAGACAAAGTTTGGCCATCCTGGCCTCCAAGGAGCACTCTACCTGCGCTTCTTGCAACACAGATCTGTTGGTTCTTTTGGCAGCCCATGACACTTTCAATATTCTCCTCCAGTGCCAGAACTCAAATGCATCAATCTTCTAGTCTTCCTTATTCACTGTCTAGCTTTCGCATGCATATGAGGTTATTGAAAATACCATGGCTTGGGTCAGGCGCACTTTAGTCTTCAAGGTGGCTCTAGATGACACAAACAGACAACTCGGTTAGCTGGGTGCTTAACTGTATGTGTCACCAGGGATGCCGGGACTGAGAAGTTACTTTCCTGAAAGCTTCAGCTTCAACCTGCCTCTTTTGCAAGACCAGCTTGGCCTCCAACAGGGTGCTGAGGAGTCCGTGCCCTTGTGTATCCTCTGTTCTTGGATATGCAGCCATTAAAACAAGTAACTTATGTTAAATGTCTACTGCTCAACGAATCAATACACTCTTCAAGGGTAGAGAGTGGCAAGTGATAGGAGGTTCTCACACATTGATTAAATGAATAGTTAATTCCCTCACTCTGTTGGTCATTTAAGCAAAGGACTCTAGAGGAGTCCTTTTTCTTAGTTTACAAACAAACTCTAATTTGATCTATTTTTTTTAAAAAGTTCTATTTGGTCTAGCCCACAAACTGCCCCTCTATCTACCCCCTTTTTTCAGGAAGACTGTTTTTTTTAAGTCATTCTCTGTACTTTATTTCCATTCACTTTTCAGCTCATTAACATCTGCCTTTTACTCTCTCAACTCTACTGACATTTTGAAAATTATGATTTAGTCCGAAACACAACATCCAATATATCTTCTCTGGACCTGTTTATCTAAATTATCCACAGCAGCAGACTCTGGGCTGCCTTTTTATCCTTGGAATTCTGTAATCATTTTGGCTTCAAGATGTTGCTATTCCTTAATTCCTCTCAGTTTTGTCTTCCTCATTCTCCTTGCATGACTTTTTCTGCCTAAAACTAGAAATCAGAAAGTCCATCCCTTAATCTATTGCTCTTTGTTCTGTATCATGTTTGTTTTCTAAGCAACAGTTACAAAAATCTTACCACTAAATTTATGTGTTGAGGTATTTCATCCGTCTGTAGAAGGATAATTGAAATTCATCATTATTATCATCTCCCACATTCATTTTGTAGCTTCCTAGTCTTGCAAGATTGTGGAGTTTAATTGTTCACCCTGGAATATATTTATCTGTGTTTTTGTATACATACTCATTTTTGCATTACATTTCACATTTACAACCATGCCCATCATATCGTACTGATTTTACAGGACAGCAAATGGGTATCTGTGTCTTTATCCCTTTGATGAAAAAATGTAAGCACCCAGTTGCAAAAGTAAATGCTTCAATATATTTATTAATGAAGTCCCAGGTAAAGGATATTAAAGAACTAGAGGTGGGGGCGAGGCTTCTTTGTTTTTACTTGTTTCCTTTTAACTCTTCTTGTTAGCCCCATCAATTTAGTATAAGAACAGACATCAGAGAAGTGGTCTACAAAAGGAAAGAAACCATTGAGTAAACTCTAACTTAGGCCAACCCTATGTGTGTCACCCTGTTGTGTTAGAATAGAACTCTGCTTCCCAAGGCTTTAATGGCTGATATTTCAGAAACAGATCTCCAGTCTTTCTTTGGAGGTGCTTCTGGTAGACTCAAGCCTACACCTTTTCATTTAGTAGCCAAGTACGTTAATCATTTGCACCATATAGTAACTCTTCAAGATGACCATGGTAGCTGTTAGGTATCATACAGCTCATTTGGATTCATAGTGACCAGTCATGTGACAAAGTAGAACTGACTCATAGGTTTTTCTAGGCTATAACCTTTATGTACTCCTGGTGTGGTATTGTAGGATCAGCATTGGACTGTGAACCACAATGTTGATAGTTCAAACCCACCAGCTGCTCATTGGAAACCTGATACAGGGTTGCTGAGTCAGAGTGGATTCAATGACACTTAACAGCAACCATCTTTATGGGTGCACATCCCCAATCCTTTATCCCATGGAGGGGCTGGCTAGATTTGAACAGTCATCCTTTGGGTTAGCAGCCCAGAACTTAACTATTTTCACACTAGAGATCCCCTAGAAGTTCAAACCGTGCCCAGTTAAGGAGGCTTCCTGTGGAGTGTCTGCATTACATAAGACCATAGGTGGAATCCTGAACCCCATCCAGAATCTTCTGAGGTGGGAAATTGCCACTGGAAAGGACAAGCACACCAGCCTGAAGCAGCTGAAGAACAGAAGATACTTCTTGAAAGAAAGACTGTTAGGAAAAATACAAAACAATAATGGCAGCACAACTGACTACTACAATAACAAGTAAGTTGCTAGAGACATCAAGGCAAGCAGTCGGGTTCCCTCAGAGCAAGCCCCCTTCTAAGACTAAGACTCAGTGGGAATACATGAGCAGACACGTGTTCTGACTGGTGACCATGTTGGTCACCTATAAGAGTTAGTGAGGGAAAAACCGCAATGAAGCTGCGAGCTAAGTCCAACCACATTCAATGCACTCTTGTGAACCCGGGTGGAGACCTGGTTAGCCAGCAGTGTGGTGAGACCTGGGGACTCTTGGGCCCAGAGTCAGTGACATAGCCACAGAAGACTAGAGTAGAGAGTGAAGCATCCAGCTGATAAGAGAGGGCATATGCACAAGAACACCCACACTTGCAGATAATACCCACTTGACCTGGTTTCAATGGCTAGATGATCAGAGCTCAACTATAGAAGAAGAAAGAAGAGGAAAAAAAGAGTAATCTGATACAATTTGATGAACTTGACCTATACCTATGGATGCAGTAGCTCAAAAGAGGAAACAAAGCTTTACAACAAAGATCATTCCCACCCCCGTGATACACAGGGTGACAGGGATAGGCAACTTGGACATTGGCTTACCCAAAATTGGAGGGCTTACAAAGGTAAGAAGTGACTGCCTTACAAGCTTTCAAGAGGGAGCCTAGATCCAGAGGATGAAGACGAAGGTAAAATCTCCACTGAGTAGTATCCAGTCAGTCTGGGCGGGACTGATGAAAGGAGATGGGGATAGGTTATCTTGTGATACAACAGTGAATAATTACTATCAGGACTGATTGTGATGGTTGGAAATGTAAAGGTAGATGTTTTGTAGCAAAAGGAGGGGAGTGGTTGATTTTGCAGTCCAGGAGTGGAGGTCCCTGGGACCATCAAGGAAGAAAAGCGGAGTGCGAGGCCCTACTCAGAGAAGCAGTGATGTCCGAGATGGAGGCAGAGATGATGATGTATGTGGAGAGATGGAGCGGCTGGGGACTCTAGACCCAGAGAGGGAGGGGGGCTTTGTGCTGATGACCGAGGGGCAGGCTTGCAGGGTATAGCCTTTGGTTGGTTGATGGTGCATGGAGGGGTTTGTAACCATGGCAATATAGGATAGGATGAATGTAAAGGTAATGTTCTCCCATGTAAACTATCACATAAGTCACAATAAAAAAATCCACTGCTGCGAGCTGGTTCCTAACATATATTCTTGTTAAGTGCCATCGAGTTGCTTCTGACCCATAAAGACCCTGTATAGGGTTCCCAGGGGGCGCCTGGTGAACTTGAACTGCTGACCTTGCATTCCAAACCGACTTTGCAGTCCAGTGCATTAACTCACAGTGCCACACCAGGTGTTCCTCAAGTGGCTGAAACCACTCTGAGGTTTATTTTCCTTCTTGCCCATTTGACTAAATCACACTGAATCTTTCTGATCTCTGAGTCCTGAGTTCACCAACCCAAGATCCCTCTATGTTTCTCTAGGCATATCCAAATCAGGCATCAGATGAACTTTTCTTCATTCCTGAAGGCCTCTTTGACCATTTCACTCTACTCATGTCTTCCTTCTTCATTCCAGATGCGCTTAGTGCCCATGTTACTCATTGAGGTCACTTACTGATTTCTGGACATCAGCAGTCAGCCAGCTTGCTTTGTTATTCAGCCTTCTAAATTATACTTTTTTTTTTTTTTTTTTTTTTAGTCCTCTCGTCTTAAAGATTTGCTGTTTACTATTATTGTCACTTCTTTCTCATTCTCATTTTACCCACTGTCTCAGCCACAAATCCTTATATAGTGGGGCTAACAGACCATTGACCACATACAAGATGCTTAATTCTTGAATGAAATTAAAAGGATTTGGTAACTTTGATTCCCCGTGATGGTTTGGAGTGGAAACAAGTGATCAGAAGCAGTCTGGTAGGAACTATAGGCATCTGTTCAAGAAATGAAGGGTCCATTTGAATACAAAGAGCGATTGACTATATTAGACCTTTGCCTTTTCTAGTCAGTATCTTTCTTGCTTAAGTCAGTCCATGATATGCTAGGGAAAAGAGAACTGGTATTGATACTTCAGCACATCTGATAAAAAAGAGTTTAAATTATGTTAGAACAACTTTTGTTTTCCCAGTAACCCTACTGGGGATACTACTCATGTTAAAAAGTGTAAGGATTGGTTGCTTTTCTAATTTTTCTTTCTTGCTTGTGTAAATGCACAATAAATTCCTTTGACAGTCAGAGGCACGGACAAATGTTATTGGAAATCTCCTGCCTGTCTTGGAGAAGAGTAACACTTTTCACAGTGAACTCACCGGGGGACACTTTGTTATGATGTCATGACTTTTTACTCTTTACAAATGTCAGCGACATTCATCTTGTAAGAGTTCCGCTGGTCTTACGGTATATTTCTTGCCACTTGTTCATTCATTCAATATATACTCCACTGTGTCCAGGGGCTGATGTCTATTTTCAGTTCAAACCGGCGCTTGTGTCTTAATACACTATATTCATTGTATATTAATTTGATTTCCTTTCTCCTCTATCTTTGGTATATAAAACAAGAGTGCTTTGAATGGATTTGAATTATATTCTGGTAAAAACTTCACATTCTACCTTATTGTTTTATCTTGCTATATATGAGGGGACTTCACACAGTTCCTGAAAAAAATTCATGATCCTTCCATTCCATTTTTTCCATGAACTTTTTAAAACTCCCTTGTATTCTCATGTTAAGTTCTCATTTTACAGGTAAGGTCCAGAAAGGTGAAATGACTTATTGAAGTTCACTCAGCTAATTAGGAATAAAACCAGACTCTATACACAGATATCCTAACTTCCAGCCTTGTGCTTACTCCAATTACATGGAGTCCTGGTGTGGCACTGTGAGCTAATGCATCAGACTGCAAAGTTGTTTGAACTGCAAGGTCAGTGGTACAAGCTCACCAGCTGCTCCTTGGAAACCCTATATAGGGTCACCATGAGTTGGAATTGACTCAACGGGACTTAAAAATAACAACAACATTCTTTCAAGGGAGTCTTGGTGTGGCGCTGTGGGTTAATACTCTGGACTGCAAAGTCTGTTTGAGCTACAAGATTGGCGGTTCAAACTCACCAGCCATTTTTTGGAAACCCTTTACAGGGTTGCTATGGGTCAGACTGACTCAATGGCACTTAACAACAACTAAAACAACATTCTTTCAAGCATGACTAGGCAGACATTATGGTTCATATGTTTCAGGATATATCACCGCTATTGTCTTATGTGGAGTCCTGATGTGGTGCCGTAGGATAAGCACTCAATTGCAATGTCAGTTTGAACCCCAAATTTGGTGGTTCAAATTCACCAGCTGCTCCTCAGAAACCATATACAGGGTTGCTATGAATCAGAACCAACATCGTGCCACTGAACAACAATAATGGTCTTGTTAGGAAAACAATAATTCTCACCCCTGAACCAATAAATAACTTCATGACAAATGGAGAAAAGATTCAAAGACTTCATTTTGCTTGGATCCACTATCAACACTCAATGAAGCAGCAGTCAAGAAATCAAATGACGTATTGCATTAGGCAAACCTGCTGCACAAGACCTCTTTAAAGTGTTCAAGAGCAAAGATGTCAGTTTGAGGACTAAGGTGAACCTGACCTAAGCCATGGTATTCTCAATTGCCTCATATGCATGTGAAAGTTGGACAATGAATAAGAAAGACCAAAGTAGAATTGATGCATTTGAGTTATGGTGTTGGAGAAGAATATTTAAAACACCATGGACTACCAAAAGAAGGAACAAATGTGTGTTGGTAGAAATGCAGCCAGAGTGCTCCTTAGAGGTTACAATGACAAGATGTCATCTCTTTTACTTCTGACATGTTATCAGGAGGTAGCAGGCCCTGGAGAAGGACATCACACTTGGCAAAGTGGAGTCAGCGACTAAGAGGAAGACCTTCAACAAGACAGATTGGCACAGTGGCTGCAAAAATGGGCTCAAGGGTAACAAAGATTGTGAGGATGGCACAGGACGGGTCAGGGTTTCATCCTGTTGTACGTGTGGTCACTGTGAGTCAGAACCGACTTGACAGCATCTAACAACAACAGCAATGTCCTATTTATGGGATCTTTGTTCCATAGAAGTTTCCCCAAACTCATTCATTTAGACCAGATGTAGTAATCTCTTAAATTAACACATGGCACATTTTAAAAACAGTCTGTGGAAACAACATGGTAAGTTTAATTTCCAATTTTAAAGGGACATGTATTTTGTGATTTTTACAACAACTGTAAGAATTGTAAATCACAGCAGAGATAGCATGTTCAGGGGTTGAGGACACAAGCTCTGCAGGTTGACATGGCTCTGACATGTGACAACTCTTTGACCATAGACAAGGCCACTCATCCTGCCTGCGTTTCCTTGCTTTCCTTCCTACAAACTGCCAGTGAGGGCTGTGTTAAATGCTTAGAATGGCGTTGGGCACAAAAGAGATGTGGTGTAATTCTTATTCACAAATTTGGTAAAGGGGGAAGGGAGAGGTATGTCATTACCAGAGTTCGATTTGCCATTATAACAATGTAATCAGATGATTTAGCAAAGAAGAGATACTGAATTACATGACAAATTCAGGTCAGCCAAATTGGCTCATTTGGGTAGTTAATGGTCAGATGTTTCTTTAGTTTTAGTTGAGTAGACCAAGCCAAACTAAAAACAGTTAGAATTTTCTTCTGAATATGGCAAATTATCATTGTTGTTGTTGTTGTGTGCTGTAGAGTTGGCACTGACTCATAACAGCCCTGTGCACAACAGACTGAGGTTCTACCCAGTCCTGCACCCTCCTCCATTAACCATTGCTATACTCAAGGTCATTGCTGCTGTGACTCTGCCAATCCATCTCATTGGGGCCTTCCTCTTTTTGTGCTGACCATCCACTTTTACCTAGATGATGTCCTTCTCCAGGAACTGGTCCCTCCTGATACTATGTCTGAAGTATGAGAGAAGAAGTCTGGTCATCTTGGCTTCCAAGGAGCACTCTGGATGTACTTATTCTTACACAGATTGGTTTGTTCTTTTGGCTGCCCATGGCACTTTTAATATTCACCTCCAACACCATAACTCAAATGCATCAATTCTTCTATACAGTCTTCCTTATTCAGTGTCCAACTTTTGCTTGCATATGAGATATTTGAAAATACCGTGGCTTGAGTCAGACATACCTCAGTCTTCAAACTGACATCTTTGTTCTTGAACATTTTGGAGAGGTCTTGTGCAGCAGTTTGCCTAAGGCAATACGTCATTTGATTTCCTGACTGCTGCTCGGGCTAATTTAGTTATATGCTGATATGTGAAATACTGATCAATATCACTTATACTGGTAACATTCTTCAGGCTGATGCCACCTCTCTGTCATTAGTGTGCCTTTCAGGTTCACTCTGAAGTGAATTTTCCCTTATGTAGAAACATAGAGGTCTCCTAGTTCAAGAGGACAGACCGACACATGCTTTAATCTTCTCCTATTTCTGAGAATCTATTAATGTAACAATGAAGGAATAAAAATGGTATGTTGTTGTTGTTGTTAAGTGCTGTCGAGTCGGTTCCAACACATAGTGACCCTGTATAGGGTTTCCAAGGAGATGCTGGTGAGCTTGAACCGCCAACCTTGCAGTTCAAATGGCTTTGCAGTCTGGTGCATTAACCCACAGTGCCACACCGGGACTCTAAAAATGGTATAGACATATACAAATGAAGAGAACAATAGGTTGGGAGACTACTTGTGGATGATGGATGATGTTGATAGCTGATGGAAGTGGAGGAGGCTGCAATGATTTGACCTCTTAGAACCCCAGCAGGACTCTGGCCTGAGAAATTAAAGGGAAGGCTTGGGAATGAGAAGTAGCACTTAAAAACAAGAATCAATACATGGAATAGTTAATCCCTTCACACACCACCCACTGTCTTTTCTCCATTATTTATTACAAAGTACACAAAAAAAATACGGAAACTCTTCAACAACAGTTTTTTAGAGGGAAGACCCAAGAACATTAATGGGAGTTTGTGTCCCACAGAAAAGCTTTCCACGTTCTGGGAGCTGGGAGACATTTGCAGCGTGGCCTGCTCCTCACTTGCTCACTGGATAAAGGGATGTTACAATTGACAGGTTTCATTCATAAACAAAGACAGTCTACTATTGTTATCAATGAACAACCAGGGAGCACACCTTCTCCATGGAAAGGCAACAGTATCACAGAGAAAGAACTGCAAGAACACATGAAATTTCCCTAAAGGAATCAGACAATTCATGGTTCAGCAAATTGTAAAATAAAAAATTTTTAATTGGTACCCTTAGAGATATTTGAGGTATGCACCCACAAAACAGGAGCAAGCTGTTGTCATAGGTAAATAATCAAGGAACACTAGAGAGCTCCTGAAAATTAGAAATATGATGATTAGTTTGGAAGGTAAATTTTAGGAAATCTATAGTGTTGGGTATGAGTTGGTATCAACTCGATGGCACCTAACAACAACAAACAACAAAAATAGTGTTGGTGGTTCAAGTTCACCAGCGTCTCCTTGGAAACCCTATACAGGGTCGCTATGGGTCGGAACTGACTCAACAGCACTTAGCAACAACAACCACAAGAATGTTGTAGAATAATCACTGGACTGCTAACCACAACATCAGCAAGTCAAACCCACCAGCCACTCCTTGGAAACACTGTATAGGGTCATTGAATCCGAGCCAACTCAATGACACTTAATAACAATAAGAATATAAAACAAAGGCAAAGAAACTTGAATCACTAGAGATAGATAAAAGATGTAGAAGTCAATCTAAAATGTCCAGCATTCAACTCATAGGGATTTCAGGATCTAATAACTGTGAAAAAGGATAGGAACAGATCTTTAAATGAATAGGAAATTTACTAGACTTAAAGATTGTTACATACTTTCAATTTTAACAGAGAACTGAGCAGAATGGCATTACAATTTTAGAAATAACTAGGCAAAATAGAGAAAAGCAAACCTACCACCTAAATGGAAAAAAAGAAAGAAAGAAAGAAAGAAACTGAAAAAAAAATCCAGCTTCAGTTCTGACTGCTTGTCAGGACACTGGATCCTAGAAGGCAATGGAACTCCCAAATCTGAAAGAAAAGATTTTCATTCAAGAATTCTATTTCCTGATAAATTATCAGTCAGGAGGCCAGGAATGTGTCAAGATGCCATTTCTGCTGCAGACCCCAGGAAGGCTAAACAGGATTGGAGAAGAGAGGAATGTAGAAAGTAGGTTTCTTGGAAAAAGATGGATTCAATATTATGAGTGTAATTGCTTATTTAAAAAAAAAAAAATGTGTGAGTATATGATAAATTTCTGTTGGGTGCTTTTGAGTCAATTCCAACTTATACTGATCCCACTTTAATAGAAAATATCTAACTCATAGGGTCTCCTAAGCTGTAACCTTTTGGGGAACAGATTGCCAAGTTTTTCTTTTGTAGAATTTTTTAATGTGGTCCAGCCACACTGGACTGTTAACCAAAAGGTCAGCAGTTCAAACCCACCTGCTGCTCCTGAAAAACCCTATACAGGGTTACTATGAGTCAGAACCCACTTAACAACACTTGACAACAACAACATGGAAGCAAATAGGACTTGGTAGGTCTTGTGGATCTTAATAATATAAAATAAATCATCACAGGTTATACTTTCATAGTACGTGCTATGTTTCCTTCATAGTTCTAAGTACTTTGCATATATAAATTCATTTAACCCTCATGATGAGACAGTTAGGAGCTACAGTGTAAGCATTGGACTGCTAACCACAAGATCAGCAGTTCAAACCCAGCAACTGTTCCAAGGGAGAAAGAGGAAGTTTTTTGCTTCTACAGAGATTAGCAGCCTTGGAAACCTTGCACAGGGTTCCTATGAGGCTGAATCAACTCATTGGAGCCCCTTGTTGTTGTTGTTGGGTGCCATTAAGTCAGTACTGACTCATAGCGACCCTATGCACAACAGAATGAAACACTGCCCGATCCTGGGCCACCTTACAATTGCTGACATGCTTGAGCCCATTTATGCTGCCATATTGCCAGTCCTTCTCGCTGGGGGTCTTCCTCTTTTTCTCTGACCCTCTACCTTACCAAGCATGATATCCTTTTCCAGCGACTGATCCATTGTGATAATATGTCCAAAGTATGAGAGACGAAGTTTGGCCATCCTGGCCTCCAAGGAGCACTCTGGCTGTGCTTCTTGCAACACAGATCTGTTGGATCTGTGTGGCAGCCCATGGCACTTTCAATATTCTCCTCCAACACCATAACTCAAAAGCATCAATTCTTCTACGGTCTTCCTGATTCACTGTCCAGCTTTCACATCCATATGAGGTTATTGAAAATACCATGGCTTAGGTCAGGCACACCGTAGTCTTCAAGCTGACATGTTTGCTCGTCAACATTTTAAAAAGGTCTTGTGCAGCCGATTTGGAGCCCCTAGGTGGTGCAAATTGTTAACTTGCTCAGCTGTTAACTGAATGGTTGGAGGTTTGAATTCACCTAGACGTACCCAGGAGAAAGACCTTGCTCACGGTCTACTAACAAAAAGTTAGCCTGGACCACACTTCTACTTGGACAACATGGGACTTCCATGAATGGTGATACCTTTATGACCATTCACTTTATGAGATTTTTGCTCCATTATGTCTCCCGTTTTAAAGATTTCTCTAACAGCTGAAAGAAGTTGAGATGTAAAAGTGATGAGAAGAGGCAGATAAAAATATTGTAGAGAGGGTGGTGCGGGAGCTAAATTCTTCATATGGTTTTGTGTGCAGCATCAGTGGGTTTGTACATAAGTTATATTTTATATTGTTCTCTCCAGTTTCGGCGTGAAACCTAACTGATAGGATTTCTTATGTAAGAATATATATTTAGCAGTGTCCACCTTTTTATAAAGCAATGAAAAGGTTTGAACATGATAAAGTAGACAATCACATGGTAAATAAAACAGGTATTGTTACTATGGTATCTGTATATAGGACATCTTTTAGGAGAGTGACGTGAGACCAAAGGTTTTCTCTGATAGTTAAGACTAATGGGTGGTACCTGCTGAAAGCAATTTTTAAAGGTTTTTTTTCTTTCTCTCTCTCATTTTCAAACTGCGCTTGAAGCTCGTAAACATACTCTTTGAAGAGCTGAAGATTTAGAACACACTATCTTCTGTCTAAGTAAAAGCACAATCTAAATGTAAGGAGAAGTTGTTAAATGAAAAAAAAACAAAACAAACCACCCCCCAAAAAACCCAGAGGACATCAAATGTAGTGAACGACCTCCATGCATTTAGGGGTCAATTGTAGAGAGTCAGAAATGAATCACCCTGCATTAGAGATGCTTGATGGTACAATAGGTTGTGGAAATTGGAAAGAAATCGGTAAAAATAATAGGTCAACCCTATTACATTGGCCTTTCTTCGGTGTAATTTTGTGCTGAAAAGCATTGAACCAGGTATCACCTAGTGTTTACTGAAGAACAAAACACTGATGCTATTATGTTTCTGATGAAATAAAACAATCTCTTGGACCAAGACTCTGTCAGGGGAATGCTGGGCATCAGTTTTGCTAACCAGATTATATGACAAGCAAATGCATTCTGTTCATTTATATTGAATCCTTATGGTTTTTAAAAATAATAGTTTGAAGTCTTAGAGATGATGAACATTTTTGTTAAATCTTAAATGTCTTCTTTAAAGAACAACTTAAATCCCTGACTATTAAAGCTTTACTAATTAAGATATAAAATAACCCTCCAGGGCTCATATTACATTATAGACCTTTCATAGCACTGTATTAGAAAGAATGCTAATTAAAATAAAACAAAACAAAACAAACCTGTTTGCTTTTTAAAAGCAAACAAACAAACAAAGCAAAACAGTATTTGTTTATAGATGCATGAGAGTTGGATACCTGTCTACACTATTTATTTTAAAAATAGGAGTTACAGAGTAAATTCATTATGTTTTTTCACATACAGGATATTTTTTTCAGTTGGTGAACTGAGGCCAAATTGAATCAGTAGTATCTCAGGAAGTATATTGACTGCCCAAGCCTTCAGTGCCAGCTTCAAATATGTAAGCTCTCCTGTTATCCCTGCTGTTTAATAAGAAGCCATTCTTTAGATATGAGACGGCACATTGACACAGGGTTTACAAGTGGCCGTTTGGTTTGTTTTCCCCTCCTCTCTCACAATGAGAAGGAAAATAATTGACAAGGTCTTTGGTGTGACCTCCTTCTTGGAAGAGAATGTTTAGCACTCTGAAGACCTTGAACTAGCTTTCATTATTCTTATTCAGGTGTTTTCTTTCTGTTTTTTTTTTTTTTTAATGAATTCATGCACAGTTTTAGCAGTGAAAAAGGGTAAGCTTATTGATGGGTCCAGAAGGGCTGTGTGAATGAGATCCATTAGTTCTAAGTGGAATGTTTTAGATTAATGGTTTTTTTCCTCAGAGATAGCCAACACCAGTGTGGCCCTTTTTGATTACTAGGGCAATTCCTTCATTCTATAGAAACTGAGGTCCAGAAAGCAGGCAATTCACCTTGTCCATGCAGTCCTTCGCCTGCATTCCTGAGCTCACTTAGGGACACTAACATCTACCAGGTTCCTTGGGTGGAGCCAACAGTCTGTGAAAGGTCATAGTTTGAACTCACCCAGAAGCACCTTGGAAGACAGACCTGACATTTATGTCTGGAAGGTCACAATCTTGAAAACCCCATGGAGCGGTTTTACTCTGTACACATGGGATCGTCATGAGTCATACTAGACTCGATGGTAACCGATAACAACAACAAACATCTACCTCATCATCCCACAGCCAGAAACCTAGACGTCACCCCGCACCCACAACTCTATCAAAGCAGTCACCAGACCTCTTTTCTTTCTACCACTTAATCTCCAACTCATCTTGTGCTCTCTACTTCCCAAATACAGCCCTCAACTTCTCAAGAGTCACTTCATGAGTCTTCTTGCAATAATAAGATCACTTTGCCTTCCGTTACCCATTCTATTGACTGGGCCTTCCCAGGTGCCCAGATAAGAACACTCAGCCAAAACATTAACTTCTACTTTGTGCTCGGCTGGGGGATTTCTGGAGGCAAAACTCACTGTGTAAAAGAGTCATTGACTTCCATGCATTCTATTGTTTCAGAAATGCCCACAGCCAATCCCTTCCACCTCCCCATAATCCTCTCTTTTGTTTCTCAATCCTTCATTCCCAGAAGACCTGCTCTTACTGCTTCTATCTCCAGGGCCCTGTGTTTTCTTATTTCTTTCCTATTATAATCTGAGGAGGTGGGACTTTTCTCCCTGAAGATGCAATCAAGTTGTTTTACACTGTGGAGACCCCTCAATTAATTGTCCATGTTGCAGTAAATGAGCAGGTTGAAGCCAGAGCTATTACCTTCCCACATCATTTTATCTTTAGCTTTGTTCTAAAACCTTGAGGATTACGCATGTTGTTTTTCTCTCTTGGCACAAATAGTTCTCAGTCAGTAATCATGCATTTTACTGACTTAAATTCATTGCTGTTGATTAACCAAAGAAACAAACCTGTTGCCCTCAAGTCTATTTTGAATCATAGAGACCTATCTATATGTTGTTGTTGTTGTTTTTAAGTGCCTTAGAGTTGGAAGGAGCTCTGGTAGCGTAGTGGTTTTGAATCGGGCTGCGAACCACAAGGTCAACAGTTAGAAACTACCAGCTCTTCCGTGGGAGAAAGATGAGGCTTTCTGCTCCTGTAAAGATTTATAGCCTCGGAAACCCTGTACAGGGTCGCTATGGGTCGGAACCGACTCCACAGCACATAACAACAACACAGTTGGTTTCCAGCTCATAGAGACTCTGTAAAGGGTTTTTGAGGAGTAGTTGGTAGGTTTGAACAACTGACCTTGCAGTTAGCAGTCTGGTGCTTATTCTACAGTACATAAAGACTATATGTATGGTAGTGAGGTTGGCCCAGGATCGGACATTGTTTCATTCTGCTGTGCATGGGGTCGCTATGAGTCAGTTCCAACTCGATGGCACCTGACAACAACAACATATATATATAAGTGCTGTTGAGTTGGTTCCAACTCATAGCGACCCTGTAAAGGCTTTTCATGGAGAGGCTGGTGCGTGATTCAAACCGACCTTGTAGTTCAATGCATTATCCTGCAGCATCACACCAAGACCCTATGTGTTGTTGTTGTTGTTGTTAAGTGTCATAATGTTGTTTCTGACTCATAGCAACCTTGTATAGGCTTTCCAAGGAGCAGCTGGTGGGCTTGAACCGTCGATGTTGCTGTTCAAACGACCTTGACTTCCTAGAGATCCACTGAATTTTAGCCAGGGAGCCTTGCTGGGACAATGGTTTGCTCTCCGTTGCTAAGGAAAAGGTTGGGTTTTTGAACGTACCAGCCACTCTGAGGGGGAAGATGTGTTGTCCTTTTGCTTCTGTAAAGACAGCGTGCAGCCTGGAACCACTGTGGGGCAGTTCTGTCCTGTTCTATAGGGTCATTGTGAGCTGGAATTAACTTGACAGTGATGCACTGGTTTGTTTGTATTTTTCATTTGTATCTATCCTTAAATGAAGGAGGCTGGGCAGTGCAGTTGACCTGCTAACTTCAAGTTCAAATTCACCAGATGACCTGCTAACTTCAAGTTCACATTCACCAGATGACCTACTAACTTCAAGTTCAAATTCATCAGATGATTTGTGAGAGAAAGATGAGGCAGTCAGCTCCTGTAAAGATTTACAGTCTCAGAAATCCTGTGAAGCAGTTTTACTCTGTCCTAAAGGATACTTTTTATCAAAAGATGCTACTCATTTAACAGATTTCAGATTCCTTGATACTGTGGATTCATGTTAAATCTCAGGTACTTTGGACATGGTATCAGGAGGGACCTGTCCCTGGAAAGAACATCATGTTTGGTAAAATAGAGGATTAGCAAAAGAGAGATGACCCCCAGTGAGATGGATTAGCTCAGTGACTGGGACAATAGGCTTATACAGAACAGCAATCAAGAGCATGGTGTAGGACCTGTCGGTATTTCATTCTGTTGTACATAGTGTTGCTATGAGTTGGAACTGACTCAATGGCACCTAACAATAGCAACATACAAATTTGAGTAAGTGGGAAAGAATACAACCCTGGCTTAAACCTTTCCTGATTTTAAGCCATGTGATTTTAAACTTGTTCTGTTCAAATGACTGCCTCTTGGTCTATGTATAGGTTCCTTACGAGCACTATCAAGTGTTCTGGAATATCCATTCTTTGCAATGTAAGTCATAGTCTGTCGTGATCCACGCAGCCAAATCATTTGCATGATCAATCAAACACAAGTAAACTTCTTTCTGGTTTCCTCTGTTTTCAGTCCAGATCCATCTGATGTCAGCAGTGGTATCCCTTGTACCAAGTTCTCTTCAAAATTCAGTTTGAAGTTCTGGCAGCTCCCTGTCAACATTTTACTTGTGTGTGATATTAACAATATTGTTTGATAATTTCTGCATTCCATTGGGTCACCTTTCTTTGGAATGGGTACAAATATGGATCTCGTCTAATGGGTTAGCCAAGTAGCTGCCCTCCAAATGTCTTGGCATAGGTCAAGTGAGTGCAACATATATGCACACACATTTATACAGGTTTTCAGCAGTCCACACTTCTTGTATGGTGCTGTAGGATCTGGACTAACCAGCTGCCAACTCATAGGGACTAAACAGGGTCCCTATGAGTTGGAACTGATTCAATAGTGCTTAACAATAAAAACAACAAACAATCTGTATGTTCTTTATTAAAGAGCGTGCAGCTAGTAAGCTATCTAGTAATTTATGACAATAGACTGACTTCTTACCAACAGTTTACAAAGACAGAGCAATGGTGTACAACATCTGTTGCTCTTTCATAAAAAGGGATCATAGAATTTGAAAATTAGAATTTTGACACAGATGGAAGGTATTCTATATTACATTATATTGATTGATAAAACTGTAACTTGGCTTGTGAAGACTACAGAGAAAATATATACCCTGAATTTAAAAACACAAACCAAAAGCAGCCCCGTAAGGGAGTAATTTTTATTCCTCTCGTTTGTATATGCCTTCTGCTTGCAATGATCCCAAATACTTATAATATGTGGTAGATGTCTTTCTGACCTAAAACAAATGCTTTGCTCAATGGTTGTTCTGTAAGCCCATTACTATGAGATAGGTAGTTATATAAATGAGGTGGTTTGAACAAAATGTCTTAATTTTTTTGGTGTATGATTGGCTTTTTTTGTTTGTTTTATCAGTTCTATGAGCCTTTTTTATAGATTGTTACTTTCATGCTTTCCCACTGGTATTTGCCATAGGAACTTTTTATGATTTGTTTTGAGACTTATTTAAAAACTTGCCTATTTATCTCAACAGAACATTGATGTTTGTGAAATATCTCATTGCAGTTGACTTTTGATTTGCTTATTTTTAGATAAAGATACTTTTAAACTTTTTGTGTTGAATAGAGAGCCTGCTTGCCTATCTGCATTCTTTTTTCTGGTTGGGATTTAAATGACTATTGAGTTGTTTTGTTTTTTTCCCCCTTCATACCCTGGAGACTGGCCATCTATCTTTCATTCTTCAGAACAAATATTTATCAGTTCCACGAGACGTTGAGATGGTTGTCTTGAGCATATAAATTGCCCGAGAGGTTTCTGGCTAACTTGTTCATAGCAGTTGTGTCTCTGATTAATAAATTATACTGTGGCAATATTCTCTCTCTGCTGAAGAAAAAGGCAGTTTCTATCCTTGTTCATTATGAAATAGCAGTGGCTGAAAGTGCAGTTAAAACTTGTCATAGAGCATTTGGCATCTCTGCTAAAGAGGTGAAATTATGATACTGGCAAAAAATTCTGGGTTGGTGTCAAATATGCTAGACAAACACTCAGCGATGCTTTTTGAAGTTACAATGTGGGCTCTTCATACCCCTATAATAAGGTCCCAGATGGAACCAACAATTATTGGCATGCCAAAAGAACCACCAGTGTTAGGAAAGCTGACTTAGTTCTCTATGACAGAAACAATAAAACAAACAAGTAAAATGCATTGCTGTCGAGTCAATTCTGAGGCTTGGTGACCCTAAAGGACAGGGTAGGACTGCCTGGAGGATTTCCAAGGTTGTAATCTTTACAGAGTCCTGGTGTGGTGCTATAGGGTAAGCGCAAAGTCAGCAATTCAGACCCACCAGCCACTCCTTGGAAACCCTATTCAGAGTTACTCTGACCAGGAACCTGCTCACCAGCACTTAACAACAACAGCAACAGTCTTTAAGGAAGCAGTCTATCCGTCCTTCTCCTGTAGATCTATACCTGTGCTATTTTATTTCTATCTCTTTTTCATATTTCAAGGAACATTGGTTCTTGTAACATATTAAAAATCACTTGATGCTGCAGGGGAAAAGAGAACGAATAAATGGAAACCACTTTGCCCAGTTTTCCACTATTTAAAAATATAAACTCAATGATGTTAACGTAGATCACATTACTTTACCTGTAAAATAGCCCAAATATGTTTTCAATATGAATTTTGGACAAAGGTGGTTTTATGTTTTGGGTTTGCTCTAGTGTAAAGGGCAACATGCATGGTTGTACTATCTAACCACAAGTGTGTAGATCTATAACTAGAAAGTGTAAAAATGCCTTACTTAGCTTTCTAAACAATGGCATTAGTTTAATTCATATGCTGCACTTCAGAATTGGAGTTCAATATTGAAGTTTGAATTCTCTGTTCAAGCCTCATTAGTAGTGATTAGCTAACCAAAATGCATTCCTGATTTATACACGTCTCAAAATTATTCTGAAAACCCGTCTTGTGCGGGGCTGATTGTTTTTATGTTCGGCTTTGTCCTGCTAGGCCATCTTCTTCAAACACTGTAATCAAGCAGACCACCTTTGGGACAGAGCATTGGCAGACACTGGTACTCATAAATTAACACTATAGTTATAGTTCTAGAAATTGAGAAGACAGATATTTTTGAGATAATGAGACGTTGGGATTGAATTTATGCACAAGCAAATTTGTATCAGGAGAGTTTTGAGGAATTTTTTTTTTTTTAAAGGCACTGTGCATTTCTCAATGAATTTCTGACATTTTGAAATGTTTTGACAATCCTTCATTTGTATAAAGCTTTATGTGTAGCAGCTTCATTGAGTTGTTTTTGTTTAATCTGGTTTTTATGTGATCATTTTTACCTCTGTTGAATTGGCAAAAAATAATTTAACATCTTTTGAGGCTCTCTCTGGCACAGGAAAACTCTGAATATAGCCAGGGATTTTTCTATGGCCTAATTTGTGCATTGCAATAAGCATAACATTTGCATCTAGTTTTAGTTTTCGCTCTCCTACTGGTATTTATGTAATGCAGAATTAAATGTGGCAGAGCGTTAATTAACGAAGAAGAACCATAACCCTCAGTACGGTCCATACAGGAAACCTTTGAAATTCATACAGACTCAGGACGAGAGAGCAAGTAGCGTCTTTAGGAATAGTCTCAAGTTTGTGCTTCAATCCAGTGATGCAGCTAAGCAGTCATAATCCAAGAGTTGAAGACTTTTTTTTTTTTTTTTTTTGCTTACTTCAGTTATAAAGGCTGCCTTTTTCTCCTCTCAGAAGGTTGACAGACTCATCGGCAGGAAGATGATTTAGTTTAATATTTTGTAGGCAGACTGCAAATTAATATGGGCCAAAAATAAACCTGATTTTCAATGTCATTATAGTTGTCCTTTAAAAGATACAATTTGTAAGATTGTCTTAGTACTCTGAATGTATTTTACATTTATTTGAATTGACAGCTATTCTAATTCTATCAGGAATCAAAAATAATCCTTTTATCTTAAAATAATATATTTTGTAATGTATAATAAAGAAAACTGAGCAGTATGGCTGTCTCCAAGGTCTTGAAGTTATCTTTTTGCTGGCTCCCCTCAGTACCAGATATTATTTCATATTGTGGAATAAGACATACCCTGTAATTTTCATAGGGGAAGAAGGTGTTAGAAAATTTAACAAGTCTACTTGGCTGCTGCTGGTGAGGAAGGATGCAATCCTTTTGTAAGCTATCAGTGTGAAGGATTTCATCCTTTTGTAAGCTATCAAGTTAGCCAGCCACAGTTCCATAGCTGCTGGCAGAAGACTCTTGATTCAAAGACGAAGACTGTGTTACATAAGGTCCAGAAGGTGGCATAAACTTCATAGACCCATCAACTTAAGTTCCAGGGATGATGAGGACTAATCCAAATAGATGCTGGACACACAGTGGGTTTGTGTCACAGCTGAGGAAACCAGAATTTAGGAAACTTGAGTCTCTTGTAACGTAGTGGTTACGAATCAGGCTACAAACCTCATGGTTAGCAGTTCGAAACTACCAGATGTTCCGCGGGAGAAAGATGAGGTTTTTTGCTCCCGTAAAGATTTACAACTTTGGAAACCCTGGGGGTCTCCCTGAGGGAAAAACTGTTTTACAAACTCTCTTGAAATGCTAGAGCAGATACATCTTAGAAAAGGGTCTCTTCACACTGCCAAGTTGAAATGATCATGCCCCATCTCCAATCCACCTCTCCTGAAATAGCAGACTTCTATGGGTCCAACTCGATAGCACTTAACAACAGTAAGGAGTCCTGATGTGGTGCTGCAGGAAAATGCACTGGACCACAAGGTTAGTTTGCGCCACGAGGTCAACAGCTCAAACCTACCAGCCACTCCTCAGAAACCCTATACAGTGTTGCTATGAGTTGGAAATGACTCAGTGTCACTTAGCAACAACAACAGTGTTCTTTTAGTGACTTGTGGAAAAGCTATCAGGAAACAGCCTACCAGAGTATGTTTATTGGAGCTATAAACCATGTAATCCATCACCAGTTAATTTGCTCATTCTGAAATCGTCGAAGTCACCACATACCTGTAAATTAAGAAGAAAAAGAGGACTTTTAAAATAAGAAATTGTTCTCCCTCAACCACCCCATCAATACAAGCTTTCCTGTTACAATTAAGGAAAGAATAGCAATTCTCATTGTCACTTTTTGGAAATTCTATCTGTCATAATATAACAAGGGAAAAAAAAAGTATTCAGGAAAAAACAAAGCAAAATGAAATTGATCAGGATGACTAGGATCATACCACAGCACCTGCTAACACATAACACCACTCTTGCCTCTACTTCTAAGTAATTTAGAACATCTAAATATTATTTGGCTATTGTTTGCTGGCCAGGAGTCAGGTGTGCTCCAAAATTAAAACATTGAAAAGAATGTAAGTATAACTAATCTTTCCTTTTTGAGTCTCTTTCCCTTCACCTCACTTCCCTTATCTGTCCTTTGCAAAGAATCATATCAGGTCCTAGAGAGGGAAATCCATAGTTCTCTTTTATCCCTACCTTCATGGCCCAAAGCCACATTCATCCTTGACCATGTTCCGAGTGTCTCAGTATAGCAGTTGAAGCTGTCAAGAATTGAATGCATTGAATTAGTTCATTCATGAGGCATGTGTATCAAAGGATTAGGAACCAAATGTGCCTCAGTTCTTCCGTTAAGTTACTAAGTGCTGTTGAGTCAGTTCCAACTCATAGTGACCCACTATAGAATTTCTGAGGAGTGGCTAGTGAGTTTGAACCTCTGACCTAGTGGTTCAAATTGACCTTGCAATCCTGTGCTTATCCTATAGTGCCACACCAGAAGTCCTTGGCTCTAGACCATAGAAAATCAATGGTGATGGAGGTAGAATGTATCTACCAGCTACAAGCATTTGAAAACTTTCTTCTCACAATGGGCATTAGAACTACTGTTTATGATGTTGTTGTTGTTGTTGTTGTGTGCCGTGGAGTCGGAACCGACTCATAGCGACCCTGTACAGGGTTTCCAAGGGTGTAAATCTTTACGGGAGTAGAAAGCCTCATCTTTCTCCCGCGGAGCAGCTGGTAGTTTCGAACTGCTGACCTTGCGGTTCACAGCCCGAGTCGTAACCACTACGCTACCAGAGCTCAGCAGACATTAATTTTGGACTAATTTAATGAAAAGTGAATTGCTATGAAAATTTGATTTTGCTGTTAGGAAACCTCGCATTAATTGTAGTCATTTATGTGAACTACTTAGCATTTATTCCTAATTACCATGCAGCACAATGATTATTCATAATTCTAAATATGTGTCAGATCAATGTTTTTATGTTGCATTGATTAGAACACTCAAATCTGCTCATGTGTGATATTCTGTCTTCATCTGGATGGGATTTTGCTGAAGTTACAGTGTTTTCTGCTTGTGCTTACAACTTAAAGCATTTATATTTTCTTTGTTTTTGTAGATGGAAAGACTTATTCCCATTAGAAAAAAAAAAGTACAGTTTGAATGTGGGGCACTAGTGAGATTCGTTATTATCATCTGCTAATGGTTAGGAAGAAAAGTGATGGGATTTTAAGACTTTGAATGTAGTGAATAATTTTCTGTTTCTTCTCTGGTTAAATTTCTGCCACTTCTGTTATTACCAAGGAATGCTATTCCTGAACTCCAAAAAATATCATGTCTACCTTTATGTCAGGCAGGCAGAGGAATATGCAATGCGTTTGGTGTGCTGAAATAAATGGAATTCAGGAGTTACCTGAGTATGGCAGGTGGAGTGGTGTAAAGACCTCCTTTCAAGATCAAGAATCAGCGTTCAAGTCTACATGGTTTTCTGCCTATTGCTCTAGATTTACTGTATATTATAAAAATGTAACGTAATCAAGGACACTTTCTTTTAAAATATATTGATTTGGAATGCCATTAAAGTGAAATAAAACACAGCAATGCACATTAACAGGGGGGTTGTTGTTAGGTGCTGCTGAGTCAGTTCCAAGTGAAACACTACCTACTACTGCTAAGAGAATTTTTAATAAGTATAACTCCAAAGAAAAATATTTTCACTACTATAAGAGAATTATTGATTTTCAAACAATTTATCAGATGTTTACTGAGTATCTACTATTTAACAGCTGTCTTACTTTTAAGAAAAGTGAAAGAGCCAAACAGAAAACGTCCAAGGGTAGCTTGAGAAGACAATGTCAAGTATTATAATGAAACGTGCAAAAACCTGGAGTTAGAAAATTAAAAGGGAAGAATACACTCAGCATTTCTCAATGTGAAAGAACTGTAGAAAAAATTCAAGCCTCAACTTGTAATATTGAAGGATTCTATGGGACTTCTGGTGTGGCACTATGGACCAGGTCTTGACTTTAAACCACAAGGTCAGCAGTTCAAGCCCACTAACTTCTCCTCAGAAATACTATAGAGGTTCGTTATGAGTTGGAACTGACTTGATGGCACTTAACAACAACAACAGTGGGACAAATACTGAATGATGCAGAAAGCATTAATAGAAGATGGAAGGTATACATAGGACGACTATATCAAAAGAAATGACTGATGTTCAACCATTTCAGTAGGTGGCATCTGACCAAGAACCGATGATATTCAAAGAAGAAGTCCAAACTGTACTGAAGGTATTGGCAAAAATCAAGGCTCCAGGAATTGATAGACAACAAATTGAAATCTTTCAGCAAACTGATGTAGCACTGGAGGCATTCACTCATCTCTGCCAAGAAATTTGGAAGATAGCTTCCTGGACAACTGACTGGAAGAGATCCGTATTTATGCCCATTCCAAAGAGAGATAGCACAATGGAATATGGAAATCATTGAACAATATCATCAGTATTACATACAAGTAACACTTTGCTAAAGATAATTCAAAAACGACTGCAACATCACATCAACAGGGAACTGTCAGAAACTCAAGCTGGATTCAGAAGAGGACGTGGTACCGAGGACATCATTGTTAACGTCAGATGGATCTTGACTGAAAGCAATGAATCCCAGAAACATGTTTACTTGTACTTTATTGACAGTGCAATGGCTTTTGACTGTGTGGATCATGACAAGTTATGAATAGCATTGTATAGAATGAGTATTCCAGAACATTTGATTGTGCTCATGAGGAACCTGTACATAGAAAAGAAACTTCTTTTGAACAGAACAAGGGGACACTAAATCGTTTTAAAATCAGGAAAAGTGTGTACCAGGGTTGTATTCTTTCACCATACTCATTCAATCTGTACGCTGAGCAAGTAATCTAAGAGGTTGGATTGTATGAAGAAGAGTGTGGCATCAGAATTAGAGGAAGATTTATCATACAATCTTGCTTGCTGAAAGCGAAGAGGACCTAAAATGCTTATTGATGAAGATCAAAAACCACAGCCTTCAGTATGGATTGCACCTCAATCAATGTAAAGAAAACAAAAATCCTCACAACTGGACCAATAAATAGCATCATGATAAACAGAGAAAAGATTGAAGTTGCTAAAGACTTCATTTTACTTGGATCCAAAATCACCACTCATGGAAGCAGCAGTCAAGATTTCAAACAACGTACTACACTAGGCAAACCTACTACGCAGGATGTCTTTAAAGTGTTCAAGAGCAAAGATGTTAGTTTGAAGACTGAGGTGTGCTTGATCCAAGCCATGATATTTTCAATAGCCTCGTGTGCATGTGAAATTTGGACAATCAATAAAGAAGATCGTAGAAGAATTGATGCATCTGAGTTATGGTGTTGGAGAAGAATATCGAAAGTACTATGGACTGCCAGAAGAACAAATCTGTGTTGGAAGCAGTACAGCCAGAATGCTCCTTAGAAGCCAGGATGGTAAGACTTCATCGCTCATATTTCAGACATGTTATCAAGAGACACCTAGAGAAGGACGCCATTCTTGGTAAAGTGGAGGGTCACATGAAAAAGGAAGAGCTTCGATGAGATGGATTGACACCAAGGCAGCAACAATGGGTTCAGGCATGACAGTAATTGAGAGGATGGCACAGGTATGGGCAGTGTTTCATTCTGTTGTGCCTAGCTAGGGTCTCTATGAGTTGGAACCTACTTGACTACACTGAAAACAACAATTATGTAACAACACTGTACTAGGTGCTACAAACGATACTAACCTATTAACCCCTTCTTCCTTATATCCCAGTCCCTGGATTGTGCAGGTCATAATTCACACTAACCAAATGTTTAGAAGTTTGGGTTCAGCCTGAGGCACCTTGGAAGAAAGACATGGAGATTGACTTTAGTAAAATGAGTCATTGAAAACTCAGTGGAGTACAATTCTTATCTGGCACACTTTGGCTTGTCATGAATTCAAATTGAGTCCATGACAACTTTTTTTATTATTATTATTGTTTGGTTGGACTTTTGGTATCGTTTATTTCCATTGTGAATCATTGAACCATAATTTTAATGTCATGATAATTAATCTGTTTGCATATGGATGTCCAATTTGTGTCCTTAGCATTTGCCAGATGAAATATATGAACAAGACATTAGGTGCTTAAGAATAAAATTGAAAACTTAAACTTGAATAGTTATTTTTAGTGTGTCCTGTATAGTTTTGAAATATAAATTTAGTGGTTAGATGTTTTAGAGCTTTTTCTTTATTGTAAACCAGCGTGAACTATTTATCCATTTTTAGATTAACTCCTGGATTTTAGGTCAGTTTAAAACTCTATACTGATGACTTTATAATGGAAACAGAATACCTGTCCTTTTGTGAAACAGAAATAGCCAGACCAGTGGAATTACTGGTGAAAAATGACTGAGTCTTTAAAAGCTGCATCTACACCTCTTCAGCTGAATTCTTTCAATTTCTGAGAGGTTCCTTGTAGAATGATGAAGCTGTGTCATCCTTTGTGGAAGAATCAATTTATCTGAAAAAAAACTTTTTGATTACTATTATATGCATGTTTAGTTGAATCCTCAAACGTCAGTGGAATTGCAAAAGTACTGGGTCTTCTAGATACATTTTGGAGAGAACAAATGTATGCTCTGCGTTTTTACGGTGGTGAAACAGTACAAGAAGTATGTTATTTTTGTTAAGTGTCGTGGAGTTGGTTCTGGCTCAGAGTGACCCTGTATAGTGTCCAAGGAGCAACTGGTGGTATGAATCACTGGCCTTGCGGTTAGCAGCCAAGTGCTTATCCCACAACACCACACAAGTATTTCACAAGAGGTAGTGTTGTTAGGGTTATCATTAAGTACCATCAAATGGTTCTGACTCATAGTGACCCTATCTATGGCTTCCGAGGAGTGGCTGGTGGGTTTGAACCACTAACTTTTTACAGTCTAGTGTTTGTCCTACCGTGCCACACCAGGACTCTTCACAAGAAGTATTGTTGTTAGGTGCCATTGAGTCAGTACCGACCCACACGACGTTATGCACAGCAGAATGAAACACTGGCAGATTGTGGGCCAACCTCACTACTGTTGCCACACTTGAGTCCACTGATGCTGCCACTTGGCCAATCCATCTCATTGGGGGTCTTCCTCTTTTCCTCTGACCCTCCACCTTACCAAACATGATGTCCTTCTCCAATGACTGGTCCCTCCTGACAATATGTCCGAAGTATGAGAGACGATGTTTGGCCATCTTGGCCTCCAAGAAGCATACTATAAAATAAATGTGTAATCAGTATTTTGACCTCTTAGTTGTAAATAATTACTGCTGAATAATACTGAAGAAGACTAGATTGATCTAGATGTGTAATCAACATTTTGACCCTTTGTTGTAAATCATTTCTTCTGAGGACAAAGAAGACCAAATTAATTAGAACATGCAGTATCTGTTTGTAAACAGTTTTCATGTGATAAAAGGACCCTGCTATACTCAGATTTGCATACTCAGCAGATCGATATTCAAATTATACAAGTTACTAAAGTGCAATTGCATTTTCCCAAGTAGCCTGTACATACATTGTCCATGGAACCCTGATGGCATAGTGGGCTACATGTTGGGCTTCGAACTGCAAGGTCAGCAGCTCAAATCCACTTGCTGCTCCTCGGGAGAAAGATGAGACTTTCTTCTCCCGTAAAGATTTACAGAATTAGAAATCCTATGGTGGGCCACTATGAGTCAGAACCTCATTGATGGCACACAGTAACAACAGGTGATGGGTTATAAAATAGTTCATCTTATTTACTCATTCTATTGATATATACAATGTGTACCTACTATACATGTTCTTAACGTTATTGGCCTTATAAGCTTAGATTTTGCAATATTGTAAGAAAGCAGCAAATTAATAGGTGGAACTTCACAATCTATCAACTACCTGGAGATTAATTACAATTAGCTAAATGTCTGCTATGTAGAACACTTCCTTTGTTTTGTCCTTGCTCTGAAATATATTTGCCGCCATCAAATACTAGTTTATTCTAATCTGTCATTTGCATACAATCAGATTGCCATTGATCTTTAAATCACTTAGTGTGCTGCTGTTGTGTGCCTTAGAGTCAGTTTCAACTCATAGTGACCCTGTATAGGGTTTCCAAGGAGCAGCTAGTGAGCTTGAACCGATTACCTTGCAGTTCAAACTGACCTTGCAGTCCAGCACATTAACTCACAGTGCCATACCAGGACACTTAGTTTATGTCCAGAAATATTTAACATTAGGCGCTTCCTAATACTTGGATGAACATCTTTAAAGAGTCCCAAACCTCAAACAATTCAGAGTAATTTCCCTTGACTTGGAAGTACTGTACCTCAGGTGGTAGAAAGAGAAAGTGATTATTTACTTGGTGACAATGTGGAACTTACATAAATGCAATATACAAAGTAAACACGTAAATCATATTGTAGAAACAGGGAATCATCTGAGTGCTTGTTGATTATGGTATAGGTGCTAGACATTTTAATGGGACAGCTTCTTAATTACCGAACTTTCTTTGATAGCCATGAAAAAAGATTGGATTGGACAGTATTGATTCCAGGCACTTCTCTTCCTCTTTAGGGATATTCTGAGCTCGCAAAACAAATACAGATGGGCAGACAAGACTGCTTAGTTTGCCCTCTGCTGAATTTGATCAATAGGAACTTATTTCTGTAGCAAGGAGAAGTGGCTCTGTTAATTTAAGCTTGGGATTCTCATCATTAGATGCTCTTGAGTAAGAAGATTTAAAATATTTTCATTAAGTTATAAATTGCATGTAGACATTTTTCACAGTAAAACTTGTTTATCTTTATCTTTAACATGTGAAGTGTTTTCTTGAGGTTCCCCCCCCTTTTTTTTCTCTCCCTCTCAATAGCAGTGACTAGAGGACCTTTACTATTGGTTTCAGTAGCCAGTAGATAAGACTCCTATTCCACCCTACCCCACTAGGTAAATTAATTCCTCAGTGACTGCATGAAAATAGGATTAAAAACATCAGAACCATCTTGCCACCTAGAATCACCTAGTAGTGATTTTTCTTTTATGATCACTCATGGAGACACAAATCCTATATTGCCTTCTGCATTCTCAGATTTACAGTGTTTGTTCATTTAAAATGTATTTAGTGAGTCTTTACAACGTTCAAGAGAGATTGGCTGATAACTTGGATCAAGAATACTCTACATATTAGGAATGCCAAATTATACCTTTCTGCTTTAAGCATTCATTCATATAATCATGTATGTTCTGACAAAATAATGTGCGGATTGGCTGGGCTATGGCTGGACTATGAAGTTTCCATCTTACAAAATCCATAGAAACTTGTCTTATCTATTTTCCACTCAGTTCTTCTAATGGAGCCATTTCTTTGAGTGCTAAGATAAAAGTTGGGATGCGCTCAAAGCTGCAGGAAGTAATTGTGATGGGACAGGGTCTTAGCAAGCAGCCTTTATTTCATGTTCCAGGTGCTCTGCCTCTGATTTCACGTTCTTTATTAATGTTTGGAATAGGGTCTGGACTGCCCAATCTGTGACATTTGTCAGGTTCTTAAGACAAAAGAGAATGATCTTTGAATTGCAGTTTGAGATTTAAAATTCCCGGATGCTATTTCCATTGCCTGGTATACATATTCGGAAGGAGCTGAGGCATTATTTAAACCATCAGGGATATGGAGGCTTCAGTAGACACGGATAAAACTGACGAGCTTTGTAAGGAAGAGGTGATGTGTATAAGAAGGGGGCATTCACAAATTTAATTGGTTTTAACAGGAGAAACCCTGAGACATGGTAGTACGTGTTCTTCTGAGATTATAATTCATTTTCATGTGTTGTTGTTTTTCTTTTAAATATTTTTATCATAAACAGTGAAGAAAACAGCACCAATTTCCTTAGGAGTCATTCAGCAAAAAGGAGAAAAAGATATACACTTTATCTTGTTCTGAGGGAGTGCTGTGGCTCTGTATGACAAGAACTGGACTGAGAACTACAATATCGGTGGTTCAATCCCACCAGTTGCTCCGTGAGAGAAAATGAGGCTTTCTGCTCCCACAAAGATGTAGAGCTTCAGAAATCCTATGCAGGGTCTCTTTGAGTTGGAACCAACTCAGATGGTGCTTAACAACAACAACAACAACAAAGCTTGTTCTGAACCCAAAAGTATATGAGTGATTTCAAAGAAGAGATATCATGATCATCGTGGAGTTGCAGATAAGGAAGATTGTCTTGGTCACCGCATTAGAAAAAGCCAAGCGGACTGTGAGAGTCATACTGAAATCAGTATATGGAATAGAGCAATATGGAGAAATGCTGAGTGTATCTCAAATACAGGCACCAGTTTCAGTTGGTCAGCTCATATCCCTGCATTAGAGTTGGGCATGCAGTTTTGGAAGGAGGATGGGCTCTGTGGTATTTCTACAATTGGTTTGCTGTTACGGGTTCTTCTCTAACTATTAGTTGGAATTTTAAAAAATTGTGCTTTTAATCTCCCTCTTGTTTTTCCACACTTTTTGGTAAGACGCATAGCGTGTTCCTTACATCATTCAGAGCATGCAAACAACTATAGCTCCCTCCCCAAAACTGTGCCCTCCAACTTGAAGAGAGATTGATCAGTGCTATTGTTTTGTTTTGCCAAATTTTTTGCAACTTAGAAATAATAAGTTGAATAATGGTGTAATTAAGATAGGGTTTAATTAACTGGTTACAATATGTACATATATTTGTAAACCACCTTTTAAAATGCCCTGTTTGGAAGTTGGAGGTGTGAGTTGAAGTCTGACCTCAAAAACAGTTTGAAATGTTATTTGCCTGATTCTCCTTGTAACTCTAATGAGGATGAAAGAGCAAATTGGTTTACTTTAAAGACTTTGAGTAGCTAAATTCACTGTATTACAGGTGTTCTAGGCAGCAGTGATGTTAGTTTCATGTTCTCAAAACTCATGAGACAGCCAGGATACTACATATAACACCACAGCCCCAAACTGAATTCTGTAAAAGGGTATTGTTTTCCCCACCGTTGAACAATTCTGTGTTTTTAAAGCAACCGCAGTGCGGCTATTAACCTCTGGGAGCAGAAAAAACAAACAGGCAACACAGAGAAGTCTGGCTTCATACCATCAGACACTGACCAGGAATTTTAGCCCAGTGAAAGTGTTTAGGAATACCGGTGTGTCTCTGTAGGGTAAGCACCGAACCACAGGTTGTTTTGAACTGCAAGGTCAGTGGTTCAAATTCACCAGTGGCTCCTCGGAAACCCTATTTTACAGGGTTGCTATGAGTCAGAATCAACTCATTGGCACTTAACAACAACAACAAGACTTAAACAGAGTCATGGTATGGCAATGTAGGATAAGCATTGGACTTTTAACCACAAGGTTGGCAGTTCAAACCCACCAGTTGCACCTTAGAAACCCTATACAGGGCCACTATGAGTCAGAACCAAGTCAATGGCACTTAACAACAACAACAAAAGCATTTATACTGTGGAAAGAATCCCCAGCGGTTCAAACTCACCATCCACTCCTTGAAAACCCTAGACAGGGTATTATGGGTCAGAACTGATTCAATGACACTAAGCAAGAGGTTCCTTAGAAGAAAGACTTGCAATCTACTTCTAAAAACCAGCCTAGGGAACACAGTGCTACAGCGGCACACACAGGGTCACCAGGGGTTGGGGCTGGTTTGACAATAAATAAAAACAAACAGACAAACCAGGGAAAGTCATTTAGCCATTTGGGATCTCTTTAAGTTGGTGTTAAATTGAGTTTCTGATTATTTTATATATAGGATCTCCCGACCTCCCATTTATTAACTAAGCTTATCCTGGACCTTTTTTTCCCCCCTTTTCAGGGAACTAAAGACGCCATGTTATTTTGTAAATATATATCGAATTGATTTATCTTTTTAAGCTCTCAGGTTTAGGAACGGTCTTGCTTCTTTCAGAATGATAGGCAGTTGGGTCAACGGAGCCATTGGCCTGCTCTCTACATCCTTTCGATAAGATGCATTCAGCTATTGTTGATGTGTTTGTTTTCTGTGTTTTTGTTTTCAGAGAAAAACATGCGCATCTGGTCTTGATTATTTGATATCTTTATACTCAGTAGTGACCTATTGGAGCCCATTACTTTAAAGAACTCTAACAATGACTTTAAAAATTAGCTAGCTCATAGGACTCTCAATGTTTTTTGCAGGCAGTTTTCAGTTAAGGAGAGAGGTTTGGCAGAGTCATTACTGACCTGGACTTATTTAAATGCCTTCTTCATCAAGGGTGAGGGTCAAAGCCTACCATCAAGAAGTATAACTTATGCTCAAATAATGCAGCAAGCTGGACATTGACTGCCAAAAACAGGCTGCCTGGGGGTGGAAAGGAGACAAGTGTTGTAAGTGCTATTGAACAACTCACTGTAGGTTTTTAATTACCTGGGATTTACATAAGCAACTCTACAAAATGGGAGATATACCCAATTAAGAGACAGTAAATTTACTTTGCTGCAGAATTCAATAATTTACATCTTGATTTCCTTGTGCTGCATTAATTACCGATTTGGTTATAGATTAAAAAGCATCTAGGTAAAATTTATCCTACATATATCCAAATTAACTACAGTGATTGATTTATTTGTGCAGTAATTCACTCACTTATTCAGTAATTATGTATGTGCTGGATATTGGACATAAGAAGATATATAAACAGGTTCAGACCTTTTGAAAACTGACAATTCAGTGAGGGAAATAAACATGTTTGCATAAGTATTGCTGTTGTTAAGTGTCATCAAGTCAGTTGTGACTCGTAGTGAGCCCGTAGAGGGTTTCTGAGAAGTGGCTGGTGGATTTAAACTGCTGACCTTGTGGCTAACTGTCCAGTGCTTATCCTACCGTGCCACAACAAGACATGCTTAACTGTATCATATAGTAATAAAAACAACAACAACATCTGTTGAATGGTGTTGTAATACTCATTTGTTCATTTAGTAAATATGACATGAACATCTACTATATAGAAGGGCGTTGTGGTCAACCATAAGGTCAGCAGTTGGAACCCACCAGCTGCTCTGTGGGAGAAAATATGGCAGCCAGTTTCAGCAAAGATTGGTTGGTTATGTGCCGTGGAGTCGGTTCCAACTCATAGCGACCCTGTACAGGGATTCCGAGGCTATAAATCTTTATGGGAGCAGAAAGCCTCATCTTTCTCCCGCAGAACAGCTAATAGTTTTGAACTGCTGATTTTGTGATTTGCAGCCCGATTTGTAACCACTACACTACCAGAGCTCCTCAGCAAAGATAGAGCCTTGAAAACTCATAGGGCAGTTCTACTTTCCCCCCTCTGGGACCCAAACAAATCAGAATCTCTTCGGTGACAACGAGCTCTACTACTGTCCTGAGACAAAATGGTAGGCTTGAGTAGACATGGTCTCAGAAGTAGAGAGTCAACTGTTATTAGAAGGACAAAGCCATTAGGATTTCCATTTCTGATAGTATGAAAGACCACTTGATTAAAATGAACACAGGCTATATAAAATGGATTCAAACATCCTTTTAAAACACATTGCTAAGCTGACACAAAACAGTCTGGAGAGGCCAAAACTGAAGTGAAAGCATGAATTCTGCAAGGTATCTAGGATATCAAACTGGTTTTACCCTGAGGGTGTCTGCCAAATGCAGGAGACCTTAGACCTTCACATCAGGGCCAAATGGCTCTACTATATAGTTGGGGAATGAGTAATGACGATGTTATAAAAATTATTTTTTGACAAGAAGAAAGAAAGAGCAATCCCAGACTCATTATATGAGGCAAACATTACCTTGATACAGAAACCAGTCTAGAGCATTTGAAGAAAGAGGCTACTTCCTTCATGAACAGATTTAAAACAATTTAATCTAAGCTGTAGTGCACAAAATCCTGGTAAAAGTTGTGTTATCTCAGGAGCGTAAGGTTGATTTAATATTAAGAGATTAACTAATGCAATATATCACAAAAATGAAGTATTAAAAAACTCAATAGTTAGGGGAAGAGAATTTGATAAACTTCAGCATCAATTTATGACTTAAAAAGAATAATTCTTAGCAAGCTAGAAGAATACTGAAGTGTCATTAATCTGGTAAAAGAAATCTATACAAAACCTACAGCAAACATACACCTAATGGTGAAATATTGAAAGCACTATTTTTAAATCAAGAACACTTAACCCAAAAAGCTCTATAAACACGTTAATAGAATTAATAAGACAACTTAAAGTTTCTAGATATAAGATCAATATTAAAAAGTGAGTTGCATTTCTATATGATAAGAGCAAGAAGTTAGTTTTAAAATATATTTAAATGATTACGAATAATTCTAACAAAAATTTATGACACTGTAATAAAAATTGGAGTCCTGGTATGTCACTGTGGGTTAATATGCTGGATTGCAGGGTGGGTTTGAACCTCAAGGTCGGCGATTCAAGCTCATCAGCTGCTCATCAGAAACCCTATGCAGGGTCACTATGAGTCAGAACTAACTTGATGGCACTTAACAACAATAACAACATAATCAAATTTGGAAACTATGTGTTGTTGTTGAGAGCACTCTAATCAGTTCTGACTCATAGGGACTCTGTAGAGTGGCTGGTGGACTTGACACTTGGGCCTTGTGGTTAATTGTCTAGTACATATTCCACAGTATAATTTTAATTTACTATAAATCTCGGGCCACTACTCATCTATCAGCTTGCTGTACTGTGGTGGCTTGTGTATCGCTGTGATTCTGGAAGCTATGCCACTAGTATTTTAAATACCCATATGGTCACACAAAGTAGACAGATTTCAGTGGAGCTTCCAGATTAAGACAGACTAGGAAGAAGGAAAGACAGATTACTTTGAAATATTCAATTATTGAAAACTTTAGGAATAGCAGTGGAATACTATCAGATAATACCAGTACATTGAATATGGAACACATAAACACTGATATCCTAGGCATCAATGAACTGAAATGGACTGATATTAGTCATTTTGAATCTGACAACCACATGCCAGGAATGAAAAATTGAAGATGAATAACGTCTCATTCATCATTAAACAGAATATTTCAAGATCTATCTTGAAGTACAACACTGTCTATGATAGAATAATATCCATATACCTATAAGGATGATCAGTTAATACAAGTATAATTCAAATTACACATCAACTAAATCCAGTGATGATGAAATTCTGCCAACTTCTTCAGTATGAAATTGATCAAACATGAAACCAAGGTGTATTGATAATTATTGGTGATTGGAAAGCAAACGCTGGAAACAAGTGGAAGGATACTAGTCATTGGAAAGTATGGACTTGGTAACAGAAATGATGCTGGAGATGGCATGATAGAATTTTGAAAGATCAATGACTTGTCTACTGCAAATACCTTTGATGTTGTTGTTAGGTGTCATTGAGTCGGTACTAATTCATACTGACCCTATGCAAAACAGAACGAAACACTGCCTGGTCCTGGATAAACCTCACACTCGTTGCTACATTTGAACCCATTGATGTGCCAATTCATGTCACTGGGGGTCTTCCTCTTTTTCTCCGACTCTCTCTCTC
>NW_006408523.1:16451294-16461860 GCF_000296735.1 Chrysochloris asiatica | reverse complement strand
TTGATTCCGACCCATAATGACCCTGTATAGGGTTTCCAGGCAGCAGCTGGTGAGGTTGAACCACCAACCTTGCAGTTCCAACAACTCTGCAGTCTGACACATTAGCCCACAGCGCCACACCAGAAGATGTTAAATCAAATGGAAGAAATGAGGAGATAAAACAGCTGAATAGAAATGTTCAGAGATCAGCTCCAGAAGACCAAGTAAAATATTACAATGAAATGTGCAAGGATCTGGAGTTAGATAACCAAAAGGGAAGAATATGCTTAACACGTCTCAATTTGAAGAAACTGAAATAAAAATTCAAGCCTTGACTTGAAATATTGAAGGAATCTATGGGCAAAACATTGGAATCCTTCCTGGTGTGGTGCTGTGGGTTAATGCGCCATATTGCAAAGCTGCTTGAACTGCAAGGTTGGCAGTTCAAGCTCACCAGCTGCTCCTCGGAAACCCTATACAGGGTTTCTATGAGTCGGAACTGACTCGATGGCATTTAACAACAACAACAACAATGTGTAAACCATTAAATTATGTAGAAAGCATCAAAAGATGGAAGGAATACACAGAGTCACTGTACCACAAAGAAATGGTCAGTGTTCAACCATTTGAAGATGTAGCATATGATCAAGAGCCAATGATACTAAAGGAAGAAGATCAGGGTACACTGAGGCTTTGACAAAGAACAAGGCTCTGGGAATTGATGGAATACAAATTGAAGTCTTTCAACAAACTGGAGGCAAACTGGAGGTACTCATTCATCTAGGTCAAGAAATTTGGAAGACCTGGTAAGCTGATTGGAAGAGTTCCAAATCTATGCTCATTCCAAAGAGAGGTGACCCAAACAGATTGTGGAAATCATTGGGCAACATTAATATCATATGCAAGTAAGATTTTGCTAACAATATTTCAACAAGACTTACAAGAGTACATTGACAAGAAACTGCCAGTGATGTTCAACCCAGATTTAGACGGGGACTTGGAATGAGGGATACAACTGCTGACATCAGATGGATTTTGGCTGAAAGCAGAGACTACCTGAAAGATGTTTACCTGTGCTTTTTTGACTACGCAAAAGCTTTCAATTGTGTGGATTATGACAAACTATGAACATCATTGCAGAAAATGAGTAATATAACATATTTAATTGTGCTCATGAGGAACCTGTACATAGACCAAAAGGCAGTTGTTTGAACAGAACAAGAGAACAGAGAATGGTTTAAAGTTAGGAAAGGTGTGCAGAAGCTGGATTGTGTGAAGAAAATCATGGCATCAGGTTTGGAGAAAGACACATTAACTACCTACCATACACATATGTTGCAGGCTGTTGAGACTCTCTATTTGGAGGGCCAGTGAAACAGAGGAAGACCAGCAATGAGATGGATTGGCACAGTGGCAGCAGCAATGGGCTCAAGTGTAACAATAAACTGTGTAACAACAACAGAACAGTGTTTCATTCTGTTGTCCATAGTGTCACCATGAGACAGAACTGAGTGACCTGATGGCACCTAACAACAGCAACAGCATCCATCTTGGGAATAAATGTTAGGGAAAAAACAGCTAGAAACTCACAGAGATTCTTGGAAGCCAAGGTACCATTTGAACCAAGTTTCCTTGGTCTCGTTCATTGGATCTTTACTTAACTGTTTCCAGTTTGCTTCTCTTGACTGCCATTTACAAGTTAAATGGCTAGGCTGTAGGGACTGGTGTTTTCTGTGAGCTTTATTGTTTCTTCTTAACTTGACATCATGTCTTGGTTGGAGAATAGGACATAGTCTAGGTTAATCATAAAGTGGTGTTTCTTGGAGTTTGTTTGCCCTTCAGAATTTGTACTTACAAACTTTTCCGCTATCTCTATGTTCACTGTTTGCTTAGTTTAGCCTACCATATGATATGCATTGCATCCTTTTTACTTAGAAGAAGTTTCATAATCTGGTTATATTTTCAATCTCTTCTTGAGTTCTGTTTGCCTTTAAATGGAGAGGTATATCTCAAGTACCTCCGTTCCCTATGTTGTGGAAGAATGAGACCACAGGAAGACTTTCAGGAAAGCCATATTTGCAGTTGGCACCATCCTCTGCTGAAATCTGCCCTTGGTCCTATTCTGCTGTAATTAGTCTCATAGGAAAAGAGAAAGAAGATTATGCTACAAAATGGGCTATATTTGGAATGCTCATTATTCTTTTATAATTGTGCCCCTGGTCATTTTTTATCTTTACCTCAGTAGAGTTTCTACTAAACCCAGAGCCTAGGCAGGCTAACTGTATTGAGTATCTACTGTATGAAGCACTATTCAGACCACACAAACACTTGTTGATGTTACTGTTAAGTGCCATCTAGCCAGTTCCAACCCATATAGGGTTTCTGAGGGGCGACTGGGGGCCTGGTTATTTTCCTCAAGGAATCAGACAGCATGTTAAATAAAAATTATCAGATATTAAAATCAGTGAGGAGGCTGTTTGATCTGGTAAAGATTTACAATCTCAGAAACCCAATGTAGGGTCGCTATGAATCAGAATGGACTCATTGACAGTGGGTTTTGTTAGTTTTAATATGATAAGCAATTAACTCATCTAATCCTCATAACAGTTTTATCAAATGGCTTCTATCTGACACCATTTTGCAGATGAGGCAACTGAGGCAGGGAAGACAAGTGACTTGCCAAAGTCAGATAACTGCTAAACAATAGACCAGTAACTAAAAATCTAAATATCCTGACTCTAGTTCCACTAGAGTACCACCCTGTATACATGTGACTTTCACCCTCACTGTGACCTAAAGCAGGGGATAAAGCTGTTGCTAAGAGGAGGTATTGGTTAAGAGCCTAGGCAATATCAGGATTACATTTGAAACCCAAGAATATGGAACAGACTTCATTAAAAACCTGTTCTCAAGGTAGAGTGGTTAGTGTATTTTGTTCTAAGGGCTTTGTTTTCCTAATGATGAACACTTCTGTTTTCTTTGTAGTTACTGTTTAGTGTCGTTGAGTCACTTCTGACTCATAATGACCCTATATAGAGTTTCCGAGGAGCAGCTGGTGGATTTGAACCACTGACCTTGCAGTTCAAACTGACCTTGGGGTCTAGTGCTTATCCTACAGCACCACAGCTGGACTCCTGTTTTCTTTAAGCGTATCTTCTTGCTGACTTTTTCAAACAATTGTTTGCATTTAAAAATGTCAGAAGTTTTCACACAGGATCCTAAATAAGAACACCCTGCCTTAAATTTAAGAAAACAACAAATTAGATTTAGGGGAAAATGTACAAACATTGTGTGATATGATGTGCAAGGTATCTTCAGTGGACAATTTTTCTCAGAAACTATACAATGGCACCTACACTACCCAGCTGCTCTGCGGCAGAAATATGAGGCTTTCTGCTCCTGTAAAGATTTACAGCCTTGGAAACCCTGTAGAGGGTCACTATGAGTCGGCACCGACTCCACGGTACTTAACAACAACAATACAATGGCACAGAAAGCAAGCACTTGGGTGTCTTTAAACTGAAAAATAAAAATGGAAAGAAGAGCCCAGAACCTGAACTGGTAGAGCATTTATTCAGATATGTGGTCATGGGCTGAATTACTTTGTGTGGCTTTTTGGTTTTGATTTAACGGGCTATGTATACACACACATACTCAGTCTTGATGTTGTCAATTACTTTACCTTTTTCTGCAAGGAAAAATCAAGACAACTGAAAAGCATGCTAATTAATGTAAGGCTGTGTTTGAATGATAGTCTCCATTGCAATGGGAAGTCCATCCCAACACACACATGCTGGGGTTAACAATGAGAAAAATCAACTGTATGTGCCTCATGGAACTCTGTGTACAGCTACTGTAGAAGCTAATTTAGGTGTTTTGGACAGTGTGACGCTGTGGGTTAATGCTCCAGACTGTAAAGCCATTTGAACTTCAAGGTTGGTGGTTCAAGCTCATCAGTCGCTCCTCAGAAACCCTATACAGAGTCGCTATGGTGCCGAACTGACTCCACAGCACTTAACAACAATAACAAAAATAAGCAAAATATTTATCTTAGGCCTTTTGGCATACAATGTAAAATACAGCAGTTCATAGGAAGAAGGCCTACACTGAGCGTCTCTGTTTGGCAAGTCCTCAGAAAGACCGTTTCAATTACTTTTCCATATTGATCTCCTTCAAGAAAGCTAGTAAATAATTTCCACACTGCTGTTTTCTTCTTGTTTATTCATGTCTTTTACTAGGAAAAGAAATATTTGCTAATGGAAGAAACAAAACAAAGTATCTACACCATGCTGGGCCTTCCTTTTGACAGGTGTGGCAGATGTGGTTAGGAAGCCTCTTTTCCCTCATAAAATTGTCGACAAGAAACACAGAGAGAGAAAGCTAAAGAATCATAGTTTAGCTTTATCAGCTGGAGGTTTTCTGAATGGAGTCTTCAATTCCCATGCATGTTTTATAATGCAGATTTCTTTGAAAATGGTCTTGCCAGTGCACCTTAAATACATTTTAGAATTATTTTACCATGAAATTAGTTTTCTCCGTCATTGGCTTAGTTGAATCCCTTTTTTTTTGATCAATGCTGGGGCATTAAAAATAAAACCCTGGCTGCACATGCGATTTTTAAAGTTCCTATCAAGAATCATCCTGCAGCGGGCCAGTATGCTGTGAGAGTCAGGTCATTGTTGCAACATGGCTACTTGATGTCTGGCTTCTCCAGCTTTCATCCTGAGGCTGAATTTCCCACATGCTACTTTTGTCACTGGCCTGTATTTGTGTATTTATTAACCACAAATGGAACCCAATTGGAGTTTCAGGAGAGAAAGGAACAGAGAACTTTGCTTTAGTTGAATGAGCCACGTCTAACGTGACTGAGTCAAGGAGGAACTCACGTTTCAGAAGCCATGAGAGGTTGGTAAACATGGTGGTGGTATGGGGAATGATGGCGGTTCTGGCTGTGGGAGCCATGGGAGCATGGCAATCGAATGGCATCGGCTTACCCCGATCCCAGTTAGTATTTTAGGAAGTTTGAATGGTTTAACATTTTTCTTTATTTTCTATGTTCTGGTCATTTTACAACAGGTAGTTCCCTCTCTATGCTAATGTGTTTCTGGCTTTTAAAAAAAATGCAATTAATTTTAACAAGGGATGACTTTATCAAATAATGTTACATATAGAAGATTCTTCAAAGCCAACAAAATAACTTTTCAATTATTTGTTAGGTACACTTTTGGTACCCGGGGGAAATGCAAGTTGTAAAAGGAAACCAACCCTGTAATTTAGTAGTGTTAAAACCATTCCCATGTTCTCATTCCCATTCCCATTACTGTTATACCTGAGAGGATTGTATCATTGCTAGTTGGCACAGTTTCATTTTTTCCATTCCACACTTTGAAATATTACAGAAGGATCATGTTGGTGAGGCACTGGGGATGAATACATGAGGAACAGTAATTAGATTTTAGGTGTTCCATTTAAGGGTGGCAATGCATCCCCCCCCCAATACTGTCCTTCTATACATTTTATTTATAATAAAAACAGTTTACCTTGACTAAGCTCGCATGTTTTAAATGGACTGTCTTTATCTTCTTGAAACTTTATGTCCCAATTTTATTTTGCTATTCCTTCTGCATTTGTCACCCAAAAGAACATTTTAAAATCTTTTCTGAAGTACAGTGCTGTCATACACCTACAAGGAAGATCAGTTAATATGACTATTATTCAAATTTACAAAAATACTGTTATCAGTTTATAGGGGGGCATGTCCCTTCAATGGAGGTTCCTTGTCTTTACTGACCGAGAGTGATCAGGTTAGACAGACAGAGCTTCATATGAGCAAAAGACTAATATTTATTGAGAGGAAAGATGTGGCTGGAGGAAATGAGAAAGGTCCTAGGCAAAGCCCAAACAGAGAATTTGCTGAGATTGAAAAGGTTTTGGTAGGAAAAGGCATCATGGTTTTTCATAGCAGTAGGCAGGGATTTCTGGGAAGTGGCCTGTTTAGGAGGGGCCATGCTACTTGGGTACTTGTACAGCATTTCTTCAAGATGGATTCCACAACAAAGACCTTTGAGAGTGGCAGACAATGCTTATTCTGGGATGCTGAGCAAGCATAGTTCTTCAGGACCCTGATTCAAACCACTCCCAGGGGCTCATATTCTCCTCCTAGGTAAAGGAGTCTGGCCTGTAACACATCTTACAAGGAAGTAAAATACATAATTTTATGGGTGGTCTTCCTGAGTGGCTTATCCCATCTTACAAGGGAGCAAAATACAGATTTTTATGGGTGGTCTTTCTGAATGGCATGTGGCAGAATCTTGCTACTCAGCTGTGCACCCTGGGTATGTCTAGCACACCTTTACAATTGCTCAAGCAAACAGACCTTAACATTCCTTAAGCTCTTAGTTACAAGATTTCAGTCAATAAGTGGCTCATGTGTAATCCTGATTTCTGGACCCTCCTTTCTCCTTACTTCACTACCATTAATGCCAAAGATGAAAAAAGCTCATGATTTAAAATAAACAAACAAACAAAAAACCATCTTCTGCAGTCTGAAATTGGTCAAGCATATGATAGCGTAGTGGTTACGAATCGGGCTGTGAGCCGCAAGGTCAGCAGTTCAAAACTACCAGCTGTATGTACCGTGGGAGAAAGATGAGGTTTCTGCTCCAGTGAAGATTTACAGCCTCGGAAACCCGGTAGAGCATTGCTATGAGTTGGTAACGACTCCACGGCACATAACAACAACAACAACATACTCAAGATGCACTGATAATTACTAGTGCTTGGAATGTGAAAGTAAAAAACAAGGAAAAAGGATCTGTAGTTGGAACATACATATAACCTTGATGATAGAAATGACATTGGAGATTGCAATAGCAAGATAGAATTTTGCAAGACTAATGATTTATTCATTGCAAATACCGTTTTTTTTTTAACAACATAAGCAGTGACTATACATGTGGGCCTCTCCATATGGAATACACAGAAATCTGTATGACATATGTGGAAGAGATGATGTAGGCACTCAGTCTCATCAGTCAGAACAAGGGTGAATGCAGAACATCAGTTGCTCATATGCAAGTTCAAGCGGAAGCTGAAGAAAATTAGAACAATTCCATGAGAACCAAAATATGACCTTGATCGTTTCCCACCTGAATTTAAATTCCATCTAAAGAGTAGACTTCACATACTGAACACTAATGACTAAAAACCAGTTGAGGATGACATCTAGACTCAGTAAGGATGACATCTAGAATATGGCAAATAAAGAAGTAAAGGTCATTAAAAGAACAGAAAAGACAGAAAGACCAAAATAGATGTCAGAAGTACTCTGAATCCTACCGTTAAACATAGTGAAGTTAAAGCAAATAGAAGAAATGATGAGGTAAAAGAACTGAACAGAAACTTTCAAAAGGCACTTTGACAGAGAAGTATTATAATGGAATGCACAAAGATCTGGAGTTAGGGAACCAAAAGAAGAGAATATTTGACATTTCTTAAGCTGAAAGAACTGAAGAAAAAAAGCAAGCTTGATTTGCAATATTGAAGAATTCTATGGATACAAATATTGACTGATGCAGGAAGCATTAACATGATGGAAGGAATACCACAAAGAATTGGTCAACAGTCAAACATTCTAAGATGTCACATCTAATCAAGAAACAATGGTATTGGAATAGGAAGTCTAAACTGCACTCGAGGCCGTGATGAAAAATTAGGATTTAGGAACTGATGGGCACCAATTGAAATATTTCAATAATTCAATGTCATGCTGAAAATGCTCACTTATCTATATCAAGAAATTTGGAAGACAGCTGCATGGACAATTGATTGGCAAATCCCAATTTGTGCTGATTTCAAAGAAGCAGGACTGTGGAAATTATCAAACAATAGAATTAAAATCAAATGCAAGTATTTTTTTTTCTGTAGATCATCCTTAAATGGTTGTGGTAGTATATTGACAGGGAACTGACAGAAATTCAATCTGGAAGCAGAACAAGGTGTGGAACAGGAGTTATCAATACTGATGTCAGATGGATCATAACTGAAGCTCGAAGAATACCAGAATGATATTTACCTGCATTTTATTGACTATGTAAAAACATTTGATTTTGTGGAGCATAACAAATTATAGATAACACATCAAAGAGTAACTTATTGTGCTCATGTAGAATCTGTACATAGACCAAGTGGCAGTTGTTCAAATAGAACTAGGGAATGCAGCATGGTTTAAAATCACAAAAGTTCTAAGTCAGGGTTTTATTATTTTACCATATTATTCAATCTGTATGCTGAACAAATAATCTAAGAATTTGGACCATATGAAGAAGAAGGTGGCATCAGGTTTAGAGGAAGACAACCTATGATATGCAGATGACACACTTTGCTCGATGAAAGTGGAGAAGAACAGAAGCACTTACTGATGAAGAGCAAAACCTAGAGCCTTCATTATGAATTCCTCTATTTCCGCATAGAGTGCACCAACATAAATAATGCGCATACATGTAATGTGCACAGCACGCATAGAAAACTAATGCATGTGGGATGTGGGTGGTGCACGTCTGTAAAAAAAAAAACAAATACAACAACCAACACACGTTTAATACACATTATTTGCATAAAAATATGGTACATTTCAACATAAAGAAAATAAAAACCTTACAACTGAACCAATAAGCAACATTCTGAAATACACAGAAAATACTGAAGTAGTCAAGGGTTTCATTTTTCTTGGACCCACAATCAATGCCTCTGGGTGCAGTAGTTAAGAAATGGAATGACACACTGCATTGGATATAGGCACATCTGCTGCAAAAGTGTTAAAAAGCAAAGATATCACTTTGAAGATTAAGGTTCCCTTGACCCAAGCGATAGTATATTCAATGCTTCATAAGCGTGTAAAAACTAGAAAATAGAAGGAACAAATAATGGATTCATTTGAATAATGTTGCTGTGGAGAATATTAGATATACCATGGGCTACCAGAAGAATGAACTAATTTGCCTTGGAAAAAGTATGTGCAGAATACTTTGCTGAAAGATGAATGTTGAGACTTCATCTCACGAAATGTGGACATGTTTTCAGGACAGACTGTCCCTGGAGGAGAATATAAAGTGGGTGGTTAGTGAAAAAAGAAGAAGGCCCTCAAGGGGCTGGATTTGCAGTGGCTGCAACAATTACATTAAACAATAGCGGCTATTGTGAGAATGGGGTGAGAGTGGCAAGAATTTCCTTCTGTTGTACATAGATAGGGTCACTATGATTTGAAACTAACTGAATGCCACCGAACAATGACATTTCTTCTGCTAGTCATTCCCACAAAAGATAGCCTCATGTCTGTTATGTAAAAAATAACCAAACAACTCCTTAATTCTGGCCCACATCACCTTTCACCCACAGCCCTGCCTCTTCCATAGTCCGACTTCTAGAAAGATTTGTAATCATTGTCTACACGTTTTCTGACTTCCTCCCTCATTTCTTCAACTATTGTTCAACCTTCTTTCTTGGTCACGCCGTTCACAAAACAAAACAACAACAAAAAGTTTTAGTATTAGCCAGAGGCCTCCTTTTGCTAATTTGAGAGGCCCTTTCTGTGACCTTGTCCTGGACACCTACTTTCCATTTGACCTTATTGATTACAGCCTCCTTGATACACATTCCTTATCTGGTTATCTTGACTCTACCACTGTGGTCTCAACTTGAACATCGGTTCTTCTGTGAAGGATTTCTGGACCCTGCTTAGTGTGAGAAAGCACTGTATTTCTCTTGTAGCTTAGGAACTCTTTGAAAATGTCTGTTCACACACTCATCTTGTTTCCTTTGTATCCTGATAGCTGCATAGCATATTAGGACATATAATAGATACATTTTTCCCCTCAAATTTTGTTGTTGTTGTTTGCAAATAATAGAACATTTCTTGGATGTAAGCAAAAAGAGATAGAGTATTATGATTCAGTTACAACTTAGGTCAAGATACAGGAAGTGCAACCAAGCCTTGTGGAAACTGGCATTTGGAAGAGGACAGCTAGAAGAATCAAGACAATTTATCTGGGATGCATTCTGACCTCAGGAACTGAGTAACTACTGGCTTCTGGTTTTTTCTATGTCTCTATTCTCTATTTTTCACCCTCTACAGATCAGCTTTCTCTGCTTCTTGGTGTCCCTTTTCGTCCTTGGAGTGTAAATATTCTCAGTTCCAGTCATCAATGCCAGATGGTCAGGGAGCAGTGGTAGAAACATGGCTTCCAGGAATGCACCCCAGTGTGTAATGGGTTAGTCACTGATGGCGGGACAACATGAGCTGGGTGGACATTCCAACAATGTCTGTTTCAGTACTCAACTGAAAATCGGATGAATCATTCAACATGATTTTTCAAGCTGTGTAAACTCTGAAAGCCCTAATATTCTTCATTGATGACTATAATGATGACTGTTGTACCCAGGATAGTTCCCACATTCCTCTGTCCTTTCCTCACCTGTCACAACGGTATACGGTGCCTTTTTTTTTTTTTTTTTTAACTTTTGCATTCAATTTATTTTGGTATGAGTTTACAGAGCAAATTAGTTTTCTAGTCAACTTTTTTTTTTATA
>NW_006408523.1:16440993-16450403 GCF_000296735.1 Chrysochloris asiatica | reverse complement strand
CTATGTCACTGACTCTGGGCCTAAGAGTCCCTAGGTCTTGCCACTACAGTGTCTTTTTTTGAAGAGCTGATTTTATCTCAAATGAGTTCCTCATGGAGTCTGAGTTAGCCATAACCTTTTTATTTTTCTTAAAGAAGCTGGAAAATGACTCAGTACTCCTATTGGTCATTCATTACTACAATAATGCAGTGCAGTAAGCATCGCCCCAAATCTCAGGGAACTACAACTCTCTTTCCTTTGTCTTGCTCATCAGTCTGCAGGCCAGCTGGAATTTGGCTGATGTGGGCTGAACTTGGTTGGATTTAGAGTACCCAGGTTTGTATTTGCTCATTGCAGAACAAGGGCTGAAGGGACAGGGGCAGAGACTACCTGGGATTTGTTCTTGTCAACAGCAGCCTGAGTAGAAACGCAGGGTGCTCCCTAAGGTCCGGGCTCAGAACCTGTAACGGTCACTTCAACCCTCATTTTATTGTTTAAAATAAGAGACAAACCACACCTGCTATCAGTGGGATGGAGATGTAGTCTCTGGCTTGTCTACTATGCTGCAAATTCACTTGGGAGTAGGAACTGGGAACAATTTTAGAACTGAATTGGGAATCCTCTCTATCATAGTTCTAAATTGCATAAACTACCTAAATGAATTTTTAGTTTTCAAAATCAAGTTTGGTTTATTTTGAGGTACCTTGGGCAGCTAGGTAGGCAACGTCCTCTGGCTGTTATCACTAGCCTCATTTTGCCTTTCATTTGCCCATACGTGTGTACAGTTTGGAGTCCTGGTGTGGCGCTGTGGGTTAATGCGCTAGACTGCAGAGCTGTTTGGCTGTTCAAGCTCACCAGTTACTCCTTGAAAACCCTATACAGGGTTGCTATGGGTTGGAACAGCCTCAGCGGTGCTTAACAACAACAACAACCATGTAGAGTTTGGCTCAAGCCAAATCGAGCTACTATTGAAACTTGCTTTCTTGCTGTTCTTACTGACTTTCCTCCTCTTCTTTATCTAACGAAGTTTAATTTAACCTTTAAAACTGAGCCAACAGAAAGGCCATCCCCCGGGATGCTGTCTGACCCCTTTAAACTGACTTCCAAACCCCTCTTGAACACTTTGTGATCTACGTCATTGCTTTATGCATCCCTTCCAATAGAACTGGAAGTTCCTCAAGTGCCATATGGAGCCCTGGTGTGGCGCTGTGGGTTAATGCGCTGGACTGCAAGGTCAGCTTGAACTGCAGGTTCGGCAGTTCAAGCTCCCCTGCCGCTATTTGGAAATCCCACACAGGGTCGCTGTGAGTCAGATCCGACTCAGCAGTATTTAACAACAACAAGGACTATATAAAATCTCAGTCTACTTTGTGTCCCTAGTACCTGGAGCAGTTGCCAATATATAGTAATACTGAATCCATGTTTGCCAAAGAATCAAAGGCAAGAAAGTAGAAGGAAGAAAGGAAGAGAGAAATAACTTATTCCCTGGATTCACCCAATACACTGATATGAGTAATAGCTTATATGTAAAAATTAAGAGATGGTAGACCTCAATAAATACAGCATCATTGGCTCAGTTATAAAGGCATTAGTCTTCTCTCTAGAGTGTCCAGATATTTAGTATTGTAAGCATATGCTCAAGCCATGGACCCTTTTCCAAATCCAAGTTTGTGCCCTTCCCCACCTCCCTGTAAATATTTCATGTTTACCACCTTGCCAAGCTGTGTCCACTTGATCATGGGGGGCTTAATTACAGTGGGAGCACTCTTGCCCAGTCATCACCCCACAGCCTTGAGTAGCCTGGTGGAACACTAATAAGGAATTGAGAGCTTAGTTGCTATTGGATTAATTTTCTTATTAAAAAAAAAGAAAACAAACAAAGGGTGGTAAATGTAGCAAGTGCTGAATTCCTTCATATTCTGGACATGTACCGAAAGAATTGTCTTTATCTGAGCTCTCCTGCCAGTCTTCTCTGGAACCCAAGTGACTGTATCACGGTAAATAACTGCTTTCAAAAAGTGTATGCTGACTTGTTTTAGGATGCATATGCAGTTTAAAAATAGGTAGGAAACTTGACATACACCTGCCTGGCTCTGAGCTGGAATCTGAAGTGTCTGGCATCGTAGCCTCTTCCCGGAAGGTCTCTCCTCACCTCACCTCTTGTCTCCAGCTCCTCCAACAGCAATTAGGTTTACAGACATGGTGTCCAATTACTCAGACTATCTGCCCCTGCTCTTGGCATGGACTTAAACTTCCTGGATTTTGCAAATGATGGATGGCCCTTTTTGTAAAATGCAATTTTTCTGCAGTAAGGAGGTTGAATCCAGAAGAGGGCAGGTCTTGTTCCCACTGGACAGTAGAACTGAGAATGTGGCCGGCCCAAGTCAAGAGGCCACTCAGCGAGGGTTGCTGTGTAATTTCATCAGAAACCAGTGAGGAAAGCGTTGCTTAGGAGTTGCAATTTACTCTTAAGTAAGAAACTATAGGGGATTGATTTTCTTGTTTTTTCTCTTTAAAAAAAAATTTAGCATATTTTTAACCCACTGGGATAGGTGGGTCTGACCAAGTGCTGTGAGCTTTCCGTTGTTGTTGGCATGGTCTCTCTATGACCCACCAAAGGAGGGGAAAGCTGCAGAGATGACTGTCAACACACAATGAGCAGCGAAAATCAATGAGAGGAAAAAGGTCCACTTTTGCTTCATTGATTTTAGCTGGTCAATGAATCCTCTTCATTTCATGTGCCCCCCCCCCAATTGTTTTTCCCTGTTGGACACATCTTAATGTTACTACACTGCATTAAGCACAGTACTGAAATGACAGCTCCTTTAATCCACAGGGCTGCCATTTGATGTCAATGTGTCAGGTTTGGAGAGGGGCACAGTGAAGTTTTGGGGAAGATGATGCTCACTCCCAGCTATGAGAGAGATTGTCCAATGCAAAATATGGGTGGATGGAAGAGGTGGTTAGGAAGGAAGGAGGATGGTAGTTTAGAGACTAGAGTGCTGGGTTCAAAGGAACTGCAAATGCTTAAAAAGCAAAAAAAAAAAATATTGGTAAGAAACTCATAAGACACCTATGTGGCACAAATGTTTTGCACTCAATGACTCATCCAAAAGTTGTGACTTAAGCACTCCCAGCAGTACCATGGAGGGAAATAACTGACAGTCTGTGTTTATTAAGGTCACAACTGAGAAAACCCTATAAAGCAGTTCTGTGCCGTGTTGGGATTGCCATGAGTCCAAATGGGGAAAGAGCAGTTATTGTTGTTGTCAAGAGCCTTCAAGTTGGTCCTGACTCATAGAGACCCTTACAGAGTTTCCAAGGAGTGACTGGTGGGATTTGAACTGCCAACCTTATGGTTGCAGTCCAGTGCTTATCTTTCAAAGCCACACTAAGGCTCCAAGAGCAAATGTTAGCAACCAAGAGGGAAGGAGTTTTCACATCAAGGAGCAAGCCTATCCCTTCAGCACACAGAGTTGATATGGATGGGCAACTCAGACATTGGCTACCTAAAATTGGGAGGGAAGGCTATAAAGGCACAAAGTGACGGGTTTACAAGTTTTCAAGAGGGATTTTAGTTTCAGAGTGTGTGGGGGAAGGTAGAATGCCCACTGCAGAATTTTCATCTAGTCTAGACGGGTCTGGTGAAAGGAGATGGGGAAACAATTCTTGTGATTCAATAGTGAGTAATTGTTATCATGACTAATTGCAATTGTAACAGCTGTAAAGGTAGAAGTGTAACAAACAGCGGGGAGAAGTTAATCTTATAGTCCAGGAGCAGAGGATTCTAGGAACATCAGGGGAGAAGAGAATGAGTGGAATATGGGACCCTAACCAGAGAAGTGGAGTCCTGCTGTGGCACTGTGGGCTAATTCCTCAGACTGTAATGTCATTTGAACTGCAAGGTCAATGGTTCAAGCTCACCAGCTGCTCCTTGGAAACCCTATACAGGGGCACTCTGGGTTGGAACCGACTAGATGGCACTTAATAACAACACCAACAACCTGAGAAACAGCAACACCAGCGATGGAGGCAGAGGTGATGGCATGGAGATATAGAGCAGCTGAGGACTCATAGAAAGAGAAAGGCTGTGTGCTGGTGGGCAGGAGGCTGGCTTGCAAAATGTGCCCTTTGGTTGTTTAAACTATTATATATCGCTGCATGTTTTTGTGTACCTCAAAACAAAGGGTGGAGGGTGGATAGAGGCAAATACTGTTAACTGATGGTGCATGGAGGGGGTTGTAATCATTGCATTTAAACAAAATGTGATGGGTTGAGTGCAAAACCAATGTTCTCCCATGTAAAGTATGAATCAATTCACAATAAAAGCTTTTTTTTTATTTTTTTAAAAAAGGGTAAGTATTGTTATTAAGTGCCATCGAGTTGGTTCTGACTCAAGGTGACCCTATGTAGGATTTCCAAGGAGTAACTGATGGATTTTGAACCCCCGTTAAGGTTAGCAGTCCAGTGCTTATCTTACAATGCCATAAAAAGGCCCCAAGAGTAAGTGTAGGACCCTGAAAAGAGAATGATGTCTTATCTGTCTGGATGAAATTATAAGACACAGGAGAGATGTTTTGCTTATACAAAATTATTATATTGATATTTTCATAAGAACACAAAGAAAAATGGGATTTAGTCCATAACAATGTAAGTTTAATATAATAAGTAAATCATTTGGAGTTCTTTACATGTTTTCAGTCACAGCACTTGATGGAAGAATAATTTAGCTACAATGAAGAGAAGTCTGAAATTCAGGAATCCAGAAAACAGCTTCTCTGATGTTTATGGCAGAGAGACTTGTTCAACTTAATGGAAAAAGGACGAACAGAAATTTCCAGCCGCTGACAACCGTTATTATCTCTTGGTAGAGCTTGTTTGAGTTCTTCTAAAACCCTATGGATTGTTCTTCCTTTTTTAAATTTTCAGTCGAGAAACTGAGGCACGAGGACATTTAAAAACTGTATGAGGTGAGGTAGAAGCTGGATGTACTGCTGGAATGAGAATTCAAAACCCTAGATGTTGTTTTTTTCTGTTTTGTTGTTTTTGTAAAGTGCCATCGAGTTGGTTCTGACCCATAGCGACCCTGTATAGAGTTTCCAAGGAGCAGCTGGTGAGCTTGAACTGCCGATCTTGCAGTTCAAATGGCTTTGCAGTCTGATGCATTAGCCCACAACGCCACACCAGGAGTCCTTGAAGTGGCTATTAATGCATATTATGTTTAGAGGAAGCATTTGATCCTTATAGGAATGTCCCCAAATAGAAAAAGCAAGAGGCAAAGTTAAAGCGACACACTCTACCTTCTCAAAAGTGAGGCAATGATTTTGTTTCTAAATGTTGTTGCTGTCATCAAGTTTGTTCCAGCTCATGGTGCCCTTACTCACATATATTGTTGTAAGTGTCGTCAGTGTGGTTTGGACTCATAACAACCCTGAGCAGGTTTCAAGGAGCAGATAGCGATCTTGACCTTGCTCACTTTGCAGTTAGCAGCCCCCGTGCTTACCCTACAACACCACACCAGCTATCTCATCTGCCATGTTGTTGCGTGCTGTGAAGTCGGTTCTAACTCATCGTGATCCTGTATAGGGTTTCTGAGGAATGGCTGGTGGGTTTGAGCCACCAACCTTGTAGTTACCAGTTCAGTGCTTACCCTACAGTGCCACAACAGAACTCCATATTTATATACGCTTTTGTTGTCGTTAAGTGCTGCGGAGTTGGTTCTGACTCATAGCAATCCTGTATTGGGTTTCCAAGGAGTGGCTGGTAGGTTTGAACAGCCGACCTTTCTGTTAAGACTCCAGCTTATCCTACAGTGCCACACTAGAACACTGTACTTACAATGCTGTTATTGTTAAGTGCTCTTGAGTCGATCCTGACTCACAGCGACCCTGTACTGGGTTTCTGAGAAGTGGCTGGTGGATTTGAACAGCCGACCTTTCTGCTAAGAGTCCAGTGTATTTCCTTCAGAGCCACACGAGGACTCCATGCTTGCATATTGCCAAAGTGTTGCCAGCCCTGTGCTGTCTTCATGCCTGGGGATATGCTTGAGCCCATTGGTGTGGTTTTGCCAGTTCTCCTCACTTAGGTTTCCATCCCTGACCCTCTACTTCACCAAACATGATGTCCTTTTCTACTGATCTTTCCTAGTGACACGTCCAGGAGTCCTAGTGCGGTGCTGTAGGACAAGCACTAGACTGCTAACTGCATGGTTGGTAGTTCAAATCCATCAGCTGGTCCTTGGAAAACCCTACACAGGGCCACTATGAGTCAGAATCCACTTGATGACACTTAACAACAACAACAATGATCTGTCCACAGTAAGCAAGCCTATGTCCCTAAATAGGCTTTTTAAGCATTTTATTTTAGCTTTATTGAGATATAATATACATACAATGTCGTTTACTCTTTAAAGTGTACAATTCAAGGGTTTTCAATATATTCATTGGATTGTACAACCATTGCCACTACCTAATTTCAGAACATTTCCATCACCCCAAATGAGAATGCGTATCCATTAAGCAATCTCAATCCCCCCCCCGTCCCCCCTCAAAGTCAGTTCTCCCTTCCCTCCGCCCAGCTCCAGGCAACCACTAATCTGCTTTGTTTCTATAGATTTGCCTATTCTAGACATTTCAGCCTCATTCGTGTTGTAACATGTATCAGTATTTTATGACTTAATAATATTTTACTGTACAGACAGCTGCTTTGTTTATCCATTTGTCAGTTGGTGGGCATTCTGGCTGTTTTTAACCTTTGGGCAATTATGAATGGTGTGGCTGTGAGCATTTGTAGACAGGTTTGTATTTGGATCTATGTTTTCATTCTCTTGGGTACATGTACAGTAGTGGAACTGCTGTATCATGTGGTGGTGATGGTGGTGTGCCGTGGAGTTGGTTCAGACTCATAGCCACCCTGTCTATATAGAGACTACAAATCCTTACAGGAGCGGAAAGCCTCATCTTTCTCCTGCGGAGCAACTGGTAGCTCCTAAATAGGCTTTTGGTGTTTTATTTTGTGTTTGGAAATGGCCTGGGATCTAATACCAAACTGTCCTGAACGTTCTTGGGCTCAGAACACATTTCATATTCTGAGCTATTGTTAAGGATCCTTGGTGGTGCAGTGAGTTAAGCACTGGGTTCAAACTCACCAGCCAGCCCGTAAGAGAAAGAGAAGGTTGTACTCTTTAGTCATCTGTTTACTGGGTTTGAGATCAAGAAGGTTGCAAGAATATTAAAGTCTTCTGCCTGGCCCAATGAATGTTCTTTTTAGTAGGATGGTCAGTACTTAGGTAATTCTGGGCACACTAACCACGCACGATAGGAGGCTGCTTGTTGTTGTTGTTAAGTGCCATCGAGTTGGTTCTGACCCATAGTGACCCTGTATAGGGTTTCTAAGGAGCAGCTAATGGGTTTGAACAGCGTTGACCTTGTTGTTCAAACCAATTTTGCAATCTAGCCCATGAAACCACAACGCCACACCAGGATTCCAGGAGGCTGATCGCAGCTATAGGTTACATAAGTGCATGCTATCTTTATGCCTTGGGCCCTAATACAAAAGCAATAGTATAGTTCCTGGAAAATAAACATACAAAATGATCTTCAAGCTAGGTGTTTTTTTAAATTTATTTTTTTTTTTTAGTTTTAGTTCCCTGGAAACCTCTGTAGTCTCTTGGACCATCAGCAGTCTGTGAAGACACATATATGCAGAAGCAATTAGCAACAATGTTGTTGTTGTTAAGTGCATTTGAGTCAGTTCTGACTCAGATCCTGTGTAGGGTGTCTGAGGAGCAGCTGGTGAGCTTGAACCACCGTCTTGTGGTTGAAATTGACCTTGAAGCCCAGTGCATTAACCCATAGTGCCACACCAGGATTCCCCTGAAAAAAGTAACTGTATTGCCCAACAAAGTGTATAACAACAGGAAAGAATTCTTAAATTGTGAGGAATTCTGATGTGGGCTGTGGGTTAATGCGCTGCACTGCAATGTTGGTTTTAACCACAGGGTTGACAGTTAAAGCTCACCATGGGTCAGAACCGATTCCATGACACTTAACAACAACAAAATTGTTGTGAAGTTGTTTTTGTTGATGACTTGCGCTAGTTCATTAGGGCCTTCACTCTTCATCCATTCCACAGTGGTTGTGCTGGCAGTGGTGATGGACAGGGAGGAGCCCAGTTGAAAACACTGGAACTTTGTCCCTTGGTAAACTTCCTAAGTCACCAAGGTAAGGCAAAAAGACAACTGTGGTCATATTCTAAAATGAGGAATTTACAAGTTGAAATGGAAGTTGTGATAATTAGTCTATTATAATATAATTAGTCTATGGCTGAAATAGAAGGAAAAGCAGAAATAGGAGGAAAAGCGCCTTGAAATGAAGAGCACTCCTTAGCAGAACATGACCTCACCTGCTGAGATGCACAGACACCTTGGCAGATGGTCGGTTTCTACTTTAAGAAAGCAGCTGCAACCTGGAAATACGAAGTAACTTGCCTTTGGTTGAAATGGATGAATAGTGTTTCTTTCTAGCTGGGAATACTGTGAAGTTCAAGGAAAAAATCTGACACAGACAAAAAAAAAGATCAGGCATCTTTGTCTTTGTTGGAGCCATAGCACTCCAAAAACACAGATAATTAGGTTAATTTCCTTCAACAGTGACTGGGGATTTCTAGACAAGTCTCTGGCATGCATTGCCAAGAGTGACAAAGAACAAAGAATTGAATCATTTCCGGAGATGGTTTACTGCCTGTGGTGCCACTCGGTCTTATGAAAGTTGCCTGCCATAGCTCATTTGGATGGGATGTATTTGTGTTGTAGGATATTGACTCATAGAGAGAGAAACATATTGGTGGTATTAATGATGGAAAACCAATCCCTGAGGAAAAGTTAATATCAAAGGCTGATGGAGTGAAGCTTGCAATGACAACACCTTGATTTGATAGTGTCCTTGAGTTCCTCTAAGTAATTCAGAGCATTTCACACAGCAGAAAGATTGAGGTACATTGTAAGGAGGAATTTCCTAAAAGTCAGGGATACTTAATATTAGACATGAATTACTGAGAAAGCTTCCTGTTTTGTGTTTTCATCAGCGTCTTCTACTAACACGATGGTTATGTCACATTTCTTTGCATTTACTCAGGAGAATTCAAAGGTTTATAGAGGATATATCTCAGTCCACCCCATCCCACCCCACCCTCCACCCTCCCAGTGATACTCTAATCAGTGTTATCTGGAACGTACCAGTAACACCAGTTCAGTCTGACTCATGGTGATCCCGTGTGTGTCAGAGTAGAACTCTGGAGTGTTTTCAATTGCTGTGTTTTGAGAAGTAGTTTTCCAGGTCTTTCTTCTGAGGTGCTTCTGTTTGGATTCTAACCTCAAACTTTTCAATGAACTGCCAAGTGTGTTGAAATTTTGGATTTTTTTTTTTTTTTTT
>NW_006408523.1:16433813-16439718 GCF_000296735.1 Chrysochloris asiatica | reverse complement strand
TTTTTCTTCATAGAACCCAGCTTCTCTGATTATTTGCTCAGCCTACAGGTTGAATAAGTATGGCAAAAGAATACAACCTTGTCGCACACCTTTCTTAATTTTAAACCATTCGGTGTTCCCATGCTGTGGTATGTAGTCCAGTGCTTATCCTACAGAGCCACTATGCTCCTGGTGCATAGAACAGGAGAACCTATACATTTACTTATGACTGATGCTATCAAAGGAGTGACAATTTTCATGATGAAGAAGTGAGTCTCATATCTGCAGTAAAGGAAATACTACAAATTTGCTACATGTTTTGTTTATAAAAACAAAATAAAATTTTCTCATTCTTTTTCTGCCTAGGTATCAAGAAGGTCTGGGTTCTAAGGAGTCTGACTTTTCCTCCAAAAATTTTTAGTCTTATTAAGTGTGGTCATTAGTTCATACTAATTAATGTATTTTTAGAGAAAAAAAATGTAGCATCTAACTCAATGCCCCGGGTCTAACACAGTGGCTGCTCAGTCAGTATGCGCTGAGTGTAAACGACTGATTTGGACATTTGAAGACCTGGAGTTAAAATTGAGTATTTTATATATGGATGGCTTGCTCAGTTTTCTGTATGTTCATTAACTACCTGCTTTGTCTTAGCTCGAGGTATTAAAAGGGAAGTGTGCAGAGAAGGAGTTTAGAAAAGAAATGAGAACATGAGGAAGACAGGGAGTAATGGCAGGCGTCCCAAGAGACAAAACCGGAAGGAATGTTGGGAATATCTTAAACACTAGTGTATTTAGAAAATCTTCAAACATGGACACAGAAAGGGAGTTGGCAGGGCAATTAGTAAGAATCTATCATTCCCCAGGTAGTTTCTTAAAGTCATCTTCTGTCTGATTGTTTAGTCTTTGCTCATCCTTGAAATGGAAACTGATACCACTTCCAAGTCAGTGTGTTTCCATGGCTACCATTAGACAAGTTTTTATCTGGTCAATGATAATAATATCAATATAATATTATACCTACCGTTTGTACTTGGCATTTTCTTTGTGCCTCATTCTGTGGTTGTTTTATGCTCATAACTCCAATTTTCATAATTCCGTAACAGAAATGTGGTTACTCCCATTTTACACATGGAGACTTTGAAGTGAAGAAAGATTAGGTTCTTTGTCCTATGGTACATAGCTACCTAGTGGTAGGGGGAGAGTTTAGAGCTAGCTGGGCTAGACTTGGAATCCTTTCTCTTTCCTTAGGATCTACACCTTGGGAAGGGACATTTGACAAAGACTTGTTAGAAGTCTACTGTGTGATAGGTCCCAAGGATGGAGTGATGGCTGGAGGACAATTCCTGTGTCAAGGGCTTCCCTTTTAGTCAAGGAGGCAGGTGATCATGCACCTTGAAGCTGTGACATTAACAAGGGTGATTCAAGAACTCTCAATCCAACCTTGAGAAGTTAGGAAAGGAAGTATTGCCCAAACATGTTGCTGCCATTACACCAGTCCATCTTGTTGGGGTCTTCCCCTTCTTCAATGACCCTCCACCTTGCCTTCATTTTTCCTAGCTAACCTCCCTCATGTTGTATACTGCTTGCCCTATCATCCATGTTAACATGTGTGTGCCCTATAGCATGTAAATAATTTTCCATCATCATGATGGAATCAACTTTCTAAGCTATGGGTTGGTTCATGAGACTGAGGAAGGTGGATGGTGCAAAAGGTTAAGTCACTCCACCACTGACCAAATGTCCTGGTTCAAGACTACTATAGGTGCGTCAGAAGAAAGACCTGGCTATCTACTTATGAAAAACCAGCACTTGAAACCCCTATGAAGCACAGTTGTATATTGATACACATGGGCCGCCATGAGTCTGGGTCAGCTTGACAGCAGCTGGTTTTAATTTAATTTATTTATTGCACATTGTTTGGTCTATTAGGTTACTGGAGCTTACTGTAGAGACTGAATACTCTCTGTTCCCACTCACATACACCACCCTGGTGTATCATTGTTGTTAAGTGCCATTGAGTTAGTTTTGACTCAAAGAAACCCAGTAATAGAGTTTCTGAGGAGTGACTGGTGGGTTTGAACTGCTGACCTTTTGGTTAGAAGCCCAGTGCTTAACCTACCGTGCCACACCAGGACTCTATTCAGCTTGGTGCATATCTTTCTTTACAAAGTGGTTTGTGCAGAAGCTTAATGGAGTTCTGGGAAGTGATTCACCAGCAATCTTCAGTCGGTGTGAGGACTAATCCAGATTGTGGGCTCATGTGAGTACATTCTCAGTGTACTGTGCAGTGAAGTTCACAATACTCTGGTGCCCAGGAAAGGTTTACATCTCGCGGAGAATAACAATACACTAAAGGTGCACTAAATGGTTTGGGTGCTTTTTGTTTAGATTCATTCAAAACTGTAAGTAGGACTGATTACTCATAAAATTATCATCTCCATTGAAAAAACCCTCATTTTCTATTTTATAACAAGGGATTTAGGGGTTTAACAGGGAATGATAATTTCTTCATTTCCTCTCTATAAAAAGTTTAGGAGTTTGAATTAACCACCAAGTAAGTGCCTCGTGCACATCTCTGTTCCCTGCTTCAGACATCAATTAAGTCAAATAAGACAAGCTATTTGAATTCAACGAACACAGGCTCTAGAATCCCTGTCGAAGCTGTTGAGGACAGCTTATAATATAAACCGAGATCTAGAAAAAAAAATGTGTTTGTTGAGTTAAATAAAGCCATCACAGATATCTATGTCTTGAGTTTTTCCCTGCAACAGCAGAGAAAGGGAGGGTCCAGGGTCCATTTTTCTAGATATCAGCCTGTAATGGTTAGTACACTAGGCTGCTGACAGAGAGGTTAGGGGTTCAAGTCAATCCAGAGATGCCTCAGAAGAAAAACCTGGTGATCTGCTTCAGAAAAACAGCCATAGAAAGTCTTACGGAGTCAGTTCTACTCTGATACACATGAGATCTGGTTTAGCCCATAGTAGGCCTGGTGTGGCGCTGCAGGTTAATGCACTGGACTGCAAGGTCGGTTTGAACTGCAACGTTGGTAGGTCAAGCTCACCAGCTGCTTCTCAGAAACCCTATACAGGGTCACTATGAATCGAAACGTCCTCGATGACACTTAACAACAGCAATAACAACAGGCTTGCAGTAAATGTTTATGAATAGAGTTGAGAGTGGAAGAGTCAGACTTAATTGAGCGCTGGCTGGAGCTTCTTCATGTCCAGAATCTGATAGCACCAGCAGTTCCGCAGTCTCGAGCCATCAACTGCTCTTGTCGTCCTTCCTGGTTATATTCTGCCATCGGAGAAAACACGCAGATTCATCCTGCTCCTGCTGCTTTGCTCGCAGCTCAGGGACCTTGGGAATTTGTAAGCTCTCTGAGGCTCCAGTGACCAGCTAGAAGAAAAGGACCAGGGTGATAATCCCTGCCCACCCTGCCGCCTAGGCTTGACCTGAGGCTGAAGGAAATCGTGTGGATGAAGTGCTTTGGAAACTGGAACACACTGTGCGATACAATCAGAAAGGAGACAAATTCTTCAGAATTCTTTCCATGCCTCGGCTCTGACCTCACTCACCCCACGTCTCTCTTTGTTCTCTGTGTCCTCTTCACTCCTGTCCTCTTCACCACACACTCACTTCATTGCTCTTAGATCTCCACCTTCTGTACTCCATCAACTCCAAAAATAAAAGAATAACAGGCAGGGAAAACATCCATTACCACTGCAGAAGTTCTCAGATAAACATTCTTTTCTCCATTCTTGTCCACAAGTCGACTACTATTCACTGTGTCTCTCCTACACTGCAGACGCTTTATACATATTTCCATTAATAATCATCTAGAGAGTTATCTCTTTCTACACCAGTGATGATATTTACTAGTTAGCTTTAGCACTGATTCTCAGGGTCCTTTCTCCTGGGGCCAGCACCATCTCATTATTTCAGTCTGTCAATCTGCTTTCTTTGCCTTGCCTCCCAGTAGATCTTGATCGGGAGCCTGGTTAGGATGCTGAGATCATTACCTTTCAAATCGGACTTCTTGAAACCAAACAGAATGTATTTCCTGCTCATATGACAATCTTTTTCAATAACTTTGGATTCCATATATATATATATTCCGTAATACTCAGCTTGGATATAGCATTGTCTGTCCTATGGAGACTTTTTATTTAGTCTCCTCTGCAGCACTGTTCGAAGCCCATAACAATCAAATGTCTTGATTAAGGTCATTTCCTGGACTGAAGCAGCTTAATCTATCTAGGTCCTGACCAGCTTTTAAAATTGCTTCCCTTCAATTCCATATAGCAATTGTCTTTCTGCACTTCAAGTTCAATCAAACATTAAATATGAGAAAGTAGGTAAAATCGAAATCTATAGGAAAGAGTAAAACTAAACAAAGATATTAACCTGCATGTGAATATTCCACTTTGGGTTGCTGATGTCACTATATCTAACGGAGATCCTAGAAAAATTGTTAGAGACAAAATACAGAGGTAATCCCATACTTTTAACCACTGCTTTCTCTGTTCTCGCTTCTATGATATTACCCAACAAAGGTTCATTTTCTTCTTACTACTACTACTAGTGTATGAAGTCCTGGTTTGGTGCTATGTGTTAATGTGCTAAACTGCAAGGTTGGTTTGAATTGCACGGTTGCTGGGTCAAGTTCACCAGTCACTCCTCAGAAGCCATATACAGGGTCACTATGAGTCATGATTGACTCGATGGCATGCAACAAAAACATTAGTGGTGTGGCACTGTAGGATAAGCACCGGAATGCTAACTGCAAGATTGTTGGTTCATTCAAGCAAAGGTAGCAGAAGAGGCTTCCCGGACCAGGCAACTCAGGTAGGGCAGTTTCCAGGGAAAAGGGGCGTAATCGCCCATAGGAAACCTCTGTCTAGCAGACAGACAGCTTTTGAGCAAACATAAGATCTTATATTTCAACGTTCTGAACTAGTTTTTTTGAAAGATCAAATTGCTGAGGGATTACAGGCATTTTGAGCTTTTGCCTGCCTGCACGTGGCTCCCACTCCCTGCACCTGCACCTGCGAGTGCCTCTGCCCCCTGTGGACCTTGGAGTGCAGAGCTAGAGTAACCCCATTTAGAAGACTGCATTTCCAGAGAAAAGGAAGCATAAACTGGCAAAGCCGAACAAGTAGAGAGGGATATCAGCATGGATATCAGGAAATTTGGGGTACCCACGGTACAGAGAGACTAAGAGAGGCATTTTGTACATCATCAGATACACACCCAATGAGGCCAGGGCCTGCCCCGAGGCCCAACCCGCCCACAGATTGGTCACAAAGGCCCAGGCCCAACCAAGGCCCAAATTGCCTACCCACTGCGAGGCCCAGGAGTTCCACAGCCCGGTCGCCGCCGAGGTCCAGGGTCCTCAAGGCCCAAACCACGGCGTAGCCTGGTGGCCGAGGACCTGTGCGCTTAAGACCCAACCCGCCCTCAGCCCGGTCCCTGAGGCACAGGCCCCCCGAGGCCAAATCCACCCAACCCGCCCGTGAGGCCCAAGCCGCCCAATGTCTAGCTGCTGATACCCAGGCCCCCTGAGGCCCAAATCACCCGCCCGAGACCCAACCGTTCTGCAGCCCGGTCGCTGACGCCCAGGGCCCCAGAGGCCCAAACTGCCCGCCCTAGGCTTAACCCACCTGCCCGAGGCCCAAAAGGCCCGTCGCGGAGGCCCAGGCCCAACTGAGGGCCAAAAAAGTTACTCTGAGTTAAGCAATAAGAAGAGGGAAAAGGGAAGAACACATCCTGATCACATCTTCCTGGAGGTAATCAGAAAACATAAAAAATTATCAAAATAAATAATTAATTATTAGGGCCACAGATAAACATTAAACATGTCCAAGAAGGAAAAGCAGATGACCATATCGGCACATGTCCAGAAAAAAGATAAAATATCTGAGACA
>NW_006408523.1:16399636-16426228 GCF_000296735.1 Chrysochloris asiatica | reverse complement strand
TGGAACCATGGCAGTGAGATGATATAAGATGGAATGAATATAAAACTAAAGTTCTCCCATGTAAACTATCATATAATCCACAATAAAACACTAAAAAAAAAAAAAAGATTGTTGGTTCAAACCTATCTGCTGCTCCTCCAAACCCCTATCCAGGGTCATTATGAGTCAGAACCAACTCACTGGCACTTAACAACATTACTTACTTAGCATTCCATACACTAACAAAGTTTTGTAGTCAATCCATAGATATGACAATAAATAATGTTTAGTGAGCACTGGTCCAAGGCACTGAGAGTAACATTCTTGATGTTGTGTTCACTTTCATGGAGTTTGCACTCATGGATGAAACAATCACAGGAATGCAAGTATATACATTTAAAAACGGAGACCGAAGTTCTGAAGGAAAGGAATATAGATTTAAGAATCCATTTAACCTTGGGGATGGTCAGACTGTGAGGGTCTGACAGTCTGGGCATGTGAAGTTGTTGTTGTTGTTGTTATGTGCCATGGAGTTGATTCCAACTCAGCGACCCTGTACAGGGCTTCCGAGGCTGTAAATCTTTACTGCAGCAGAAAGCCTCATCTTTCTCCCACGAAACAGCTGGTAATTTCAAACAGTTGACCCTGAGGTTCGCAGCCTGATTCGTAACTACTATGCTACCAGAGCTCCATGGGCGTGTGAAGGGGAGTAGGTATTCCGCAGATGATTCCATGGAGCCTGTGAGAGGATTATTTCACTTGAAGCGAATAACAAGTGCAAAGGTCCAGTGGTGGGAAGAGCCAGAGCCAGGCCTGTCAGGAGAACTGAAAGAAGGACAATGTGTTGGAGCTCAGAGAACAAGGAGGTGTGGAACAGATGGAACCAGGACACCTGAGGCCACATAGACCATTCATGCACGGGCCTGGGAAATGGCTGTCACTTTTAAAATAAAGGTCGTAACAAGATCAGATATATTTTTTTGAAAGATGTGAATAGTCTCTTTGTGAAGGAAGGATAAAATGTGCTCTCAAAATTAGGAAATGTGTTCATTTTAGAGTATATCGTTCTAAAATTACATTCAATAATCATTATTCCCATTTCGCTATTACATCAATCATCACTCTATATTACTGTGTGAGCTGTTTGTCTCACTAAAGAATGAATATCTTTGAGAAAATAGTTTTCCTCCCCCATATTTCTTTATATATCAGCACCTAACACAATGTCAGGCACATATTTCATGATCATTAAATGCTTGTCCAGTGAATGAATGGATTGATGGATGGATATATGGATATGAAGAAACACTAGCGTTTACTAACATATATGGAGTTAATGTGATTTAGCTTGTACAGACTGAGATACTTCATAGCTTTCAAATTATTTTTAGAAACGTATGTACTTCCTTGTTAATTCTCTGTACAGTAGCAACCCTTGAATTATAGATAGGATCGAGTGTGATTAATATCAGTAGCTGGGGAGCCTGGAATTAACTCAGCCTTGATGTGACATATGACTTCATGAAATGGAAAGGCAGTAAGCTAGAATGACTGCTATTATTCAACAGTGGAAATACCAGACTTCCTAAGTAGGCAGAATTACTAGTTTGGGGAATACAAACTCTGGCAAAAGTTAGCTAAAGGGGCCCTCTGACTGGGAACTGTAAGGGGTTGTCACTGTCATTTGGAAAGGGTATAATGATGGATCTTACTCAATTGTTGTGGGTTTATTGTGAATTGCTTCAAACTCACTGGAGATGAGCTTGGCTTGTTTTTAAGTAGGAAACAGAGATTTGACTTCTCTATGGATTTTCCTGTTGACTTAAAAACACAATGGTTATGATAAAAAAATTAGGAAGGCTTGCATATTTACTTCAGGAACAGAAGACCCTAGGACCACCAAGGGAGAAAAGCATGAGCAGAGCGTGAGATCCTTCTCAGAATTGCGGCAACAGCAGAGGTGGAGGCAGAGGAGATAGCATAGAGACATGGAGCAGCTGAGGATTCTAGGCCCAGGGACTGAGAAAGGCGGTGTGCCAGAGGGCAGGAGACTGGCTTTCAAAATGTGCCCCTTGGTTGTTTAAGTGAATATATATTTTCTGTGTGGTATGTGTACATAAAAATAAATGAATAAAAGGGAATAGAAGTCGATATCATTAACTGATGGTACATGGAGGGGATTGTAGTCATTGCAATGACACAAAATACATTTTGTTGAATATAAAACTGATTTTCTGCCCTGTAGACTTTTACTCAAGTCACTATAAAAGCTGTTTTTAAAAAAAAAAGAAGAAGAAGAAAGCTTGAATACAGAACAGCTACTATATTCCAAGGGGAAAACAAGCCTTCATAGCTCTTTGAAAGGCAGACTTACAGAGTGATATCTGAGGTTCCCTAGAGCAAGTCCTGGTGTGGTGCTGTGGGTTAATGGGCTAGACTGCAAGATCTGTTTGAACCAGAAAGTCAGTGGTTCAGGTTCGCCAGCACTCCTTGGAAACCCTATACAGGGTCACTATGGGTCAGAGCTGACTTGACAGCACTTAACAGCAACAACAGAGCAACGACACTGGCTTGGAGTTGTGCATGGTTCCCATTGCCCTACAGCCTTGGTAGATGATTGTGAAATTGCCTGAGAAGACATTCTTTACTCAAATTTAATGTCTAAATGTGTTATTTTTACAAAATGAGAGACTTAAATTTTAGCAGGGATGAATGCTTATTGGAAAAGACCCTGGTGGTTAAGTATTCACCTGCTACCCAAAGTCAGCAGTTCTAACCCACCAGCCACTCCACAGAAGAAAGCTGTGGCGTTTGCTGCCTTCAAGATTCACAGCCTTGGGAAGAGTATGGGAGAAGTTGTACTCTCTCCTGTGTGTGTGTGTGTGTGGGGGGGCTTTGAGTGGGAATCAGCTCACTAGCAGTGGGCTCACTGCATTATGGAAGGCACTCTGGTGACACAATGGTTTAAGTGCTGGACTGCTAACTGAAAGGAACCTAATAGCTACTCCACAGGGGCAAAAATGCCTTGGCAATGTGTTTCTATAAAGACTACAGCTTAGTGAATGTAAAACTAATGTTCTCCTATGTAAACTATGACATAATTCACAACAACACATTAAAAAAAAGATTATAGTTTAGGAAACCCTGGGGACAGTTATAGTCTGTCCAATAAGGTGTTCTGAGTTGAAAGCCACTGACTGCTTTGTGGTGGGGCATGTGTTGGTGGAGCATTTTGGTGAGTTCAAGTTCAGAACTCATGAATGGTGTTCAATTACACTCATTTATGTGATACGAGAGTCCTGGTGCAGCACTGTAGGATAAACACTAGACTGCTAACTGTGTTAACCGTAAGGTAGGCAGTTCAAACCCATCAGCTGCTCTTGGAAACCCTGGATGGGGTTGCTATGAATCAGAACCAATTTAATGGTACACAACAACAACAACATATGATACGAATGCCACATTCCTCTAGACTGTTAGATGTTAAAAGACAGAGACCATATTGGTATCTATACTCGCTGACTCCTAGCATTGGCTTTTGGCATGTTTTAGAGGCGCGATCATATTTGAACAAAGTAGAGCAAACAATTAGACCCTGAGTCACATGCAGACCATTCCCATTTGGCTCAAAATCTCTTTTCAACGTGATTGTGAACACGACTGTGGGTTTCCTGTAGCTGTGTGCACACCGATAGCAGAAGGCATTTTCAGTGTTTTCTACTACCATTTTCTCTATTATTCTGTCATGCTTAAATGGGATACTGGTTATGTGTATCTATCATTGCGAATAAGAACATTTATACTGAACTGCTTTACAGTTCTGGTGTGATTCCGTCAACTCTGTTACAGACAAATTAACTCAAGATTACTTGAAAGAAAGAAAAAAAATGATTTAAGTGAACATGCACAGAACCAGAAGCTTTCTGTCTAGGAGGAGACTGTTGGCTTTTTATTTCTACCAGCCCCTTAGTGTTTCACTAAATGATCTATTGCTTCTCCTTTTTCTTTTGGTTTCCTCTCTCTGGATGTGGATGGACCCTTGTGAACGGTGGCTTCTTCTCTCCTGTCACAGGTAAGAAAGGACAGTGTTGCTGTCTTTTTTTTCTTATTTGTTCCAGTTACATTGGGTCGGATATACTTATCTGTTCAATTGCTGTACTTTATTATGCTGGGGATGTGCTCATGAAGTGGAAAACTATACTTCTTAGGATGTCTCTAAGATGAAATCTACAGATTGTTGATGATCTGCACCATGCGGTGTTTAGATCCTGGTGAGCATTTGTATTCCAAGGCATTTTGAAAATTAGACTGTAAACTGATTCAGTGTTCCCCCTTGACTTATGTAGTAACTTCTGATTGAATGTCCATTGGCAATTCTGCCGTGTTATTTATGTAAAAAGTTGATCTTTGTTCTCTAACTTCCTCTTCACCAAATAATTGGTTACATAGAAAGATCAAGAAATTGCACTTGGGTGTAAGAACCTTACTGTGAAATCTTTTACGTTGTGAATAATCACTCTCTATTTGTAGTGGTTTTGTTTTCCAAAGTGGAACACACTCATATGATATTCTTGCTCATTTTGATTGGTCCTTAGCAATCTTATTGTTAGTACAATACAATACAATACAATACAATACAATACAATACAATACAATGCAATGCAATACAATATAATACAATACAATACAATGCAATACAATATAATACAATACAATGCAATACAATATAATACTATGTTTTATATTCTCCCTCATGATATTTTGGGATCCTAAAAGACATTTACTTTAATTTTTTTAATTTTTTTTTTTTTTTTAGTTTATAAGGGAAAACAGAGTAAAAATTCAGAAAGTCTGCCTAACGATGTTACATGAGTAATACAGTACGTGTGATCTTTGGTGCACATATACTGTTTCCTGAGGGCGTAACTAGCAATATAGAGTCCTGGTGTGGTGTTGCAGCATATGGACTGCAAGGTCAGTTTGAGCCACAAGGTCGGCAGTTCAAACCCACCAGCCGATCTTCAGAAACCCTACACAGGATCATTATGAGTCGGAACCGACTCAGCAGCACTTAACAACAACAACAAATTAGCATTATAGGCAACTTTTAGAAGTATTGTGAGAAATTGAAATCCAGACATATTACAATATGTATGTTGTCCAAACAGTTCTTTTAGATTCTGTGCAATACGTCTTTTTATTATTGAAATAAGGAGAAATAGCATTTCTAACTATTTGCTTTGGTCTCAAAAACTTACCTTTGAGATTTGGATTTCATGTTATGTCTTAAACTTTTATCCAGATTTTTTTGTTTTGTTTTGTTTTCAAGTATTGTTGTTTGGATGAAGGTTTACACAACAAATTAATTTTCCAGTAAATACTTCACACATTTTTTTTCCCCATGACTTTAGTTGTGATCCCTTCATTCTGACAACTTTCTTCCCACTTCCTCCTTGGGTTCTTTCATTTCAGTCATCTTCATTTCTGCCCCTTCTTGCCTTCTGAGCTTTGTTTTGGGGCAACTGCTGCTCTCTTGGTCTCATGTGGGTGTTTTTACTGAGGATTATGTTTCTCATGGATATTATTGTTCATTTTTTGAAAGGTCTATTTTTTGGCAGAATGTAAATCCCTGGGGGTGGGTTCAGTTCCAGATTTGAAGGTATCTTAGGGCCATATACTGGTGGGTTCTACCAGTGTCTATCAGACCACCAAGCCCCTGCATCTAGGACCCTCTTTAGTAACCCTGATTAGAGTAGTTGGCTGCGGTATTTATCTAGATTTTCAGGTCTCAGGGTCGTAGCTTTTTATAGGAGGATGATAACTTAAAGAACAAAGTATTGTTAGTTAATTGCCCTTTGTGTTAATCACTTTTTTCTTAATTTATCAAGCCACATAATAAATTTACAGGATCTTGTGCTAGGAAATATTTTTCTCTAGTACCAACCAATGATGTCACTTAACAACAACAACAACAACATATTTTATTCCTTCAATCAGTAAAGAAAAATATCCTATTGTGTTTCTGCTTTTGATTATCAACTAGTAAACATATAATTAAATTTGCATTTAATTCCAATAACTATCTTACCCATGTTCCCTGTAAAACTTGTCTAATTTTCAATATTTCCATGTTTTTTTTTCAAAGCATACTTAGGTGACATAATTTATGTCTCTAAATATAGGAATGGTTTACAATGGTAATTCATTAATATAAATAATAATAATAGTAAGTGCTAACATTTTTTGAGAGCTTCTTAAGTGTTAGGCACTGGCCTAAGCATTTTACATAAATTGGTTTGTTTAAAAGACACGTTCACATTACACATGTGCACGCACACACACACACACACACACACACAGCCCCTATACTTATATGTGTGGGTCAGATTTTGCTAAATTTTTGGAAAAGAGTACATTTATTGATACATTGTGAACCAGCATAAAGAACCCTGGTGGTGCAAATGGTTAAGTGCTTGGCTGCTAAGGTTGGCAGATTGAACCCACCAAGAGGCTCCATGGGAGCAAGACCTCTTATGGCAATCTGCCTTCATAAAGATTACAGCCAAGAAATCCCTGTGGGCCAGTTCTACTCTGCTACATGGGGTCACTGTGGGTTGAAATCAACTCATGGCACCACCACCACCAACAAGAGGGACCAGAGTGTTGAATTTGTAGAAAAGGAACATTTCCCTTACCAGGTGGATTTGGCAGAGGACTGACGGTAAGTTCTTTTATTTGCAGAGGAAATACTTTCAATTAGCCATACCAATCCTTGGAATGAGTTTCTTTAAAAATATTTTTGGATTCAGAAGCAGCTGAGCTGAATTCAATGGGAAGCATCCATAATGAGTTCAGACTCAAAACCATAATTCTAGAACTGTTACATGTTTACAGTGCACAACAGAATAAGGGCATCTGGCATGTGTTTTCATGGTATCATCATAAAGAGGAAATTAGAGCATGTGCAAACTCAGAGAATAAGCTGAAGTCTGGTTTATCACAATAAGTCAGATACTCAAACATAAACAAATATTGTTAATGTATTTTAAGGGTCATAAATAAAAACAAGTGTGCAAGGCAGAACATTCAGGGTATTAAAGTGATTAAAATGAAAACAGTATTACACTGTTGAAAGATTTATGAGATGGATATTTTGCACTGACCAGACTTAGCATTCATTTAAAATATTAATATTTGTATTAGAGTGTTGGTAATGCTGGGGATATTTAAATGACGTGGTTACTAATTCTGTCTGATTACTAACGTCCCTCCTTACTCACAACAGGTAAGTTCCAAGACACACAGTGGATGCCTCATCCCAGGGATAGTATATTGTTTTTGTTGTTGTCAACTGCTGTTGAATCGACTCCTACTCATAACAACCCTATGGAGGGTTTCTTTAGAGCGGCTGGTGAATTTGAACCACAGACTTCACGGTTCAAACCAATCTTGCAGTCCAGCATATTAACCTGCAACGTCACACCAGGACTCCAGGGATAGTATAACAGCAGAAATACACAGTTTGTTTTGTTTTGTTTTTCCTATACGTATACACCTATGAGAAAGTTTAATTAATAAATTAGGCACAGTAAGAGATTAACAACAATAACGAAAGACTTAAAAATAGAACAATCGCTAAGTAAAATAAGAGTTACTTGAACACAAGTACGAAGATGCTGTGGCAGTCTGTCTAAGGACCAGGACGACTATTAAGGTATCAGCAAGTAGGACGCGTCAACCGCGTGAATACGCTGGACAGGGATAAAGCACGCACGGCCCTGGCGGGATGGAGCGGAGGCGTTCAAGATCACATTTTGCTGTTCAGAACTGTGTACAATTTAAAACATGTGTATTATTTATTTCTGGAAGTTTTCCATTTAATATTTTCAGGCCATGGGTGATGGTGGACTCTTGAAAGCAGCAGAAAGTGAAGCTGCGGATAAAAGGGTGGGGGCGCTTTACAAAACAGATTTCTGGTGTGGTGCTGTAGGTTAAGGGTAGGACCCCATACTGAGTCACTATGTGTCGGAACCGACTCAACAGCACTTAACAACGCTGTACAAAACAATTGCATTTCATGGGTTTTATGTGACTCATGAGGCATATTTTGGGGGCCTTGTTTCTATCATCTGGTCTAGAAATAGAGTTCCTCAGAATATCTAGAGTGGTAGCCCAGTAAATATAGTTCTTTTCACAGCATTCACGGGGTAGTAGGCAGACTTGTTGATAACCCCACGCTCTGTTTCTATTATTGTATTAACAGTCAGGCTGTGCCGCTTCAAGCCTTGGACCATACTGTGCTGTTTGCTGTCCCAGCCATCAATATTGCATGGCATCTGGGAAGTCTGTGTGGACAGTCTGTGGTAAACCCTGCACAGGCCTTATTGCTGACCGTGTGTTTAGGGCATGGGCTTGTGACCTGTGACTTTCTTGTGACCCGTCCTGAACATTTACCATTGTGATATTCTTGATCATCAGGCTGGGGGCCTATGGGGCATAAGATAGAGTTCTTCACACATAATTTGCCTTCTTGGACCAGCTCCAAAGGAAGCCCATGTTAATCTGCATATTGTACTTAAGCTAATAAAGTTCAAAGCAGAATCCATTTATTTGAGGGAATTATCCCATTATTTTTTTGCTAACTGAACACATTTGAAAAGCTTGAAAAAAAAAAAAAAAAAAGTTCATTGCTGAACGTTGTTCCCAGAGCCATATGCATACCATCTGATACTTCTTCTCTGTTGCTCCCACGACCATTGTTTCTGCATTCTGTGGCAGGTTGGAGGGACTCAGGGACATATTTCACACTGCCATTAATAGAAGAGCAGAGAAAGTGTTTTCAAAGGGAGCAAAGAAATTTATTAGTGTCTTTATAATTATAGTTCTGTATTAATGCACATAAAACACACAGAACAGTGCAGATGCATGGATATGGGACTGTGAGAAGGGTACTATGGGCTCCCAGGTGTCTGCCTTTGAATGTGACATCATTTCTGAATGGGTTCTCTCCTACCACTCACCTACATCTCCAGCTTGCATACTAATCGGTGTATGGGTCCCAGTAGGCCAGTTCGGGTGGTAAATTATACCCGAGCTATTAGCAATATTTCCGACTAGACAATCTGTATGCCTCTGGCTTCTTCTAGACTGTCACATGCTAAACCCTTTATTAAAACAATGGTGTGGTGCCTGTATTCAACTCATTGTTAATTCTAGATCAGTCCATCCCAGCCTGACATACTGATATCTGTGTTAGGTGTCTGTCATGTGTTTTCAGGACAACTTTGTTATCCATGGCTTATTCATTGTACAATGTGAATTGTTGTTTGTGAGCGAATCTTCCCGTGGTATGTCTTCCAACTGTCCTCCTTACTCAGATAATCAACAAAAACAATCTATTTCTTACAATTCCTTAGAGTCGTGCTTGGTTCTAACTTCTGCCCAATAACTAGTTATAACATTCACCCAAGTTATATTTTTACTTCTCTTCCTTCCCTGCCTGCTCCTCCTTTGGGAGTGCCTGATACATGCTTGTGTCCTGCACAAGAAAGCTACTTGACTTGAAATGAAATGAAAATCTCTTTCATTTTCTGTCCCCAAATTGAAAATATCATTGTTCTTCTATGTCAATTGGACCCTCTTATGCCCCTCTTCCATTTCCCATGTTGTTTAGAATGTGGTCCAAAGAAGCTTAATGATCCACTGTTAGTAAATAGATCATATCTGACACATGTTCTGACAACCAAATCGTGTGAAAATATATCGTCTTGTTAGATCACTGTATTATTTTCCTGGAGCTGCTGTAAAAAAGGACCATCAAGTAGTTGAATTAAAATAGCAGTAGTTTATCATCTCACATTTCTCGTGGCTAGAAATCTCAATTCAGGGCGTTAGTAGGGTCATGTCCTCTCCAAAGGATCCTTTCTTGTCTCTTCTAGCTTCTGGTAGCCCCAGAAACTGTCTAACTTCCTCTCTGCCTCAGTCTTTACTTGACCATCTTCCCGTGTGTTTCTGTTTGTCTTCTTCTCAGAAGAACACCATGTGCATGAGACAGGGACCACCATAGTCAGTGTAACCTCATGTAGGCTGATAATATTGCTAAAGATCCTATTTCTAAAAATGTCCTATTCGCAGGCACTGGGGGATAAGAATTCAGTCCAGAGTTGTAATTTATAGTAATCACCCAAGTAGGTCAGTAAACACCATCATAAGAGATTTACTTCTTCAACCTAAGAGGGATATATTATTAGATATTGGATATATATTTTCTAAATCAACACAGAAAAGAAAAATCAACACTATTCCAATGAAGTGAGTACATTTAGTCTCAACATCAGTTCTGTTACTGAGGGTGCAATTCTACTACTCACCTGGCTTGGCTTTGTTGTTGTTGCTAGGTGCCTTTGAGTCAGTTCTGACTTATACTGACCCTATGTACAACAGAGCAAACCACTGCCCAGTTCTGCACCATCCTGATCATCATTGTTACACTTCAGTCCATTGTTGCTACTATTGTACCAATTCATCAAGATGGGGGTCTTCCTCTTTTTCATTGACTCTTCACTTTACCTCTTTCTCCAGGGATTGGTCCCTACTGATAATATATCCAAAGTATGAGAAACAAAGTCTAGCCATCCTAGTGTCTAAGGAGCATTCTGGCTGTACTTCTCCCAACACAGATCTATTTGTTCTTCTGGCAGCCCATGGCACTTTCAGTATTCTCCTCCAACACCATAACTCAAATGCATCAATTCTTCTATGGTCTTCCTTATTCATTATGCAACTTTTATATGCATATGAAATTATTGAAAATACTATGACTTAGGTCAGGCGTACCTTAGCCCTCAAAATGACATCTTTGCTCTTGAATACTTTAAAGAGGTCTTGTGCAGCATATTTACCTAATGCGATACACCATTTGATTTCTTGACTGCTGCTTTCATGAGTGTTGATAGTGGATCCAAGTAAAATGAAGTCTTTAAAAACAAATTTTTCTCCATTTATCATGATGTTACCTGTTGGTCTAGTTGTGAGGATTTTTGTTTTATTTACATAAAAGTGCAATCCATACTGAAGGCTGTGGCCTTTGATCATCATTTTTTTAAAGTCCTCTTTGCTTTTAGCAAGCAAGGTTGTATTGGCTGCTTATTACAGGTTGTTAATGAGTTATCTGTCAATCCTGACACCATGTTCTTCTTCATATAATCCAGTTTCTTGGATTATTTGCTCAGCATACAGATTGAATAAATATGGTGAAAGAACACAACCCTGGTGCACACCTTTCTTGATTTAAGCAATTCGGTGTCCCCTTGTTCTTTTCTAACAACTGCCTCTTGGTCTATATACAGGTTCTTCATTAGCACAATGAAATGTTCTGGAATATTTTTTTGTAATGTTGTTCATAGCCTGTCATGATCTAAACAATCAAAAGCCTTTGCATAGTCAATAAAGCACACAGAAAAAAAAAATCACCTTTCTAGTATTTTCTGCTTTCAGCCAGGATACACCTGATGTCAGCTATGATATCCCTCATTCCACATCCTCATCTGAATCCTGCCTGAATCTTTATTAGTTTATTATCAGTGTAGTCGTTTTTGAATTATCTTTAGCAAAATTTTACTTATATATGGTATTAATGATATTGTCCAATGATTTCTAAATGCTATTAGGTCATATCTCTTTGTAATGGGTACAAATATGCATCTCTTCCAATCATTGGGCCAGATAACTACCCTTCAAAATTTCTTCAAAATTTCACTTCTCAGATGAGTGAGTGCCTTCAGTACTGTGCATCAGTTTATTGAAAGATTCCAATGTTTATTCCATCAATTCCAAGATCCTTGTTCTTAGCCAGTACCTTCAGTGTACCTTGGACTTCTTCCTTCATTACCATTGACTCTTGATCGTATGCTACCTCTTGAAATGGTTGAATATCAACCATTTCTTTTTGGTATAGTGATTTTGTGTATTCTTTCCATCTTCTTTGATGCTTTCTGCACAATTCGCTGTTTTGCCCATTGTTGTCATTGTTAAGTGTCATCGAATTGGTTCCAATTCATAGTGACTGTACCCAGGGTTTTTGAGGAGCAGCTGGTGAACATGAACTGCCGACCTTGTGCTTCAAACTGACCTTGAAGTCTAGCGCTTATCCTAGGGTGCCATACCAGGACTCCATTTTGCCCACAGAATCCTTAATAGTGCAAGTCGAGGTTTGAATTTTATCTTAAGTTCTTTCAGCTTGAGAAATGTTGAGCTTGTTGCTCCCCTTTAGATTTCTAACTCCAGGTCTTTGTCCATCTCATTATGACACTGTCTTCTCTAGCTGCCCTTTGAAATGTTCTGTTCAGCTGGTATACCTTTTTAGTTCTTCCATTTGCTTTAGCACCTCTATATTAGAGGATAAGACTTAGAGTCTCTTCTGACATTCATAGTGGTCTTTTCCTTATTTTTTTTCTCTTCTTAATGACCTTTTGCTTTCTTCCTACATGGTGTTCTTGATCTCATCCCACAGCTTGTCTGGTCTTTGGTCATTAGTGTCTAATGCATCAAATCTGTTCTTGAGATGACCTTTACATTCAGGTGGGATATTATCAAGGTCATAGTTTGGCTTCCTTGGACTTGATTTAATTTCCTTCAGCTTCAGCCCAAATTTACAATTTCCATAGTCTTGCCCCTGGTCTTGTTTATTTATTTTATTATTTTTTTTCTGAATTTTTTTTCAAATGTGGGCAAACATATATTATAAGGGATAAAACCTCCTTACTTATGGATTGTAAGTAGGTCAGATGGTTATTGTTTGGCCCATTTGTGCCACTGAAGTCTCAACTTCTATGTCACAGATGGTGCCATTTTTTTGGTTGGCTTACATTCTACAAGAGTTGGGCTTATTCTAGCTGCTTTTGCTGCTAAATCCAACCATTTCCCAGACAGTGACACTTTCTATAACAGCTGAAAAAACTCACAGTTCTTTAAGCCAATTTCAGAGAGTTTGACATCTGCTTTTACTTCAAAGGTTGGTCTTTTAAGGGACATATCCGAAGTTGTCCAGGGACTGGCTCTAGGCTATTGTTTTGACACTATTCTATGTTGTGGGTACTTCTTCTTTCTTGGCCCTGGCCTGGCCCTGTGTTAGGTTGCATACTCTCTATTTCCTCTTAGTAAGTTGAGGATTTTCCCTTTCTGGGCATTTTTTGTCTTTCTTCTTCTTTAGAGAGCGTCAGTACCAGTCACTGTAGCCAGTCCTATTGTAGCTGTCACCATTGCTAATAGTGACTGTGGAATACTTTATGCAAAAAGAATTCCTCATGAAATTTCTCATCATAATCCAAGTGATCCCAAGATGTTTATTTTAATTTTTGAAGAATGGCATTGTAAATAACTGAGTTTGAAATATTCCATGACATTTTTTTTAAAAGACTCAAATGGAAATTGACTTTTTCATAATTTTTTCATAAATTGAGGCTTTTCATAAGTTGATGGGAAGTACAGTAGCTTCCTTTTGTGTATCTTCCCTCTCTTAAAATTTTCATAAAACCTAAGGACTTACCCAATCCAAATGGAAGCTAAGAGGTAGATTCAGTGTCATTTATAAAAGAGCAGAGGCTGAATTCTCATCAGTTTGCTAATGCTATTACATGTGGCTGCCAAGCTATGTGACTCTTGACAAAATCATGCCTTCCCCCGCTGACAGATGCTGCTAATTCACATCTCCACACTGTCCAAAGGCACTCTGCCAGTCTGTGTTGGCTTTTGAGGGAGAGTGACTTTATCTTCTCAGTGCGGAACTCAGGGAAGATGGCCCTTTACTTGGCTTCAAAAGGTCATAGTTCTTGTTATTCAGCTCAATAGTCCATTTTTTAGAACTGTAGTATTTCTGTACTGGCCTTGGAGACCTATACCTAGAGATTGGCAAGTTTCCTTCTCTGTGTTGTAAGACAAAAGATCTGGCTATACCCATTTCCCAGACAGTTTATCATTCTATGGAGGCTTCATGAATGACTCTGGGAGCCCCTGTAATCATCCTTCTTGAAGTTTCCCTCAAGGTTTCAAAATAATTCTTTAGCACTTTACTCAACAGAATGTTAATAAAGGTGGGCACCTTGGGATGTATGTGTGTGTGGAGCCTTTTGATGGAACAGTTTCAGAGCTCTGCTACTAGTGAAAGGTCAGTAACCCACAAGTTACTCACTGAAGGCCTTTCACTGGAGAGCTGCTTTTGTAATGATAACAGGCTAGGAAACCTGATGGGGCCTTTCTAGTCTGCACTGTCAGCTCACTAGGAATCACAATTGACTTGATGTCACACAACAGGCAACATGTATGTGTGTGTATGTGTTTATGGACTCCTGGTGCGGTGCTACAGAATCAGCACTGGACTGAGAACCACAGGGTCAACAGTTCAAACCCATTAGCTGCTCCCTGGAAACTCTATACGGGTCTCTGTGAGTCAGGACTGACACCATGGCACTAACAATAACAACATGTGTGTTAATATATTAATGTGTGTAAATATGTATACACATACTATAGACACATACATACATATAAAGGTATATATAGTGATGGAGGTGGTGGCTATGTGCCGTGGAGTGGGTTCCGACTCATAGTGTCCCTGCAGAGGGTTTCCGGGACTGTAAATCTTTACGGGAGCAGAAAGCCTCATCTTTCTCCCGGGAACAGCTGGTAGTTTCAAACTGCTGACCTTGCAGTTAGCAGCCCAATTCGTAACCACTATGCTACCAGAGCTCCTTAATACACACACACACACACACACACACACACACACACATATATATATATATAAAATGATCATTTTGGTGTTAAAATATTTGTTTTACAGAATGCAGTCACGCATTATTATTTCTTAACAAGTCAGTAGTATACTTCTTTATGCCATTAGATAATACAATATGAGGTAGTATGGTACCTTTTCTTTAGAGTGATGTTTGTACAGATGTAGTCAAATAAAATAATGTTACCCTCTGTACTTTTATACATGATACAAAAAGAATCGTTTTCTAATGTGTGAAACTGAGCTATGTTTCCTCAATAGCAAAATATGGAAAGATTTTTATGGAATTTCTTTGCTAAATAAGCTCTGATGGGGGGGGGAAAGGTACGCTTTTCTCTTTCTTATTTTTTTAATGATCATTTATTTTTTCCTTAACATGATACATGCTGGATGTCGAAGTAATAGAGAGATGGAGGCTAGTATTGGAATGTTACGATTTATTAAAGCCTGAATGTTCATCTCTAATGTTTTTGAACACATTCAAGGACTAAGGACTAAGTATGATTCTAGCTTTTGCAGAATGGTTTAGTGAATTGCCTATGATCTCAATTATTCCTCAAAAGGCATTAGTGCAGAATCAAGACTTAAGTGTAATGTCTTTAATCTCATTTCAAGTCTAGTCACTGTGCCAAGGAGCACCCCTCCCTTTTTTTGAGATGCATTGGGAAAATCTCTCAAGTATGTGGTTGTTGTTGCGAAGTGCCATTGAGTCACGTTCCGACTCATAGCGACCCTGTATCGGGTTTCCAAGGAGCAGCTGGTGAGCTTGAACTGCCAACCTTGCTGTTCAAAACGACTTTGCAGTCCAGAGCATTAACCCATAGTGCCATACTAGTATGTGGAGCTTGTTACTATTGGGGATGCCTGAGAGTATGGTCCAAGAATTTATACTTTCATCCAGCGCCATTGGAAATTTTGAAATACCAAGAACACATAAGCACACAAACACACATACTCACATATAAGAGAGGGGTATAAGAAGATAAAAAATTGTGCCTTTGAATATGTGTCTGAGCACTTGTGTGGGGAAAACACCATTCAGATGGAATATTAATAAAGGTCTAACTGAATGCTTTCTTGTTGCTGCAGGTGCTACTTGTAACCTGGGTGTCAATGTATCTATTCTTGTTGAGAGATCTTTCTTGGATACTTCTAGTTGAGCTGTGTTAAAGGATTGTAGCAATATGAAGACTATTTTGAAATAGTGCTGCACTTTTGACAATTATAATTTAACCACACACAGTAGTTGCCCTGATTCCTCCAGCCCTTTTTTCCCCTCTTTATTTTCATCCCTGCTTCTTTTCATCCCCAGCTACCCTGCACTTTTCATTTCATATACTGTGTGTGACAAGGAGTCCAGGGTTCAAACCCACCATCTGCTCTGTAGGAGGAAGATGAGGCTGTGTATTTCCAGAACGATTTTCAGTCTCAGAAACTCTAGATAGAGATGCTATGAGATGAATCGACTTGAATGCAGAGGGTTTTGTGCTGTACAGGCATGCCTTTCATTCTTCTTGAATGTTGCATTTTTTACAATTAATCTGATGTCGTTCTCTCCGCTTCCCCCAACACACACACTCTGTTCGTAATACCCAGTTCTTGTGAAATGGATTCAAGATGTTATCTGTGCAGAATTTGCTAATGAAATGAGAAATTCCTTCTTTAAATATTAACACAGAGCATGCTGTGTCAGGAGGATTCTTGTTTCTAGGGCTGATGTCACTTGTTAGTAACATCCCTCTCCTGTTGTGTCTGATTTGTTGTTGTTGTTGTTGTTTTAGTTTTGACTACTTAGTAACTTTCCTATTACCGATATTTTATAATAGACTTCATTAGGGGGAAAGGCCTTTTCTTTATCATTACCTCCTTAGAATGTTAACAATGTTGAAAAGACTGAAACTTCTGGTTTTCCATCTTAGGTGGAAAGAGTTGATGAGGAAAATAGCCACAGAATAAATGATGAGATTTTTCTTATTTTGTTGCTGGCTTCTTTTAGTGATTTCTTTAGCCCTGTTCAAGCTAAGATTATTAAGAGCTTAATGAAAGGAGCATATTGTCTCTTTACTTAAAGAGCCATTTAATGAAGATGCTAACAGCATTCCAGCCTGAGGCAGGGGAGTGTCATTGATGTGACTTCATAGGGTCACAAATTGTTAATTGTGTAAGTGTGTGACCAGGACCTGAATCTCAGCATCTTCAGTACATCCTTTTGTATCCCACTCATACTTTCTTGTTGTTAGGTGCCATCAGTCTGATATCATACCACCCAGAATGGGCCTGATCTCCTCTGATCTCGGAAGCTAAGTAGAGTCAGGCCTAGATAGTACTTGGATGGAAGACTGCCTAGAAATACTGTTTGCTGTAGTCATCGGAGTCCTGATATGGCACTGTAGGATAAGCACTAGACTGCTAACCTCAAGGGTGGCAGTTCAAACCCACTAGCCGCTCTTCAGAAGCCCTATACAAGGGTTGCTATGAGAAGGAATCAACATGACACCATTTAACAACAACAACAGCCAGTGTCATCGAGTCAGTTCTGATTCATGGTTTCAAGGAGCAACTGGTGTGTTCGAACCACTGACCTTGAGGTTAGGAGTCCATTGTTTATCTTACAGTGCCACACCAGGATCTCCCACATATTAGATTTGTAACTAATATACACAGAATATTACTGAACAGGGCAATGGCATGAGACCCAGACCCAAGATAGACTTGAACAGCTTGATCTGAGTTCTTTGGTTCTGCGCCACCCTGGTAACTGGGTCTTCCAAGGTGGTGTAAATGGTGAGCTTTGTTGGGGTTGTTGGAAGTTTGAATCCACCCAGAAACACTTTCAAGGAAAGACTTGGTGATCTCTTTCCCAAAAAGGAAAAAAAAACGATCTATAGAAAGACCTGTGGAATGCATGGAATCACCATGGGTCAGAATCAACTCAACAGCAAGTGGCTTTCCAAGAGTAGATGGTAGGAGCAAGGAGACTTCACAGTGGGAGGTGGTCCCCGTTAGAGAAAAGAGGGTGAGAAGAAAACTCAGTAAGACAAAGAGCACTTACCCCAGTAAAGGCAGTTCTGGGGGCAGGGACTTCAATCAAATTACACTTAAAATTAATGTCATCCCATTCTAAAAACTGTACTCATGACTATAGGGTCTGTATGCTGTTCCTAGTATACATTTTTATCTTTGACATCTAGCAGATTCCGTTCTCACAAGGATGGAGTGAGCATTATGAAGTTCCTGGAAGTTACTTTACAGGACTCTGGAAAATTATTTCCCAAGATGACCACCATCCATTCCTTCCCCCCCTGTGCCCACATGAGGATTCACCCATTAGGAGGTGGCATCCATATTCCTCTTCTTTGAATGGGCAAGCCTTGTAACTTGTTCAACCAGCAGAATGTGACCGACACTGTCTGTTTTCCTCCTTCCTGAAATCTGCCTGCCATGTAAGAGATCTGACTACTAGAGACTACCATATCCTTGCTAACCTCATAGACAGGTCTTATGGAAAGAGATAACTTGTATCTAGTTCCTAAATCTTTTATTCATCCATTAAGATCTGCTAGACAGGCCAAGGGAGAAGCCATCTCAGATATTCGAGGCCCAGGGGACACCACATGGAATAGGAAATATATAACTCAAGTGATTCCTGCCACATTGCAAAATCTTGAAAAGAATGTATTGTTGTTGCTGTTGTTACTATGCTTTGGAGTGATTATTTAAAAATAAACAGCAATAGATAACTGAAACAGGGTCCGATTCTTACAATGTTGTTGTTGTTGTTGTTAAGTACCATTGAGTTGATTCCAACTCATAGCTACCTTGCATAGTGTTTCCAAGGAGAGGCTGGTGGGTTTGAACTACTGACCTTGTGGTTAGAAACCTAGTGCTTAAGCTCAGGAACTCATAGTTACTAGTCAGTGACCACTGACTAGTTACTAGACAGAAAACCAGGATCAGACATAACCATCATTTAATACAACTTATAGACGCTGCATAATAGTTATTACCTTTATGTAATTTGGAAGTTGATCTAGTCTAAAGATGATACTGAAGCTCATCTGATTTCTTCAGCTTCAGTCTGAACTTGCATATGAGCAATTGATGGTCTGTTCCACCATCTGCCCCTGGTCTTGTTTTGGTTGATCTTGAGCTTCTTCATTGTCTCTTTCCACAGATGTAGTAAAATTGATGCTTGTGCATTTCATCTGGTGAGGTTTATGTTGTTAAAAAAAAGGGGGGGTTTTGCAATGAATAAGTTGTTGGTCTTACAAAATTCAATCATGCCATCTCTAGCATCATTTCTATCACCAAGGCCAGCAGTATTTTCCAACTCTCAATTCTTCCTCTTTGTTTTGAACTTTTGCATTCCAATCACTAGTAATTATCAATGCATCTTGATTGTATGTTTGATTAACTTCAAACTGAAGAAGTTGGTAGGATTCTTCAGTTTCATTATCAGTGGCTTCAGTGGTTGAAGCATAAATTTGAATAATAATGGTGCTAACTGGTGTTCCTTGTAGGTGTATGGATATTATCCTATCACAGACAACATTGTACTTGAAGATTGATATTGAAATGTTCTTTTGGATGATGAATGGGATACCATTCCTCTTCAATTTGACATTCCCATGATAGTAAACCACATGATTGTCAGATTCAAAATGGCCAATACCAGTCCATTTTAGTTCCCTAATGCCTATGATATCGACCTTTATGCATTCCATTTCATTTCTGACAACTTCCAATTTTCCTGGAATCATACTTCGTACATTGTGTGGGCAGCCAACAATTTATTGATCTATTTATCAATTGATGGACATTTGTGTTATGTCCATTTTGGGGCTATTGTGAATAAGGTCCCTATGAACAGTTGGGACAAGTGTTTGCATGGACAAATGTTGTCATTTCTCTTGGGCATATACCTAGGATTGGAATAGCTTCTTTTTCAAAATAACCCCTCTTTCTGTTAGGTTGAGAAGAGACTGAAGGGGTGAAGGGTAGAAGCTGGGGCACAAATTAGGTAGTATTGCAGTTCTCCAGGTGAGAGAGGATAGTGACTATGAGATAAACTGCTTTTGACCAAGCAGAATCTTGGGACCCTTGGTGACAGCCACTTTATTCTGCTCAGGAGGAGTGCCATCACAACACATCAACAAGTCTGCCCGCCATACTGGAAATGGTGTGAAAAGACCCACATTTAATGGATTATCACTCTGTGGTATATGGTCTCTAGAGAGAGTTTCTATTCATAGATCTAATGATACTGTCCCGGATCCACATGAAATCTATTAAAATACAACTCCAATAATATCAGAACTATAAAACATAGCTGTAGTTGGCTTGCCAAAATTGAAATTGTGGCTGTATTTTTTATATACTGTCACCAGTTGTAGAAATTCTCTGCTGTGAAATTCATTATAACTTATGACACTTTGTCTTGGCAATCTTTATTTGTCTTTTGTAGAGTGAATGTTTAGGTGGAAGAAATTGTGGGAGGAGATGGGTATGGAGAGAGAAAAATAGATTGTGCCTATAAGCATCTTTTGAAAAAAAAAAATTATATATGAATTGGGCTGCAAACCTCAAGGTCAGAAGTATGAAACTACCAGCAGTTCCATGGGAGAAAGATGAGGCTTTCTGCTCCCATAAAGATTTACAGCCTTGAAAACCGTGTACAGGGTTGCTCTGAGTCGGAACTGACTCCACGGCACATAACAACAACAAATATATATATATATATATATAAAATTAGCTTTTGGAGGGAAAGAAAGAGAGGAAGAGAAAGGAAGAGAATGGAATGATAGTGAAAGCCAGGGACAGGATGAAAGTGGGAAGGTTGAGGAAAGTGAGACAGAGAGAATGTAAGAGAGACATCATAGCCCACATCTGCCAGGTTGCTAATGTCTGTGGCTGATGGGGCATTAACGTATTGTGTCCATGCTGCTGTTCAGTACCTACTAGTCTGTTTAACAGAAGGGTGTCTGTTCTTTGAACACGCATAGCATATAAAAATGGTTTCATGAAAGAAATCCTCAATGGCATAGATTCACACAATAGCCATGAAAATTGACTCAAATATACCACTAACCTAGGCGATGTTACGGGACTGGCCAATGTTCAGACCATGGACTGGGGCCAGCTGGAAGGCACACCACTCAGAAGAAACAATACTAAAACAAGGCATAAAATATATCACGTATCTCTGACTGTAGCTCTTTTCTCACGTCAACCCTTCTGACATCCTTATGAGAGGATTCTGTGCTTAAGACAATGGATTCTGGACCTAATCTCACACGATTCAAATTCTCTCTCCTGCTGCTTACTGTCTATTGGTTTTGGGCTTGCTACATAAGAGCTGTGCTCTATTTTCTTATCTCTAAATGAGGATAATGCTGATTACCTACCTCAGAATGTGGTTGTGAGGATTAATCTATTCAAAGCACTTACAACAGGGCCTGGCATGGGCCATGTTCTCTATGAACTAGCATTTGAACCAAGTTCTGCCTGAAAACCTGGGCTCTTTCCACTCTTCCTTGAATGCTGCCTTTTCCAAAAATAGGACCAACATATTGCACATAATTTATTGCTTTCCTAACTCCATATTGTCAGGAGGGACCAGTCACTGGAGAAGGATATCATGTTTGGTTAGGTGGATGGTCAGAGAAAAGGAGGAAGACCCCCAGCGAATGGATTGGCCAAGTGGCAACATCAATGAGCTCACGCTTGGCAGCAATTATGAGGTTAACCCAGGACCGGGCAGTGTTTCATTCTGTTGTGCATAGGGTCGCTATGAGTCGGTACGGACTTAGTGGCACCTAATAACAACAGCAACAATTTCTCGATTGCGTTTTTTTGTATGCTTAGAAATCCTAATGAATTGAGCCTAAAACAAAGCAAAACTGAAACCAATCAAACCTATTGTCATCAAGACAATTCCAATTCCCAGTGACCATGTAGTACAGAGTAGAACTGCCCTGTGGAGTTTCCAAGGCTGTAATCTTTATGGAAGTAAACTGCCACATCTTTCTCCCAAGGAGTAACTGATGAGTTTGAATAGCAGGACCTTTCAGTTACCAGCTACGCACTTACCCACTGCGCCGCCTGAACTCTGTAAACAGAGCTTTAAGTCCTGGCATCAACAGGAGTCCAATTTAATGTGTTAGTTGATTAGGATTTTAACAGATTTGTGAATTTGACCAGTAAGATTCTCACACACACGCATACATACATAGCGAAGGGTCTTCAAAAAGTTTGTGGGAAACATTCCATTATCTTTTTTTTTTTTCAATCCTTTTTTCTGCTTGCTCTTCTATCTTAGCTGTATTGAGAGTCTAGAGACTTGTCTTCCAGCTCACTGGTTCTGGCTTCCATCTCTTCAATTCTGCTTCTTTCCCTTCTCAGTGTATTGTCCATTTCTGATATTATATTATTAATCATTTGGACCTCTTTTTGCAGGTTTTGAATTGCTTCCATTGCTGTATTGATCTTGTTCTTGTAGTACTTTTCTGACTTCTTCCTTGTTTTCTTCCACCCCTTTTTGGAGCTTTTGAATTTGTTTCCATATCATTCTTCTGAATGAATTCCTTCTCAGGCAAATCCAAAACCTGCACTTCCTCTTCTGGAAAGTCTTTGTCTGTCTCCAGTTCATTTGTCTCAGTTACTCTTTTCTGTTTTTGGACATGTTTTGAGATCTTTCATTGTGTTTTATTGGTCATTTCCTGTAGTTATGTGTGTTTCTAATGCTTCCCAGTGGCTCCTTGGAAACCTTATACAGGGTCGCTATGGGTTGGAACTGACTCGACAGCACTTAACAACAACAACAACAGTGCTTAAATGGATGTTTGTTGCTGTTTGATTAAGTTTTCTGGGTGTCTTCTGGTGGATATGATCAGGAGATAGGCTTCCTTTTTTGCATGTAATGCTTAGCAGCTGTTGTTGGCTCTTGTCTCAATGGTGGAATATTATGGGGTATGCTTGTAGCTTGGCTATATGGCCACGATTGCTGGCTCTTCTTGGGTAACACAGGGAGAAAAAGCTCCCACCTCCAGGAAAAATGTGTGATCAAAAGGAGCAAAAGCAGAAGCAATATAAAAGCAGAGACAAAAAACACCACTTTGAAACAAAAATAAAACTGTGGCTGACTGTCCAGTCGCCTTGCTACACAGGCAGTGTGTGTGCACCGGAGAAGCCTCCAGCAGAGGGTGGGGGTGTCTGCTTGTTCAGGCCCCTCCTCTAGTCACCACCGTAGAGGTGTGCAGATAGATATTGAGGTGTGAATGGGACAAAGATTGTCTACTATTTTTGTCTCTGAAGGTCAGTTAGGTATCAGCGTGTGCACAGTGTAATTCTCGAAATAGTTACATCCTTTCATGTTGGGGTTTTACAGATTGTTCAGATGGTTTGTCTGTCAGGCCAGACATGCTTTTTTCTTGCTGGATAGGCTGGAGTAAAGGGTCCCACGTAAGTTAACTTTAGGGCTGGGACCTATAAGCAGACACCTAAGCAGCTGCTAAAGAATTTGTCCTTGGGACCGATGGGGCTCTTTCTCTCTCTGTGTGGGAAAACTGTGGGCTCAGCACTGGACTTTTTTTTTAGGGTGTGCACCCACCTGAAGGTGTCCAGGCTGGGCATAACAGGGAAGAGGAGGAAAGAATGTGTAGAATCCCCTGCATCTCCTTTTGCAAATGTCACTGCACAGCTTTTAGTGCGGGTTCCCTGTGCTGGTGTGGCTGTAGCCCCACCCTCTGAACTCCATGAACTTTTCAAAGCCCCTTGTATACATATCACAAAACTTTTGTGAGCCAGAGTGCAGCTGTAATGTGGCTGAAGTTGTTTTTAGAACAATGAGACTTAATTCATGTAGCTCCTTGATACTTTTACTTACTTTAGTTCCACTATTTTCTTTTCTCCTTAGACCTATGACCAAACATGTTGCTGTTGCTAAGGGCTCTTGAGTTGGTTCTGACTCATAGTAACTCTGCATAGCATTTGCAGATAGCTCCAGGTGGGTTTGAACTGTGGACCTTACAGTTAATTGTCCAGTGCTTATCTTGCAGTGCCACCAGGACTCCATAACCAAACATAGTGACCCTAAGTCATGGCAGTTTGTTAAGTCACAATAGGAAAGATATTCCCCTCAAGAAAACCTGGAATAAGGGTGACAGGGTGGGCAATATATACAACTGGAGGGAGGTTGGCAAAGGAAAGATGGGGGTGGTGAGAGATGCAGCTAGGAATTCAGTGATTGGAGTGAATAGAGATAAATGCTGTTAGCTGTTGGTGCATGGAGGGGATTGCAACCATACAATGAAGTGAAGCATATGATTTGTTGAATGTAAAACTGATGATCTGCTCTGAAAACTTTTACTCAATGCACAGTAAAGAGTTAAAATAAAAATCCACTGGTTTGAAATCCAGTGCTCGTCCTACAGTGCCACGTCAAGTTTATATTACATTTTTTCATTTAACAGTTGGGGAATCTCTACATAAGAATATAATAGAAGCTCAGATATAAATAGAGAAGACGTGGCCCAAAGTACTCTTCCCACCGAATGTTTTCTCACTAATGAGCTTTATTAATATTAACAACCTATTTATTAGCAAGCAGAAACAACCTAGATACACTTCTGCTTTTAAGTTTAATGAATTCTCAATTTGCCATTATTTTAGGTGCTACAACCTTGCACCTAAGACAAGTTCACTAATGTCTGATAAACAGTATTTCTAAATAAAGATTCTATAGAAGGTTCTGTAGGCAGGCTTATGAAGTTCAAAGATTCCAAACCTTATATCAGGAATCAGGAGCAGACACTAGCTTTCCTAGTACAGGGTGTGGACCTCAGTAGCTCTTACACCTTGTTCATTTAAAAGGGTGAGTATCTCCAAAATATTTGAGCCCATCCACATACCTTGAACAAGGAGCTCTGGTAGCTAGTGGTTACGAATTGGGCTGTGAACCGCAAGGTCAGCAGTTTGAAACTACCAGCTGTTCCACAGGCGAAAGATGAGGCTTTCTGCTCCTGTAAAGATTTACAGCCTCGGAAACCCTGTATACGGTCGCTATGAGTCAGAGTCAACTCCACGGCTCATAGCCACCACTACCACATACCTGGAACACCAATGAGAACCCAATCTAGCATCCTTAATGTGGATGAACAAGGTTGCCACCAATGAAAACACCTCTCTGCATTCTGTATGCTAATTAGCAAAGCTTCTGGTGTTAAGTTCTGGTTACCCACAACTCCTGTAGCAGACAGTTCTATGGGGTAATCCCTGATGTGTGTCACCATCTCAGGTGTGGGAAGTCCTGATGAGGTCACCTGACTGCCATTCCAGTGTAAGTTTGCATCACACATAGCCAATGTCTCTGCCAGACAAGTCCTCTACATGTGAGGTTGTACTATAGTGAGCTTCATGTTATGATTTTTAAAAAATGAAATCTGAGTCTTTTTTTTTTTGCACATAGAGGTTGTTTCCTAAATGATTGTACTGAATGAAAAAAAAAGATGGAATTAGGAAAGCTTTTGCTGTTGCTAAATGCATAGCCAACTCCCCTCCCCCAAGGCTGTTTGGAAATGAGTCACTTGACACATCAATGAAATTTCCCCTCTGGTCAACGTCTGTGCTGTGTCCACAATGTGTTTAGCTTTGAAGGTAGCATTATGCTAGAGTATCTAATTAAAATGAGGATATGAGACTGTACATGATACAGAATTAGGACAAGAGCACTAGGACCTCCAGGATTTGGTAGATTCCAGCTGCAGGTTGTGGTGGAGATGGGTCTAACAGGAAGGGTCCGATTTATAACTGACTGGATGTGGGGAAGCCATGGCAGCCTGAGAAGCATAAGGATCATCAAGAGGGGGGAATGAGCATCATGTGTCTGTCATAAAAGCAAAGGAGCCAGCCTGAGTGGTAGAGGAGATGGGTTTGGACTAATAATAATAGCAGCTCATGCTTGTTGAGAATTTATTATGTGCCATATCATGTGCTAACTACAAGTTTGAACATCTTTGTTGTTGTTGTTATGTGTGGTTGAGTTGCTTCTGATTCAGAGCATAGAGTATATTCCAGGGAACAGCTGGTGAGTTTCAACAGCCAACCTTGCTGATAGCAGTCCAGTACTTATCAGACTGTGGCACACTAAGACTCCAAAAACACCTTTGGTTCTTCTAAATACCTTATGAGGTGGTTGCTAGTAGTCCCATTTTAAAGCAACTATGGCATGTGTAGTCAAATAGACTTGCCCAATGGCCCCATAGGTGGTAAGTGACAGATATAGGATTTGAACCCACCAGCCTGGCTCCAACTCTACTGCAACATGCATATTCTTAGCTACTACACTGTTCTGCCTCTCTGGTGGTCAGTAACTGTGGGGACTCATGTATTCTGAGGAGTCTTAGAAAATGCAGATTTGGAAACATGTGGTAGCCATCACTAACAGTGAATATTACCAGTGGGTTTAAGCAAGGCTTAGGTTGTAGACAAGAAAAGGATATAGAATCAGAAATATGTAGACACACATGCACATAGACAGCCCAAAACAAAACAGAAGAAAATTATGCCCTTCTCCCCCACCATACACACACATACAAAACAAGTCAATAGAGACAAAGGGGGAACAAAACTGACTATGAGATAGAATATTGGGGTGGCACAAACTTTCACATCAGTGGCATTCAGTGATACCCTTGTTCTCTATTATTTTCACCTGGTCCCCAACTATCTAACACAATTCAATTCCATTTTACCTCCTTGGAAAATAAGGCTTATTTTGTTTTTCCTTCAGTATGCTTATTAATAGCATATTGTCATGTTGTTGT
>NW_006408523.1:16392065-16399021 GCF_000296735.1 Chrysochloris asiatica | reverse complement strand
AAAACAAACAAAAAACAAAAACAAAACCCCAGAAAACTAACTTTTGGTGACATCTTCCTAGTGAATATAAATAATGGCTCATCCGTCACAGTGGAAACATTTCCCAAATTTTCTAAGTGATCTCCCAAGGCTGATGGAAATATCTTTAATGTGCAACAAATTTATTCCTTTGTAATTGCTACTTTCCATCCTCTGTAATCACATGGGAGAAATTCCCAAAGATTGGCAGGTTGCAGTTGAAATCTATCAAAACCATGTAAGAAAATAGAAACAGGCAGGTTTCCATTAAAATGAAAAAGCACTAATAAGAACAGCAAGTGTAAACGAAGCCCCCTTGGAGGACTGTTCCCCCCACATTTCTCCTAGTAATGAAACTTTTTAGGTGGAGCTTCCGGCATTGGGAAGTTATTTCTAAGAATTCTCAAAGTGTAACTCAGCCTGAACGGAATGGTGTGTCAGAACTGAAGGCTGTCTGTTTTGTGCCAAGGGGCTATCTAGCTTCTGTCAGTTTGTTAGGCACACTTTTCCCTACATCTCTTTCCTTTACCCAGAGGAGCACCTATACCTATAAAACACTTAAATACACTAGGATTAAAATGAATTGAGGGAGACACATTTGCAGAAAGATATTTACTAACCTTAATTTATTCTAAAAATATATTGCAAATCAAGACTACACATGATTAGACCTCTAGTTTATTTAATGAATAAATTTTTGAATCTCTTTTAAAAGTTCTTTCCTTAGCACAGAGAGAAAAAAAACACACACACATGAAAGTACATTTTTCTTGCTTACTCTCAATAAAAAAGTATGTACCACATCAAGAAATATATCAAGAGAAATGGTAAATGAGAAATGATTGATACACACTGCTTCAGCAAAGGACCTCTCTTTAAGATTTTTTTTTTTTTTTTGCTGTATTCGTGTTTTTAATTGGATTCTTTCTTTCTTTTTTTCTAATTCAAAAGCTGCTGGCTCAGGCACTTTCTGGTATTAATAGTTCTGAGTTTCCCACTGGCCCTCTGTAGGATGCTATATGCAGAATCAATATTTTTGTGTCTCTACCTCCTCGGCCACTGGGTGATCTTGAAGATGTTCCTTCTTCTCTGTAGGTCTCAGTTTATCTACCTATAATAAGGAGCTAAATAATGCAGGGTTTTGTTTTTTTTTTTTTTGTAAGATTTGAATAATAAATGTCTGAAAAAGCTTTTAGATTTAGGACTTGAAACCACTCTATCGTTGGTGGTGACATTAATAGCAACAACTTGAATTAACAGAGAACTCTTCATACCAAAACTCTGACCACATTTGCATTATTTTTCCATTTGTCCTCAAAATACCCTTAAGAGATAAGAATGAGAAAGTATCAACTTCTTCATTTCACAGATGAGAAAATGAAGCAGAGGGGTGATCGTTCATTTTCAGAAGCAGCATTTCGGACCATAGCAGGATTTCTTGATTTGAAAACGCAAAGGCATTTTTGTTGTTCACTGTATATAAATGGGGATAGCCCATGAAAACCACCTCTACTCATGGTGCCTGGCATTAATTAATCTCCTAAATAGCATAAGGAACCATCCTTTGTAGCTGTCACTCATTTTCCCATTGAAGGCTGCCCATTTTTTTGATGGTGATCATTTTCCCAGTGCTCAGTATACTCCCATGAATGGAGAGACCCAATTGATTTCTGACCCCTGTGAAACTGATTGAATTGTCATCGTCCTGAATAAGCACTTGTATGGTACGCACAAATAGCATTATGCTGCCATACAGATTATCCATATTCTGGCATTATGGTTTTCAGATGACTTCCACCTGTAACCGTGTGTAACTGAAAACCAATCTCTCTTCTCCCAAGAACCTCACAATTTCTGCAGCTGAAATGGAAATTGACAGGAGGAGTTAGATACAGCTGTACCTGATCGTCGAGGGATAAATTATTTTGTGTAATTGTTAGAGCCTTGCTAAGACCTAATGGAATGAACATGTGTTTTCCACACCCGTGGGTATGGGTAGTCCTAGCAAATATTATGTGCTTGGATTTAAAGATGTGTAAGACTGTCAGTCTGTTGACAATGGGAAAAATTAATTTGAACTACTGATAAGGGGGGAAACATACACAATGAATTAAATTTAATAGACTGAAAAAAAATGTGTTTCTCCTTACCATTTTCATGCGGGAATATGTCAGACTTCATTTAACTCAAACAGCTGCATATATCAAGGACTGCCTGGCTGCAGCTATAGCCTTGGTTTGAGAATTCTGGCTGCCAATTTGGTGCCTTTGCCATGGGCACTGTTTTGGGTTAACCCTGCCTTTTAAAGTAAAGTATAATGATGAATGTCCTGGTAGAATAAAGAGTGGTAGGGTGTCAGTGACAAATCTGGCATCGTTTCTGTCCACCATCTGTGTGGTTTTGTCTTTCCAGTAATATACAGTGGTCTAAAGCCAGATTCTGACCCAGCTGAATCTATCCTAGATGCTAAGGACATACATTTGATCTTTGAGAAACAATATCGGACTTTACAACTAGGATCTTACTCAGAATAATATTTTGTGTTCAGTTTTCTTCAGTTAATCTCTGTTGGGTTTTGTTGTTGTTGTTGTTGTTGTTAGGGCCTGGCGAGTCAGTTCCAATTCATAGTGACCCTATCATATGCAACAGAACCAAACACTGCCCAGGCTTTCAACACCCTCACAATGATTCTCAGTTTTGCATCCATGTGGCTGCCACTCTATCAATCATCTCACTGGGCGGGTCTTCCTCTTTTTTGCTGATCCTCCACTTTCTAAGCGTGCATCCTTCTCCAGGGACTGGTCCATTCTAACAATATGTCCAAAGTATAAGAGACAAAGTCTTGCCATTTTCACATCCAAGGATCGTTCTGGCTGCACTTCTTCCAATAGAGATTTGTTTGTTCTTCTGACAGGCCATGGTGTTTGCAATTTTCTTCTCCAATACCATAATTCAAATGCATCATTCTTCTACAGTATTCTTTAGTCATTGTCCAACTTTCATATGCATATGAGGAGATTGACAATAGGATGGGTTGGGTCAGGCACAATTAAGTCCTCAAAGTGACCCTTTTGCTCTTTAACATTTTAAAGAGGTCTTTTGCACCAGATTTGCCTAATGTAATTTGTTTGTTGTATGTCCTGTCCTGTGGTTTCTTGACTGCTGCTTCCATGAGTGTTGATTGTGGGGCTAAACAAAGTGAAGTCTTTGACAGCCTCAATCTTAATTCATCTGTAACAGTGGGAACTCTTGGCATAGATCGCTTTTTTTTTTTCCTGTATATTTCATGGTTTCAGGTATTGTCACCATTTTATTATTATTTTTTAAATCTCATCTTAATAATAATAGCTTTATTGCTTCTGTGGTAAGGCTGTTGTTGTTAGTTGCCATCAAATGGATTCCTGCGCATGCTAAGTGGGTAGAACTGCACACCATAGGGTTTCCAAGGCTGTGATCTTTTGGAAACAGATCACTAGGCCTGGCTTCTGAGGAACCTTGAAGTGAGTTTGAACCACCAACCTTTCTGCTAGTGTTGTTGGTAAGTGTCGCGGAGTCATTTCTGATTCATAGAGACCCTGTGTAGGGTTTCCAAGGAGCAACTGGTGGCTTTGAACTGCCAACCTTGTGGTTCAAACTGATCTTGCAGCCCAGAGCATTACTCCACGGTGCTAAACTAGGACATTTGAGAGTGAAATGGGCCCTACTGTTAATTACTCCAAGACAACAGATGTTGGACAACATTGACTGACTTGGACACACTGTCAGTGCCTTGTGGGTAAGACTGTCATCTTACTCATGGTGTGCTTTTCACCCATTTTCCTGTGGTTCTGTGGGCTAAGCATTGGGCTGCTAACTGCAAGGTCTGAAGTTCGAGGCACAGGCTGCTCCACAGAGAAGAGATGGAGCTGTCATCCCCATAAAGATTGCAGTCTCCGCAGCAGTGAACAAATGGGCTGAGTTCAACCACGGTCCATGGACTCCCATTGACCTGGAGATGAGGGAGAGAAGAGGAAGGGCTGGGCTGGTTGGTCCAAAGTGTGGTGAGACCTGGGGACACCTGAGCCCATGGACAAGGACATAGCCATGGAGGGCTAGAGCTGAGAGTGAAGATATATGAAGTGAGGGGCAATGCACAAGAAATCCCAGAGTTGCAGATAGCACCCATTTGACCTAGCCTTGATGGCTTGAGGATCATAACTCGACTAGGGGAAGATTAAACAAAAAGACAAACTATTATTCTTTTTTTGATGAATGAAATGAGGATAAATTGCTACAATTTGATGAACTTGACCTATACTCATGAAGTTGTTGTTGTTGTTAAGTGCCGTCGAGTCGGTTCTGACCCATAGCGACCCTGTACAGGGTTTCTGAGGCTGTAAATCTTAACTGGAGCAGAAAGCCTCATCTTTCTCCCGCGGAGCGGCTGGTAGTTTCGAACCGCTGACCTTAATATTCGCAGCCCGATTCGTAACCACTACGCTACCAGAGCTCCTTACTCATGAAGTAGTAGCTCTAAATACCAACAGAGAGGGAAGGAGTCTTCCCATTAAGTATCCATGCTATTCCCTCTGTGCATAAGGTAGATAAGGACTTGCGAGTTACACATTGGCTACCTAAAATAAAGGTAAAGGCAGTAAAGGTTCAAAGTAACTTGCTTACAAGATTTCAAGAGGGAGTTTAGTTGAAGAGTGTGTGGGGAAGGTAAAGACCCCACTGAATAGTTTTCATCTTGTATAGATGGGTCTGGTAAAAAGAGATGGAGATAATATTCTTATGATTCATCGCAGCCACAATGACACTTAGATGAACTTAATTCTCTTCTAGTGCTGTGGGTTAATGTGCTGGATTGCAAGGTAGGTTTGAACTGCAATGTTGGTGGTTCAAACTCACCAGCTGCTCCGTGGAAATGCTATACAGGGTCTCTATGAGTCAGAACTGACTGTACCGTACTTAACAACAAGAACAACAACAACAACAACAAACCATGCTGAGATGATATAGTTGCATATATATCCCTTCATGAAGTCAGGAACTTATATTTAAAACTGGGGTGGCTGGATTAGAGATGGGCATAGGATTGATTTGACTGCCTAGCACCTTGTCCTCCAGAATTGTAGCTGTGAACACACATCGATAGTGCAATGGAATGTGGAAATCATCAAGCAGTATCATTAATATCACATGTAAATACATTTTGCTGACGATGATTCAAAAAGACTGTAGCAGTAGGTCTACAGGGAACTGCCGTAAATTCAAGTTGGATTCAGAAGAGGATATGGAATGAGAAGTGTCATGGCTGACATCAGGTAGATCTTGGCTGAAAGTAGAGAATACCAGACATACGTTTACTTGCATGTTCTTGACCACTCAAAGTCATTCAGCTCTCTGGATCATGACAAACTATGGATAGCATTGTGAAGAATGGGTATTCCAAATGCTTATTGTGCTTCTGAGGAACCTGTACATAGATCAAGAGGAAGTCATTGAAAGCGAACAAGAGGATACTGAATGGCTTAAAATCAGGAAAGGTATGCATCACGGTTGTATCCTTTCAATATACTTATTCAATCTGTATGTTGAACAAATCAGAGAAAGCAGGCTACATGAAGAAGAATGTGGCATCAGGACTGGAGGAAGACTCATTATCAACCTGCAATATGCAGATGACATAACATTGCTTGCGGAAGCATAGAGAACTTAAAATACTTACTGATGAAGATAAAATCTACAGCCTTCAGTATGGATTGTACCTCAATGTAAAGAGGAAAAAAAAAAAATCCTCACAACTGGACCAATGAATTTTCTGTTGTTTTTATGTGCCATAGAGTCAATTCTGACTCATAGTGACCCTGTGTAGGATTTCTGAGGAGCGGCTGGCGGGTTTGAACCACTGACAGTGTGGTTAGCAGTCCAGAGATTATTTTACAGTGTCATACCAATAAATAGCATCATGAGAAAAGGAGAAAAGATTGAAATTGTCAAAGACTTCATTTTGCTTGGGTCCACAATAAACACTTAAGAAGCAGCAGTCAAGAAATCAAACAACATATTGGGTAATTCTGCTGCACAAGACCTCTTTAAAGTCTTCAAGAGCAAAAGAGGCCAATTTGAGGACTTAAGGTGGGCCTGATCCAAGCCTTAGTATTTTCAGTAGCCTCATATGCATGTGAAAGATGGACAATGAAAAGGAAGACCATTGAAGAATTGATGTATTTGAATTGTAGTGCTTGAGAATAATATTAAAAGTACCATGGACTGCCAGAAGAACCAACAAATCTCTATTGGAAGAAGTGCAGCCAGAATGCTCCTTAGAAGCCAAGATGGCAAGACTTCATCTCATACTTTGGACATGTTATCAGGAGGCACCAAGTCCCTGGATAAGGACAACATGCTTGGTAAAGTGGAGGGTCAGCAAAAAAGAGAAGGCTCCCCTAATGAGGTGGATTGGCACAGTGACACCAGCAGTGGGTTCACATGTAACAATGGTGAGGATGTTGCAGCACCAGGCATGGTTTGGTTCTGTACTACATACCATCACTACATTCTGTTGTTATTTGTTGTTGTTGTTGTGATGTGCCGTGGAGTTGGTTCTGACTCATGGCGACCCTACACAGGGTTTCCGAGGCTGTAAATCTTTACGGGAGCAGACCGCCTCATCTTTCTCCCGCGAAACCGCTGGTAGTTTCGAACTGCTGACCTTGCAGCTCACAGCCCGATTCGTTGTTAGCATTTCCAAGGAGACGCTGGTGAGTTTGAACCACCGATATTGCGTTTCAAACCGACTTTGCAGTCCGGTGCATTAACCTACAGTGCCACACCAGGACTCCTTCATGATTGTTGTTGTTGTTAAGTGCTGTCAACTCGGTTCTGACCCATAGCAACCTTGTATAGGGTTTCCAAGAAGCCACTGGTGAGCTAGAACCACCGACCTTGTAGTT
>NW_006408523.1:16363306-16391000 GCF_000296735.1 Chrysochloris asiatica | reverse complement strand
TTACAGCCACATAAACCCTATATGGGGTCACTATGAGTGGGGACTGTTGTAACAGCATGCAGCAACAACAGCAGGAGATGTGGGGCTGTAGGGTAAGCAGTGGACTGCTAATCTCAAGGTCTGTTCTTGGAAACCTTATGCAGGGTCGCTGTGAGTCAGCTCTGACTCTAAGGCATATAACAACACCAACAGTTCCCATTAGGAGCATTGATTATCATCCATTCAGATTTCTGTAAGAGCTTCAGTAGGTTGAGTATTTAATACATAAAGAATTTATAAATTGTTTTTTAAGTTTCTAGACACCGTAGGATCAGCACTGGACAGTGAACCACAAGGTCGACTGTTCAAACCCATTAGCTGCTCTTCGGAAACGCTATATAGGGTCGCTATGAGTCAGAACTGATTCAATGGCACTTCATAACAACTACCTGACACTTGTTATTTTGAATATTATTGTTATTCTTTAGCTATATTTTCTCATAGTTAATTGTTGTTATAGACAGTGTCACTTATAAATTGATCTTGTCTCTGTCAACCTCACTCAACTGCCTTATTCATTCTAGTAGATTATCTGTTAGTTTTATTGGTTTTTCTGCCAGGGCAATTACATTATCTATAAATAATAAAAGGAGCTCTGGTAGCATAGTAGTTACAAGTCAGGCTGCTAACCTCAAGGTCAGCAGTTCGAATCTACCAGCTTGCTCTACGGGAGAAAGATGAGGCTTTCTGCTCCCGTAAAGATTTACCGCCTCAGTAAATGCAGGGTCACTATGAGTCGGAACCAAACTCACAGCACAGCACCACCATAAATAATAAAGTTTATTCTGTCTTTTCTGAGCTTTCTCTTTGTTTGCGTCTTACAGCACAGGCAGATCTTTCTGTTGAGAAGCAGTGATAATACTCCAATGTTTATTGTTGTATAAGGAAAGTCTCATGGAAGGGGTCTGTCCTTGCACCCCTGAGAATATCTTTCTGTTACTCCAATACGATGAGTGTAAAAACTACTCAGGAATTGTTTCATTCTTGAAATTTTGTGAGTTGCTCTGGATAAATCTGAGATCAAGCTGGTTTGGCAATTTTGGGTTAATGCCCTGGACTGCTTAGTCGGTTTGAACCGCAAGGCTGGCTGTTCAAGCTTACTAACTGCTCCTCAAAAATTCTATACAGAATCACTATGGGTTGGAACTGACACAAAACCAAAAAAATTACAGAGAAATTGTTTTTTCTTGAAATTTTGTGGGCTCCTCTTATTCTTCTCTTTTTAAAACGTCTTTCTTTTTCTGTTTCTTTTCTGGATATCTATACAATCTTCTTCAGTAACTTTCCACAATGTATTTTGTCATTGATATTCTTTTGGGGTCCTGGTGTGGTGCTGTGGGTTAATGCGCCAGACTGCAAAGCTGTTTGAACTCCAAGGTTGGTAGTTCAAGCTCACCAACTGCTCCTTGGAAACCCTATATAGGGTCGTTATAGGTTGGAACCGACTCCATGGCACTTTACAACAGCAACAAATTCTTGTGTTTTGTTTTTGTTTTTGTTTTGTTTTCTGGACCAGATCTAAAGATTCAAGTCTTTAATTCAGGGAAGCGTTTTCTATTACACCTTTGAACCCTGCCCCTTACCCTATTTACATGGTTTTCTCTTCTTTCTGTATACCAATGCTACTAGTTTGGTGTCTTCATTATTTTCATGTCTGTACTCACTAAGACTGTCATTTAAATATCTGTTAATTTCCATTTTGTCCCGTATGATTTCCACCATAATCCTGACTGTTAAAATGTGAATGAATCTGAATTTTTGTTACCTTTTAATGTATCTTTCCCTTCAACTTTTTTCCTGAGTTCTTAGAACTTTTCTTTACACCTTACATTGTCTCAAGCATTCTTTGAACTCTTAATTCTTTCTTTCATCATATTTCTTTAGAGTTATCATATGGTCCATAATTTCTTTGAGAAAAAAAATTACATGGACTTTGCCTCTGGTCCTTGGATATTGCCTCTTATAAATGTATATTCCCTGGCAATGTTTCATTCATGTTCCTTTCTGTCTTGCATTCCCCAGAATTTATGCATAATTATTCTACTAAAACTTGTTATATAATTAATCGTGTAGGAATCATCCAATCAGTTGCCATCAACTCTGCTCTGACTCATGGTGACCCCATATGTATCAGAGGAAACTGTATTTTATAAGGTTTTCACTTTTTTTTTTTTTTTCAAACAGATTGTCAAGTCTTTTTTCTGAGGCAACTCTGGGTGAGGAACCAAGTGTATTAACTGTTTGTACCTCCCAGGGACTTCCGTGTAGGACCTGGGATGACTATTAACTGAAGGAAAAGGCACAGGGACAATGAGTCGGGTGTTAGGGGGAGCCAGAGTCACCTGAAGCATCTTCTTGCTAAAGGCTCGCTAGTGTTGCTTCACTGAGATTTGGACTTGAAGAGAAGCTGTCACTCAGAGCGCAACACTTTAGGCCATGGCCATCTTAATTCTGTCATGTGGCTTTTGTATGTTCCAATACTGGACTGTTAACCTCAATGTTGGCCATTTAAACCCACCAGCTGTACCTAGGAAGCCCTGTACAGGGTTGCTATGAGTCACACCTCAACACCTCATATCAACAACAACACCAAACATGCTGCTGTTTCCTTGGGGAAAAAAAACAAGAGGCTACATGGTAAAAATCGAAATAAAGATGTGTGACGTTGTTTGTCTTCCAAAAATCTTCCTCTGGATTTCTACCATATCTAGTTGTGTTAGTTGTGCACTGTTGAGTTGATTCCGACTCACAGTGACCCAAAGGGACTGATTAGGACAGTCCCGTGGGGTCACATTAACCTGCAGAGCCACACCAGAACTCATCAGTTACTGTTCTAGGCAGTGAAAATATAATGGTTAAAAAGTAAAGAAGAAGAAAAAGAAATGCCTTATACAGCTCATATTCTAGTGGGAGTGAACAGATAACTAAATGAGCCTAGGCATGTGTAATATCATGTCGTGTGAAAAGGACTATGGGAACAAACAAAAGTGAACCAGCATTTTCAATAGGGTGAAGAGGGAAGTGATCTCTTTGGTAATGTCTTTGAATGGAGACCTGAACTGAGTGAGATGGCATTTTAGAAACAGACCAGGGAAAAAATTCCCTAGCAGAGAAAAGAGTCTTAAAGTCTCGAGGTCTTGAAGTGTGTGCAGAAGAGTGAACAGCGTTGTATAGCGACTTCAAGGTGAGGAAGAGACAGTTGGAGGTGATGTGGTTGGAAGGGAGCCAGGGTATTGGTCAGTCACCATATGATGTAAATGTCAGTCTTAGTAAGGATTTATATTTTATTCTCAGTGGGATGAGAAGCCAATGGGGATCTGAATACAGGGATGGGATGCTATGACTTTCTTTTCACATGATCACACTGCCTGCTATGTAGAGAACAGATTTTAGGAGGGCAGGTGTGGGACACGATGAGAGGGAGCCAGGGGCACATAGGAAGCAGTTGTAATAATCCTGAATTTAGATGATATCAGTTTGAACGAGGTTGATTGGAGTGGAACAGGGTAGAATGATTGAGGCTGTCTATTGAAGGAAGTGCCAAGAAATTTTGGTGATAAATTGAATGTGAGATATGAAAGTCTCGGAGGAGCCTGATTTTTAAATTTTTTTTTTGGTTTGTTTGTTTTTTTTGACCTGAGCACCTGGGAGAATGGTAATTTACTATAGGGAACAGTGAGTGAAGCATCTTTAAATTATTTATTTATTTACTGAGTAATTTTGAGGAGGCGATGTTAATCAAGAGTTCAGTTTTTGACATGTTAAATTTGAGATTCTATTAGGCATGCAAGCCCTGTTCTGTTGCCTTAGTAGCTAGCAGTTGGGGAGAATGTCCTAATAATGATGAAAGTAAACAAATGACAGTTTATAATAAAAACCTAGCATAGCAACGGAAAGTCAGATCTCCCTCAAGGCACCACTGATGATGTACTAAAAACAAAGTGTCCTTCCTGAAATTGGCAAGAATGCCAAGAGTCAGGAGCCTTTGCTTGGGAGGTAGGAGCCTTGCTATTGGCGTGGCAGCCTTCTCCCTGCACCTGGTTGCTGGAGTCTCCCTTCAATGTTAGGAACAATGTAATGTTAGTTAATGAATACCAAATGTTAGTCATCTTTAATAAGTCACATATGTGCAGCTAAGTTGTAGATAGAAATAAAAATCTGTGGAGTTTCTTATTATAACCCTTGTAAGACATGAAGGAAAGAATTGTATTTACAGAATCAGTCTAGCCTACCAGGAAGGTTCTCTGAGTCAGAATTGTGGGATTAGATTATAATTTAAATTACTGAGGTCATAAGGTCATTGTTAATGATAGGCATTAGCAAGTCACCTTACTTATTATATATTAATGTTGCTCCTATACATCTGAATTGTGGTGTAGGTGAAAAATATTGAAAGTACCATGAAGAATATTGAATGTACTAGAAGAACCCACAAATTTGTCTTGGAAGACGTTCAACCAGAATGTTCCTTAGAAGCGAGGATAGTGAGACTTAGTTGTACTTTGGACATGTTGTTAGAAGGGACCAGTCTTTGGAGAAAGACTTCGTGCTTGGTAAAGTGGAGGGTTAGCAAAAAAGAGGAAGCGCTCCAATGAGATGCGTTGACACAAAGGCGGCATCAATTGATTGGCTCAAACATAGCAACAATTGTGCGGATGGCACAGGATCTGGCAGTATTTGGTACTGTTGTGAATAGGGTCTCTATGAGTTGGAACCAACTCGACGGCAGCTAACAAACAACAGAGTTGTTTCTGTTTTATGATTTTCAACAAGCTAAATGCATTTCATGCTTTGTGCTTAGTTGTTGTTGTTGTTGTTATGTGCCGTGGAGTCGGTTCCGACTCATAGCGACCCTGTACAGGGTTTCCGAGACTGTAAATCTTTACGGGAGCAGAAAGCCTCCTCTTTCTCCCGCGGAACAGCTGGTAGTTTCGAACTGCTGACCCTGAGGTTCGCAGCCCGATTCGTAACCACTACGCTATCAGAGCTCCTTTTGTGCTTCATAGGGTTTACATGTTCTTTTCCCTCCTGTGCCATCTTCACACTTTTGCTCGTCCTGTACCTGTTGTTGTTGCTAAAAACCTAGCCTTTGAGTCGATTCTAATTCACAGCAACCCTGTGCAGGGTTTCTGAGGAGCACCTGGTGAGTTGGAACCGCTGACCTTGCGGTTCAAACCACGTGTGGTCCAGTGGTCATCCTACAGCGCCATACCAGGTCTCCTCAGTAGGTGGTGGTGGTGTGCTGTGGAGTCAGTTCTGACTCATAGCAACCCTCAATAAGTACTTAAATGCTACCTCTAAGCCTTTAAGATTAAGATTCCACCAGGACTCCCTAAAGCACATAGGTTTCATTTCTTTTGCAACTTTGGATAGAATTGCATTTTATCTGTGATTGAATTATATAATTATTATAATATACTTTATTATTTGTCAAGATGTAATAATGGGAATAACAATTACATTAACATTTACAATCTAGTGACCGTGTGATCGACACTGATCTATTTGATTTGCCCATGCTTTCATCTCCATGTTCACATTAGCTATTTAACACTAAATAGGTGTTCATGAAATATCTATTACGTGATTACGTATGGAATAGTATTCTTCTGGTCACAAACACCAAAACATCTTTCCATCACTGATGTATCTCATGAAATCTGTTTTCTTAGATTTACGTATTTAGAATAAATATTTGAATGTTTCATGTTTCTTTTGTTTGTTTGTTGTTGTTGTTCTCGTACATAGGATAAAATGATGGAAGGACCTATATCATTAAGGATGGCCATTTGAATTAGAATTTAAATGAATACATTTTAAATTATCATATTTATTTAAGGCTTAGTTGATAGACACTTAACTTGAAAGCATTTAACAACAACTATCTTATTGGGTTTTTACATTTCCTTTGGAGTAGAACCATGGCAGTAGCCTTTTGATGATGTTGTTGTTATTGTGTGCCATCGAGTCAATTCCAGCTCATAGCATATAGGAAACCTGTATAGAGTTTCCAAGGAACAGATTGTGAATTTGAACCACTGACCTTGCAGTTCAAACCGTACATGAGGTTGAGTGCTTATCCTGTGGCACCACACCAGGACTCCAGTAGCCTACACACCTTTATTAAAATGTGAGTTTCCTATGATTATTTTAAGGATCCTTGAAATGCATCCCTTTCCATGAACAGCAAACACCAACTGCTAGGCAAATTTTAGTTAAAACCCAAAATAATGAGACCAGAATATTTGGAATTTCCTTCTGATTGAGATCAACAAAATATTAACTCAATACGTGTGGTAACTTGAATTTACTGAATCTGGCTTTTCTATTCAATATCTTTTTAATTCCCACCAAGTGACTGGGTGGAACCACGCAAATAAAGTATACAGGGCTCTAAGACTGGGGTTGCTTAGTTTTACCCTTCAGCTAGGTTGAAAAGGAGTCATATACAAAGGGACTGAAGATCCCAGGACCATAAAGAGGGAAGAGCATGAGTATAGGGTGAGACCACAAGAGATGATACAAGAGGCTACAGAAGGTCAGTAGCAACTGTGGGCTCCAGGGCATAGACTGAGGCAGAGGCCAAGGGGCTCAAGACAGAGTGAGACTTGTCTACAGTATGGCAGAGAAGAAGTGTTCCTGTTTGGAAAACTGCTGCATCCTGAGTTGCTTTTGACCCTGAATTGTAACCTGTTCACTAATAAACCCCATGATCATGAGTATTGTTTTGAGGTATGTGTGGCAATTGCAATGGATTATTGAGCCTACATGTGAGGCAGAGAGTGCTGTAGGAGGCATGGTTGGTGTCTGAACAGGATAAACAAGGTGGTAGGGCAGAAGCATGCCTGACCTCCCCATCTTAGAAATTGGACTTGGGCTGATTTTGAGTTTGATTTTCTTTCCCCTTTGTGAAGCCAAAGGAAATCAGACATGGCTCGCACATGATCTTTGGAATATGTCTTACTTGAGGTAGTTGGCATGGTTACAACCTAATTCTTATTTATAATTTAGAGAAAGTCACTGGAATATCACCAGTTAATTTAGTTACTTAGAGAATGATATTCATAAAAACAATGTTATTTATTTAACCTCTGCATTGTCTTAGAAGTGTTGTATAGCAACTTTGAAACAATTTACAAAGAAACATTACAAAGAGTATCAGGTATAAAAATAAATTTTGCCAATTTTTTTTTTTTATTACTTGCTTGGTGTAAGTAGTTATTTATCTTAAATAAGTAGTTAAGTAGATATTATTGTGTTTTTATGCAAATGATGTACATATTCTATGTTGTTGTTTTTGTTTGCCAAACATGTCCTCCACCCCTCAGGTATTTTTGTAAATATGCTATGCTAATTTTTTACAGTAGCATGTAAAAATTAGCATAATTTACTTACAAAAATACCTCATGGAGAGAGGGCATGGTTGGAGTTGTAAGAGACTAAATTTTTCAGAAGTAGATTGTCAAATCTTTCTTTCATGATGCTTTTGGTTAGACTTGAACTGCCAACCTTTGGTTAACAATTTGTTGGTTGGTGTGGCACTGTGGGTTAATGTGTCAGAATGCAAAGTCAGTTTGAATCACAAGGTCGGCAGTTCAAGCTCACCACCTACTCCTCAGAAGCCCTATATAGGGTCACTATGGGTTGGAACTGACTTGACAACACTTAACAGTAACAACAAGGATTCTTCTTATTTGTTATAATGCCTGTCTTTCATTCAAAGTTAGCTTATTACTACAAATTCTTTTATGAAGCAGCATTCATGCTAAAATTACTTCACTTGTTTTGAAAAAAAAAAGAAAGTTTTCTATGTTCTGGAACATTATCTCTACCGTTTCTATGTACAAGCCTTTAGAAAACATTTATTTTCACATTTTTGCTGAAAACGACTTTAGCAAAGATAGAGAGTTTATGATCCAAATATGTGCATTCTATTTTACTTTTTTATTGGTAAGTTGTCTAAAATGATAAAACACTTGTTTAAAAGCTATTTACTTAGCACAAGGTAATGGAGTTCATTCTCCCTGGCTTTCAGGAGAATATGTATTCTTAGTGGGCAGGGCAAAGAAGATATCTGAGTACCCTCTGGGTCTAAAGACTGCTTAATGCTGCATTTGAATTACTTTGTTATGGCTGATGGTCTCAGATCCTATTGACTCTAACACTTTACCAATTCCTTAGTAGGAAGTTTGTGTCATTGCGAGTTTGTCTCCTGGAGATGAACTACGTCCTAACGAAAGCCTCTATGCATTTAGGTGGAATGATACTTCTCCTATGGTATATTGGTATTGGTAGTAGGCTTCTTGTGTTCAATGGTGGAGATTTAGATTCAAGTCCAGTGTACTTCAGGCATAGTTGTCATGCATCTGTCAGTGGAGGCTTTGCATGCTGGTATGATGCTGAATAGGTTTCAGCAGAGCCCAGACTAAGACCAGCAGGAAGAAAAATCCGGTCATCTACTGCTTCAATCAGCCAAAGAAAGCCCTGTGGATCACAAAGTCTAATCTGTAACCAGGCACGGGGCTGGTGGAGGGCGGGGCCATCACTGATTATTCTGAGCTTTGGATGGAGTCACCATGCGTTGGGGCTGGACTGGACACCAGCCAACAAACATGCTGATGATGTTACTTGCTATTCAGTTGGCAGCCCCCCCCCTTTTTTTTTTTCATTTTTATTGTGAATTATGTGGGTTTACATGGGAGAACATCAATTTTACATTCATCCTATCATATTTCATTTCATTACAATGATTACAATCCCCTCCATGCATCATCAAACAACCAAAGGGTAGAGCTTACAGGCCCGCACCCCAGCCATCAGCACACAGCCCCCTCTCCCTCCCAGCCACTCCATCTGTTCACATCATCCTCTCTGTCTCCATCCCTGGCGTCACTGCCTCTCTGGGTAGGGTCCCGCTCTCCATTCTTCTCACTTGATGATCCCAGGGACCTCCACTCCCAGGCTGCAAAATCAATCACTCCCCTCCTTTTGTCAAAAAACATCTACCTCTACATATCTGACCCTCACAGTCAGTCCTGATGGCAGTTAGTCACTATTGTACCACAAGAGTGTTATCCCCATTTCCTTTGGAGTTGGCAGCCTTTTGCAGAACAGAATGGCCCTGCACCATCTTCCTGACCATTGGTATTTTTGAGCTCATTGTTGTACCTCTGGTGTGAATCCTCCATCTCACTGAGGACCTCTCTTGTTTCTGCACATCCTCTACCAAACAGGAGATCCTTTTCTAATGAGTAATTGTTCCAGATGATGTGTCTAAAGCCTTCTGAATTGTAGGACAGAGTTGCATATTTGGGGGCTAGGTCTTGTCTCTGTGCTTTGAATGACTGAACATCTCCTTGTGTATTAACCTAACACGGGCCACTGGGCAGAGAAGCAGATTGCATATGAAGGAATGTTTTTGGACACTGACCTATCTATCAGTAGACAGTTACTGAGTGCCAGGGATGTGGTTGGTACTGAGCTGGGCTCTGTAGGTATGTGGCAAATAGATCTGCTCTTGTTGTTGTTGTTGTTGTTGTTAAGTGCCGTGGAGTCGGTTCTGACTCATAGCGACCCTGTACAGGGTTTCCGAGGCTGTAAATCTTTACAGGAGCAGAACGCCTCATCTTTCTCCGCGGAACAGCTGGTAGTTTCGAACTGCTGACCTTGCGGTTCACAGCACAGTTTAAACCTATTGGGGATTCGATTGTGTTTGTAGCTGTAACTAATGGTTTAATGGGTATGAGCACATGCTTTGGAGTCAGAGCAAATGAGTTCAGATTCCTTTGCTATGATCTATTAGCTGTAAAACTTTAAGCAAATTCCTTGATTTTCTTCTTCTCTGCTTTTTTTCTCTTCTGTCACAGTTGTGTTCGTTTCTGTCAGGTAGGTTCTGACTCACGGTGACCCCGTGTGTGCAGAGTAGAACTCCATTCCTTTGCGTTTTCAAGGCTGTGAGTGTTCAGAAGCAGATCGCCAGGTCATACTTCTGAAGTGCCTCTGGGTGGGTCTAAACCACCAACCTTTACATTACTAATCAAGCATTTAACAATTTGCGTAACCAGGGAAGACATTTCTAATCCCAAACCCACCCTACTGCTGTGGAGTTGATTCGGACAAATAGTCACCCTGTAAAGGAGCTCTGGTAGAGTAGTGGTTACGAATCAGTCTGTGAACCTCAGGGTAAGCAGTTCAAAACTACCAGCTGTTCCGCGGGAGAAAGATGAGGCTTTCTGCTCCAGTAAAGATTTACAGCCTCAGAAACCCTGTACAGGGTTGCTATGAGTCGGAACCGACTCCACGGCACACAACAACAACAATAGGGTCTCTAAGGCTATAAATCTGTACAGGAGAAGAAAGCCTCAGTTTTCTCCCATGCATCAGCTGGTGGGTTTGAACTGCCGACCTTGTGGTTAATAGTCCAGTGCGTATCCTACAGTGTCAGCCTTACTCGATGAGGTTGTGAAAACTGAAGTGAGTTAAAAAATGAAGTGAATAAGTCACATTGAACTATGTCTGGTACATAGTAACCCTAAGTGTTATTTGTAATTATTATCAACATAATATACCCAGTGGTGGTGTGCCTTGGAGTCAGTTCTGACTCATAGTGACCCTGCATAGGGTTTCTAAGGCTGTAAATCTTTACAGGAGCAGAAAGCCTCAGTAAGGCCCTCCAAATTAAAAACTGTTACCACTGAATCTGTTCGTACACTTGGCAACCTCATGTGTGTCAGAATACAACTGCATTCGTTCTGCTGTGCATAAGGTCGCTATATGGGTCAGTACCGACTCGATGGCACCTAACAACAACAACAACAACCTCAACAGTTGAATTTGAAAACATAATCAGATTATTTTAAGTGAAACCAGTAGATCATGCTACATCGAACATTTCATAGTTTAATTGTGCTTCTAATTGTCAATTGAAGTGAGTAACTTATGGAAAAAAAATGGCATAAAATGCTTTCAAAAATAATGTGTAGAAGTAGGTAGGTGATACAGTTGACAAAAAAGTATAACGTGTGGGTTATTTGTGAAAATATATGGTATGTTATAGTATTTAGTAATTCTGCTGATTACCTTTTAATAATTGATTTAAACCTCTAGTCTGTGTTCTATCAATGTTACTCAATATATCTGATTTGTGGCACTGTGGGATAATGCAGGAGACCGCAAAGTCAGTTTGAACCACGAGATTGGTTGTTCAAACTCACCAGCCGCTCCTTGGAAATCCTATACAGGGTTGCTGTGAGTTGTAACTGACTCAATGGCACTTAACAACAACAGCAAGGAAATAATAGCATTTCAGACTTTACTCTATCTCTTCCTTTAACTTCCAAATTCTGTCACCTTTACAATCATTTTCTTACTGTCAAAATTTACAAAATGCAGCCTTTTTTTCTAATCTTAATTTAAGTATTTTATATTCTATTTAAAAATTGCTTAAAAATTTTTTTTTTTAATTCTGCTATCAGAATCTGCATGATTATAATTATACAGATGTAATTCACCAAAGAGTCAAACAGTGGCTAGTGTAATAGGGTCTATGGGAGCTACTGACTCTGACCTCATCCTTAATGCTACTTAAAAGAGAGTATTTCAAGCTTCAAGATCACGGTCTTCTCATTTTCTAAATTTTCAACATTTAATGTCAAAAAGCATAGCAAATTCATTCATTTCCCATTGCTTCCTTGAATAACTTTAAATTTACTTAATTAAAAAAGTGTTTGGCATTTCTAATTAACTTTACTTTTTCCTGACACGCACGCTATCATTTTACTAAGGCTTAAATATGCTCTCAAGCATAGCAACAATTGGGAAGATGGTATAGGACTGAGCAGAACAACAGCTCCCAACAATAATAACAAGGTTAAGAAAGCCCTAATATTTATACACATTACCCTGAATACTCGATTCCCTCAGCCCTCCTTCCTGTAGCCTGCTTACCTCCCACGCCAGTAAATGTGGCTTCCTCTCTTGGCCTTCAGCCTAGTGTCATTCAGGGAGCAATTTTCAATCCTGTTTGGAGGAATCCTTCTTTTATTTTTGTTTGTTTCTATTTTGTTATGTTTATTCAACAAGTATTTTCTGGAGTAGCTGCAGCCACTCCTTGGAAACCCTAGACAGGTTGGCTATCAGTTGGAACTGACTTGATGGCACTTAACAACAACAACAACTCACTGTTCAGGGTATTTGTAATACACTTGTGTATAAACTAGACGTAGATACCTATCTCTGTGAAACTTCCATTGAAATCAGGAAAACAGAAAATAAACAATAAAGAAATAGGTAAATTATATAGACATGGTATGGTATGGAAGAAAGAAAGAAAGAAAGAAAAAGGCGAAGTGTATCAGGGTAAAGCAAATCAGCACTGCTGGTATTTGGGTGTTGTTAACTTTTATGGAGTTGGTCCCTGAATCATGATGACCCCAAGTATAAGGAAATGGAATTCTGTCCTGGAGTATACCCAATATTAGTTGTAAATTGGATCCCTTTGTCCCATGGGATTTTCATTGATTTTTGCTAGTAGATGACCAAGCCTTTCTTTTTAGGGACGCTACCTTGAAACCTCTTCAGTATCGTAGCAATATCCAAGCCTCCACTGACAGAAAGACAACTCGGAGAGGGGAGTGTACATGAGGTCCGTCAGCCAGGAATTAAACCCGGATGTCCCACGTGGAAGACAAAACCCTGACTTAACCACTCATGTCCCCTGTGTTGGGGTTAGAGTCACAATTTTGAACAGAGAAACAATGAAGGACCCATTTTTAGAACACATGTGATTTTACGTAGGGTGCCTGCGATTTTCTGAGTCTGAATGCTTGAATACGTTGTTGTTGGCAATCTTATACACAATAGAATGAAACACTGTGCTATCCTCACAATTGTTATGTTTGAACCCATTGTTGCTGCCACTGTGTCAATCCATCTGGTTGGGGGGTCTTCCTCTTTCTCTCTGACCCTCCACTTTACCAAGCATGATGTCTTTCTGCAGGGACTCGTCCCTCTTGATAATATGTTTGAAGTATGAGAGATGAAATCTTACCATCATCCTTGCTCTAAGAGGCATTATGGCTGTACTTCTTCCAACACAGATTTATTTGTTCTTCTGGCAGTCCTGGGTGCTTCCAATAGTTTTGCCCCACACCATAATTCAAATGCATTGATTTTTCTGTGGTCTGGCATCATTTCTATCACCACGGTCATATTTTCCAACGACCGATTCTTCCTTTTTGTTTCCAGCTTTTACTTTTGAATCACTAGTAATTATTTATGCATCTTGATTGCATATTTGATCAATGTCAGACTGAAGAAGTTGGTAGAATACTTCAATTTCATAATCCCTGGCCTTTGTGGTTGGTGTGTAAATTTGAATAATGGTATGAACAGGTCTTCCTTGAAGGTGTATAGATACTATCCTATCACAGATAGCATCGTACGTCAAGATAGATCCTGAAATGTTCTTTTTAACAGTGAATGCAGTACCATTCCTCTTTAATTTGTCATTCCCAGCATAGTAAACCATATAATTGGCTGAGTCAAAATGACCATTTCTAATCACTACTACCTAGGATGTCGATCTTTATGTGTTCCATTTCATTTTTGACAACTTCTAATTTTCCTGGCTTTGTACTCCACGCATTCCATGTTCTGATTATTAATGGATGTTTGCAGCTGTTTTTCTCATTTTGAGTTGTGCCACATCAGCAAATGGTGGTCCCCAAAACTTAACTCCATCCATGTCAATAAAGTCAGCTCTACTTTGAGGAGATGCTTTTTCCCCAATCATATTTTGCTTGTCTTCAAACCTGAGGGGCTCATCTTACACTATATCTAACAATGTTCTGCTGCTTTCATAAGTTTTCCAGTGACTAGCCATTCAGAAAAGGTCCGCCTCTCCTTCTTCCTAGCCTGTCTTAGTCTGGAAGATCCACCGAAACCTGTGCACCATGGATTCACCTGTTGGTGTTTAAAGTACCATGGGCCTAGCTTCCAGAATTGTAACAACACAAGCCACTACAGTATGACAAACTGACAGACAAGTGATGATGAACATGCTAATTTTTAAAATAATATTTTATTGTATTTTAGGTGAAGGTTTGCATGGCAGTTCAGTTAGCCATTCAACAATTTCTGTGCAAGTTGTTCAGAGACATTTGTTCTGTTATCACACTGAGATGGTAATATGGGTTGTCATAGCATTTTGGGTTGATAAATTGCACCCTCAGTACTTTGAAGGCTGTAGTTGATTTCCTGGTAACATGTGGTATTGATAGTAAGATGCCTAACTCCATTACCTTTTAGATTATCTTTGTGTTTACTTTCCAGTGGCATTCTTAGGATTCTCTACTAATCTTGTTCAGAAATTTCACAAGAGTGTTTGTAAGAATGACTGTGGGGTCCTTATGTGACCTCGTTTGGCTTTACAAGAGAGAAGGAATATCAGACTCAACATCATCCCAAAGCTGATTCCTATGAAGTGGAGATTTGACATGCCTCTACCCTCCAACCTTGTTTATCAATTCTCGCACCAATTGTCCCCACCACAGCACTTTCTCCTTCTCTAGTGGCTTTAAGAATTCATTGCAGTGGCCACACCAAATTCACAGACCATACTCAGGATTATGAGATTATGGAATTGACTAGGGAAGCTAGAAGGTTGCAATTCAGGATCAGAAGTTTTCAGGATACAGTTCTTCCAGTCAGGCATGTTTCTCCTGATCTTTGGCCTCTTGGTCATACGATTCCTTGGTCTCTGCTTGGCAATACTACAAAGCTCTGTTAACACTGCTGATAAATGCCTACAGGGCACTTCACCCCATCAAAAGCCTCTGCCTCAAAGTACTCAGCTCTCTCTCTGTGGATCAGCACAGCCAGCTTTCTTGACTAAGTACCTGGGACACCCTGCTCTATAAATTCGCTTCTTATCCAAGGGCATTCAGCTGAACTGGTCCGTGGGCCATGAAGCCTGTTGCTCTATCTCATTATCTTGGTTCTATGGCTGTTTCTCCAGCATCGCAGCTTTGTCTTGGCTCCAGAGATTTTTGTTTTTTCTAGATTGCAGTAAGATCTTCAATTTCCCGCCTGAGAGAGGGCTCATTTTAAACCTAGCAGGATGACAAGATTGACCAATCCCCTCTTTAAGATTTCCAAACATTTTATTTCCATGGTCCATCTGGCAGAAGTTACAAAGACTATAGCTACAAGAACCATATCAAGTAATTCATTGTAAATAGTGTGTCAGGGTGTGAATTTTGGTATTTGCATTCTATTTTAGAACTTCTTCTTTTTCTTCTTCTTTTATTTCTTTGGCTATGTTCTTCCCTCAGTTTACTTTGATCTTTCCGTCTGGAACTCTGTTGGTTCAATACTGGTTCTCCTGGATTAATCTCTCCCTTTCTTAAAAATTTTTATTAAAATAAAATTTATTTTACTGTGGTAAAGATATCTGTAATAGAACACTTGCTACTTCGCAACTTTCGAATGTATAATTCTTTGGCACTAATTACATTCATCATGTTGTGCAGCCAGTACTGCTGTCTTTTCCCCAATCATTCTCCCACCATTAACAGAAGCTTGGTGATTCGTTAGTAACAACCTCCTCTTCCCCTGTTTCTTCCACCCCTGATAACCATGAATAAACTTTGGACGCGATACATTTTCCCATTTTATATAGGTGTGATCATATAGCATTTGTCCTTTTGTAACTGAATTTGTATAATATTTCTGTCTTGGCATGGACCAATAACTTTAAGTTTGCCTAAGGTGCTGTGAGACTGAAGAAGCAAGACACGGCATGGTTGTGATACAGCAGTTTATTCAGAACTTACTGACCACGGCTTGTTCTGGGTGGACTAGAGCCTTTGCATCCCGCAGAGGGAAATTGGGGGTTTTATGACTCTGGTGGGCAGAGATGACATGATGCCAGAGCCTCAGACTTCCAAGGCCACCCTTGCAGGTGTTACATAAGGGTGACTTAGCAAATGGAAGTGAGCTATCAGCCAGCAAGCAAGAACATAGCTGTATTTGACCTCACAAAACAGTTTCACTCAGTATAGTGTTTGCAAGGTACGTCCTGGTTGTGGCACATAGCATGACTTCATGTCTCTCATGGCTGAGTGAAAATAGTCCTTAGATATTGATATAGATATTTACAATCTGCCCATTAAACTGTTGATGGGCATTTTATTTTATTTTATTTTTTTGCTTTTTGGTTATTGTGGATAGTACTGCAAAGAAAATTGGTATACAAGTTTCTGTTGCATTCTTGTAGGCATTTGCCGGGATTGGGATTCCTGGTGTCTCAGGCATCCAGCAGTGCTATGATGGAAATACCATGAGTGGGTGGCTTTAACCAATCTAGTCTCTCACACTTAGGAGGCTAGAAGTCCCAATTCAGAGCACTGGGTTCAGGCTGAGGCTTTCATTTTCTTTGCCAGCTTTGGGGAAAGGCCCTTACCTCTTTTCAACCTTTATAGACTCTGAATTCTTTGGAGATTGCCATGCATCTCTGGGTTCAAAGAATGTACTCCACTCTTGGCTCATTTTGCTTGATGGTGATAGGTCCCTTCTTCTCTATTCATGTCTCTTTCCTTTGATTTCTTGTGAGATATAAGGTGCTGTAGGCCACAGGCCTGGGAAACTCCCCTACCTCAGATCAGGGCTGTGATGGGATTAAGGGTATTGCAGCCCATCCTTAATCATCTTATTGGTTCATCACATCCGGTCACATCATGGGGAATCATCATATAACTGACACATTACATCATCACATAACTGCCACATTACATCATCACATAACTATCAAACCACTGAGAATCATCACCCAGCTAAGCTGACATATATTTTGGGAGGACACAGTTCAATCTATGACATTGGGCCATATGGTAATTCTATTTTGCAGTTTTTGAGAAACCTCCAAACTGTTTCTCACAGTGGCGGTATCCTTTAGCATTCCCACAAACAGTGGTGGGAGTTTCCAATTTCTCCTCATCCTTGCCAGTGCTTGTGATTTTCAGGTTTTTGTTTGTGTATTTGTTTGGTTGTTTATCACAGCCATTCTAGGAGGAACTAGGTTGTATCTTGTACTTGTGTGTGCATCTCCCTAATTGCTTCTGACCATCTGACAACTTGCATATCCTCTTGATATGCCTGTTCAAGACCTTTGCCCATTTTTCTATTGAATTGCTTGTTCTTTTGTTTTTACCCTCCTTGCGCTATGGAATAAGGCACTGGATTTCAAGATCAGTTTGAACCCCAAGGTCGGCGGTTCCTCAGAAACCTTATACAGGGTTGCTATGAGTCATAACTGACTCAACTGCATTTAACAACAACAAACAACATATTTTATCTCGGAGTCCTGCTGGCATAGTGGGTTGCATGTTGGGCTACTAAAAGCAGGTAGGCAGTTGAAATCCACCAGTCACTGCACAGGAGAAAGATAAGACTTTCTGCTCCTGTAAATAATTTCAGTCTCAGAAACCCTATACAGGGTGCTATGAGTCAGAACCGACTTGATAGCACTTAACAACAGTGTATTTTTATCTCATATTTTCTTTGCTATTTTTTATGTCTCTATCTTCTAGAAATTGTCCTAGAATTATTTTAAATTATTTTTAGAATTTTTATTTTGATAATTCTATAATTATGGCACTGTGGATTAATGTGCTGGACTGCAAAGTCAGTTTGAACTGCGATGTCAACAGTTCAAGCTCACCACCCACTCCTTGGAAACCCTATACAGGGTCTCTGGTTGGGACCAACTCGATGGCACTTAACAACAACAATGACAACAGTTTATTATAGTTGTTTTCCTATTTGGATATGATTCTTTCTCTTGCCATCATTTTCATATTTTGTGGTTACAACATCTTGTTAAATCTCCACAAGGACAGTGATTCATTTTTTTCAGATTTTTTTTATTGCCTTGAATTATCTGTTTCCTCCAACATCAATTAAATTTAGACTGGGTAAATTGATCTGTAGTCTCTCTTTCTCTACCCACACTAGTTTTCCACCAGCAAATTTCTTCATTTCTGTTTAATAAAAAGAAACAGTTGTTGGTTAAGTTCGTTTTCCCCACAAGTGAATACTGAGAGCTGCTCATAGTTACAGCTGCTAGGATGGAAATAGGACAGGGGACTGGTGGATTTCTTCAGTTACCCTTCTCATTTTCTGTCTCACTCCCCACCTCTCCTGGTTACCTGGGAACTCTGAACTTTATGATTTCTCTGGGACTTTTGAAGGAAGATTGGCTCTTATCGTTACAGTCAAGAGGCACCCACTAGTGAATATTCATTGAGGCAAAGACTGCGGAGCTGTTCCTAATGTGTTAGGTCTGAACACACACACACACATGCACACTCATTATCTGATCTTTAATGATCTGTATTAGTATTTGATGTAATCTATATCTTTGAAACAGCTTCAATAGAAATTATTACCTTCCTACTTAGAATAGCTGTTTTCATTTCATTATCAATTTCCTTTTATTATATATCTATTATAAGTCTGATGAGAACCAGAATACAACAGCACATCTAAACAAATAAATTAGCTTATTGTACAACAATTTATTTTGTACACTGTTAACCAAGTCTTATGTTAGGCTCCGTGACAAAGCAATTAAAACACTTTTTGTTTTCCTGACCTCAAAGATTTTGCACATTTAATAGTAAAATAAGCAAGGAATACCAAATAGTACTGTGTATACAGTAAGCTAAATGTATTCCCAGAATATTATACAAACACAGAGAAGTATCATTAAACAAACCAGGGAAAGAAGAAAGTCTTAGGTGTGTTGTGAAGGTGAATGTGGAGGGTATAAAGGAGTCAGAGAGGAAATTAGGAGATAGCATCTATTACTGCTATGAAGGAGTGGCCCTTCCCAAGGTACACAGGGTCTAATTAGGGGAATTGCAGCTTGGTTGATGTGGTGAAGGTGTTTGGTACTGATGGGAAGAGAGTGGATGAAGACCCAGCGAGGACATGGAAGCTCCCCTAGGAAGAACCTACCCAATGTGCTAACAACTCAGAATTTATCCTGAGGGTGAGGTGTACCAGAGAAGGATTTAAAATAGGTGAGTTTCATGATCAGAATTGCATTTTAGAAAGGTCACTCCAGATGCCGTGTGGAGACTTAGAATTATTTCCTCAAATCAGTACGATGCTCTGCAGGATTTATTTTCTTTCTGCTGAGATCCTGCCGTGATAGTTACGGGCTGGGCTGTCTGCTCACCTCCTTAATCTAATCCTCTCTAAATTAGAAGGTATTAGTGAAAATTCATGGGAAATTGGTAACTCTCTTTCTTACCCTAGGGCCACATTCAGAAGTTGGAGTGAGGGGTGATTTGAAGAAATGTGGGCTCTGACAGAATTGTCTTCATTTTGGCCTCTATTTTGAACAATTTATGACATTAAGTTGGACTTTTCCCTTATTCAATTGCTGCTGGTAATTATCATCATGATCTTGATACTGTTTGTAATATTTTCCTTTATTTCATTGTGTTTGGGACAAGGCAAAAGCAGTGACCTAGTTGTCTCCATCATTTTCCTTGAGATGGTACACTCCAACACAGCAGTTACTAGGCATAGGTAACCAGTGAGTACTTGTACTGTGGCTAATCTGATTGGAGAGGTTCTAAGATGATGTGAAATGTCCACTGGATTTGAAGATTAAGTAAGAAAAAAATTAAAATACCTTCTTAATAATTTGATATTGATGACATGTTAAAATAATTTTGGATTGGTTGTTGTTATTGTCAGGTGCCTTCCAGTCTGCTCCAACTCAGAGTGATCCTATGCACAACAGAACAAAGCACCCTCCTCACAATTGTTATGCTTGAGTCCTGCATTGCGGCTGCCATGTACAGTCCGGAGCATCTTCCTTTAGTTTTCATTGAACTTCCACTTTACCAAGCATGACACCCTTCTCAAGGACTGCTCCCTCCTGATAATGTGACTCAAGTCTGAGAGATGGAATGTCACAATTCTGGCTCCTAAGGAGCATTCTCGTTGTACTTTTCCCAACACATATTTGCTTTTTCTGGCAGCAAATGGTACTTTGAATGGTTAAAATCAGGAAGAGTGTGCTTTTAGTATTCTTCTCCAACACCATAACTCAAATGCATCAATTCTTCTATAGTTGTCATTCATTGTGCAAATTTCACATGCATATGAGGATATGGGAAATACCATGGCTTAGGTTTGGCGTACCTTAGTTCTTACATTGATACCTTTGCTCTTGAACACTTTAAAGAGACCTGGTGCAGCAGATTTGTCTAATGCAATATGTCATTTGATTTCTTGGCTGCTATTTCCATGAGTGTTGCTTATAGATCCAAGAAAAATGTCTTTGACAACTTGAATCTTTTCTCCATTTATCATGATGTTATTTATTGGTCCAGTGGTGAGGATTTTTGTTTTCTTTATAGTCACATGCAATCCATATTGAAAGCTGTGGTCTTTGATCTTCATCAGCAAGTGTTTTAAGTCCTCTTTCCTTCCAGTAAATAAGGCTGTATCATCTGCATTTCACATATTGTTAAGGAGTCTTCCTCCAATCCTAATGCCAAATTCTTCTTTATATAATTCAGCTTCTTGGATTATTTTCTCAGCATACAGATTGAATGTTGTTGTTGGGTGCCATTGAGACAGTACTGACCCATAGCGACCTTATGTACAACATAATGAAACACTGCCCAGTCCTGGGCCAACCTCACTATTGTTGCCATGCTTGAGCCCATTGATGCTGCCAATTTGCCAATCTATCTCACTAGGGGGTCTTCCTCATTTTCTCTGACCCTCCACCTTACCAAACATGATATCCTTCTCCAGCAACAAGTCCATCCTAACAATATATCCGAAGTATGAGAGATGACGTTGGCTAACCTGGCCTCCAAGGAGCACTCTGGCTGCCCTTCTACCAACACAGATCTGTTGGTTCTTTTGGCAGTCAATGGCACTTTCAATGTCTCCTCCAACACCATAATTCAAATGCATCAATTCTTCTATGGTCTTCCTTATTCACTATCCAGCTTTCTCATGCATATGAGATCAAATGATGTATTACATTAGGCAAATCTGCTGCACAAGACCTTTTTAAAGTGTTGAAGAGCAAAGATGTCAGCTTGAGGACTAAGGTGCCCCTGACCCAAGCCATGGTATTTTCAATAACCTCATATGCATGAGAAAGGTGGACAGTGAATAAGGAGGACCATCGAAGAATTGACGCATTTGAGTTATGGAGTTGGAGGAGAATATTGAAAGTGCCAGAGGCTGCCAAAAGACCAATAGATCCATTTTGGAAGAAGTGCAGACAGACTGCTCCTCGGAGGCCAAGATGGCCAAACTTTGTGTCTCATACTTCAGACATATTGTCAGGAAGCACCAGTTGCTGGAGAACAATATCAAGTTTGGTAAAGTGGAGGGTCAGATAAAAAGAGGAAGACCCCCCAACGAGATGGATTGATCAAGTGGCAGCATCAATGGACTCAAGCGTGGCAACAATAGTGAGGTTGGCCCATGATCGGGCAGTGTTTCGTTCTGCTGTGCATAAGGTCGCTATGAGTCGGTACTGACTCGATGGCACCTAACAATAACACCAACAACAATCTATAAGGTATCGATGTTTATGCATTCCATTTCATTTTTCACACTTTCAAATTTCCTAGATTCATAATTTTTACAATTCACATTCCAATTATTAATGGATATTGGCCACTGTTTCCTCTGACTTTGAGTTTTGCCCCATCAGGAAATGAAGATCTTGAAAGGTTTAGTCCATTCATGTCATCCTGGTCTTCTCTACTTTGGTGAGATAGCTCTTCTCCTGTCATAGTTTGAGTGCCTTCCAATCTAAGAGTCTAATCTTCTGCCACTGTATCCGACAGTGTTCCTCTGCAATTCACAAGGTTTTCAAAGGTTCAATTTCACAAGTAGTCTGCCTTTCCTTTTAGTCTTTTTCTGGAACCTCTACTGAAACCTGCCCACAATTTGTGATTCTGCTGGTATTAAAATACCAGTGGTATAGCTTTCAGCATAGCAGCAATGTTCAAGCCACCACAGTACAACAAACTGAAACAGAGTATTCAATTATTTTCACCCATTTATTTTAATTTAACTGCTTGGGTTTTTGTTGTTGTTGTTGTTGTTTTAAGTGCTATTGAATTCTCTCTTAGTGATCCTGACTAGAGTTCCTGAGGAGTTGCTGGTGGGTTTGAATCACCAGATTTACAGACAGCAGTCCAGTGCTTATCCTACAGCCTCACATAAGTACTTTAAAATTACATTTGTGGTTCACATCATATTTATATTGGGCAGCACTAACTTAGAAATCTTTATTCATTTAAAAATAACACAAGAGAATTTATGGAATTTTCAAAAATATATATATTTATTCACAAATCATGAATTTGTTGAGGACTTTATACCAAATAAAAAACCCTGGTGGCATTGTGGTTTAGACTTTGGCATACTAACTACAAGGTCAGTGGTTCAAACCTACCAGCTGCTTCTTGGAAGAAAGATGAGGCTGTCTGCTTTTGTAAAGATTTACAGTCTTAGAAACTGTATTTCAGGTCACCGTGAATCAGAACTGACTCTATGCCAGTGGGCTTATATGCCAAATATATTTTTAAACTTTTGAATTTTAGAGTGAATAAAGCAAAGTCCTAGCTCTCAGGAGATTACATTTTAGTGGAAGTAGGCAGTCAACAAGCAAACAAATAAATACATAATACAATTGTAGTTAGCAATGATTGATATGCCAAATTAGAATAGACTAAGGGGTCATATAATTTCCTAAGAATGTAGGGGACAGGTATTGCTGGAAAAGATAGAGACTATTTTAGGTGGTGATTTCAGGGAAAACATCTTTGAAGAGAAATAGCTTAGACTGAAAGTGATGTGGAGCAAGCTAAGGAACATCTTATGTAGGAGCATTAATAACAAATGAAGCTGTAGATGCAAAGGCCCTGAGGCAGAAGCATGCTCCGTGTGTCTAAGGAATCGCAAGAAAACCAATATGATTGGAACACAGTGAGGTAAGGAGACTGGTTGGATATGCCTTAAAGAAGTAGACAGTGATGTTCTCAAAGAATGATCCAATAGTCTTTTTTTTTTTTGGGGGGGGGGTGTCTCGAGTTTAAAACTAGTTTATTGGGTTAATATTTGCATTAATGATGAGAAAGAAATGGTGGATAACTGCTGGAGACTTAGCTTCTATCAAGGTACTATCCTGAAAATATACTAGTCACTGTAGTCTTCATCACTATTCATCACTACTCATAGCAGTGCAATTAACACCAGTTTCACTGAAGAATGCCCTTGATGAAGTGGTAAAATTAATTGCCTTTAATCTGGAGCTGTGACTACACATCTCTTGGACATCCATTGTAATGAGATGAGACGTATGCGCTTCTGCTTGATACCTAAGCATAATGGTGTCTCAAGGAAAAAACACTCATCTGATTGAATAGTGAGCGGATCATCTGGACCCTGTTTCATAGAGCATCATTTTGTGTGAAATAATGACTTACAAATTATACTTTTTCAGATTAGGCATTTGGCAGACATTTTCTCCAAAAGAAATACCATGAGTTTATCACTTCAAAAAACAAAAAACATATGACAATTTATTGCCAATAATAAAATTGGAATTTTCAAGAGACAGTTTGGAATTTTGGAAAACTTGTATTAGCTTCCATGATCTTGACAGATCTATGATAATGAAATACTTTACCGATGAGCTTGGTATTTATATTAATAAGAGTGATTTTCGATATGGTATAATGAAGTATGTCACCATTTAGAAATTATACATAATTCAATGAACCATTAGTTTCTAATGATGAAAAGCTAACGTGAAATGACTGGGTAGAAGACCATTGGATTTTAATGTTGTATCATTTGAAATGTTAATTAACAAAAGCTTCCTATTCTGCACTGAAACTAACATTTAGAACACTACCACTCAAGTTTTGGTTTAATACCAAAGATAAATATCTGAAGTCATCTGAAAGCCATGGAAATATTCTCTGCTTTCCAACTCATATTTGTGGGAATCTGTATTTCATTCACATACTTCAATAAAAATAAGCTATTAAAATAAATTGAATACAGAAGCATTTATGAGAATCCACTTGTCTTCTATTAAGCCAGAAATAGTTGTTGTTATGTGCCCTTGAATCAACCCGTATCTATATAGTGACCTTATGTACAACAGAAGGAAACATGCGTATCCCTGCACCATCCTCAGAATCATTCCTATATTCAAGCCAATTACTGCAGCCACTGGGTCAATCCATCTCATTGAGGATCTGCCTCTATTTTGCTGATCTTCTATTTTACCAAACATGCTGACCTTCTGTAGGGACTGGACCCTCCTGATAACATGTCCAAGCATGTGCGATGATGTCTGACAGTCCTCAGTTATAAGGCGCATAATAGCTGTACTTCTTTTAAGAGAGATTTATTTATTTTTATGGTAGTCTGTGATATAATTAATATTCTTCACCAATACCATAATTCAAGACATCATTCTTCTTTTGTCTTACTTAGTCATTGTCCATTATTCTGCATGCATATTTATGTTCCTGGAAAAACTACGGTTTGCATCAGGTACACCTTAGTGGTCAAAGTAACAGCTTTGCTTTCTAAACACTTAAACAAGATTTTTTGGGAGCAGATTTGACCAATGCAATATGTTGTTTGATTTCCTGACTGCTGTTTCCATGGGCATTGATTGTGGATTTAAGTAAAATGAAATCCTCAACAACTTCAATTGTTTCTCCTCTGTGTATTATGTTTTTTATTGGCTCAGTCATGAGGATTCTTGTGTTCTTTATGTTGACATGTAACCAATATTGAAGGCTGTAGTCTTTGAACTTCTTTATTAATTGCTTTGAGTCCTTTTAACTTTCAGCAAGCAAGGTAGTATCATCTGAATACCACAGGTTGTTTATGAGCCTTCCTCCAAAATGCCACATTCTTCTTCTTAGAGTCCAGCTTCTCAGATTATTTACTAATGATATAGATTGAATAAGTTTGGTGAAAGGATATAACCCTAAAACATACCTTTTCTGATTGTAAAGCAAACAGTGTCCCCGTATTTTGTTTTAATGACTGCCTCTTAGTCTGTGTACAGGTTCTTCAAGAACACAATTCAGTTTTCTAGAATTCCCATTCTTTGAAAAGTTATTCCTAATTGTGTTGTGATCCCCACAGTGGAATGCCTTTGTATAGTCAATAAACACAGGCAAATATCTTTCTGATATTTTCTGCTTTAAGTTAAGATTCATCAATGATGATATCCCTCATACCATGTCCTCTTCTGAATCCGGCTTGAATTTCTTGCCGGTCTCTGTAGATGAATTGCTGCAATAAGCTTTTAATTATCATCTGCAAAATTTTGCTTGATTTTCATATTAATGATATTACTTGATAATTTCTACATTCTGTTGGGTCCCTTTCTTTGGATTGTGCATGGATATTGATCACTTCCAATTAGTTGGCAAGTGGTAGTGGTGGTGGTGATGTCCTGTGGAATCGGTTCCGGCTCATCGCGATCTTGCATAGGGTTTCCGAGGCTGTAATTCTTTACGGGAGTAGAAAGCCTCATTTTTCTCCCACAGAACAGCTGGTAGTTTCAAACTGCTGACCTTGTGGTTCACAGCCTGATTCATAACCACTATGCTGGTAGGTGTCCAAATGTCTTGGCATAGATAATTGAGTACTTCAAGTGCTGTATCTATTTGTTGAAAGATCTCAACTGGTATTTATTTCCTCAGTTCCTCCAGCCTGGTTTTTCTCCAGTGCCTTCAGTGAAGCTTTCATTCTTTAATACCATCCATTCTTGATCATACACTTCCTTCCGAATTGGTTGAATATAGACCAGTTATTTTTGATACAGTGACTTTGTGTATCTTTTTATATTTCTGTGTCTTTCAATATTTTGCCAATCAACATTGCAAATCAAGGTTTGAGTTTTTCCTTAGGTTCTTTCAGATACAGAAATGAAAATTTTGTACTACCTTTTGGTTTTCAGGCTTGAGGTCTTTGCTCTTTAGTTTGTCTTTACGAACCACCCTGTTTTATTATTGCTATTTATAAATGGTTTAATCATATATATAGCAATGTCTTTGATTTTACTTGGGATACAGTCATTGTTGTTGTTAAGTGTTGTTGAGTCAGTTTCTACTCATACCACTCCTGTGTAGGGTTTCCGAGGAGCAGCTGGTGAGTTTGAACATATATAACCTATTTTGGGGTCCTTGGTAATTTATAAGTTTGGAGTGAATCTCTGAGACAAATTTGATATGTAGTGTTTTTAAGATATAATTAGGGATCTAGGAAGTCATAGATAAAATTTAGATGCAGGTTATAACAAGAAATGCTTTATTCTTGTTACACAATGTTACCTGTGCTATGGGGGTAGAGAGTAATAGGAGAGGGTATATGGAGACCGATTGGTACACTAAAGGTGGAGTCTTGGATCAGAATAGTGGTGGAAGATTTGGCAAGAATGTATTGGCCTTAAAATACATTTTTATGTAGAACCTATGAAGTCCATTGATGATTCAGACATGTGCTATCCTATCCCATTTTTATTTATCTCTATACTTTTCTATGTTTTGAAGCATTGTTGTTGTTAAGTGCCACAGTGTCGGTTCCAACTTGTAGTGACCTTGTATAGGGTTTCCAAGGAGTGGCTAGTGGGTGCTGACTTTTCAGATAGCAGTCCAATGCTTATCCTATAGAGTCACACAAGGACTCCAGATCACACATATACATGAGCTTATATGATTGTAGTCCTAGTAATCTTGCATTGTATATTCTTAATGGCTTTGCTAGCTTTTTATTATGGACTTCTTTCCCTCGTTTTCTTACTGTCATCTTTAATTTGCATATTACTTTATAGAACAAATGTATCATAATTTAATTAATGGATTTTGGACTGTCGGAGATTTAAATTTTTAATATTGTAGATAAATCACAATGAACATATTAGTATTTATAACAGCTTACTTCTATTAAATTACTTCCTTAGTATAAATTCAGAAGAATTGCTGTAACCTTTAATTGTCCAGGAGGGAGTACACTATAAACTGCACTCACATTTCCCCTCCATTATGCCAGGAGCTGCTGATCATAAGGCCAAGTGTGCCCCACGTCCATCTGTCTTCATACCACAAAAAATAACAAACTTGAAAACACAGATTGTTGTCATGTGCCATTGAATTGGTTATGACTCATATTGACCCAGAATAGGGCTTCCAAGGTTGTAAGTCTTTGCGGGAGCAGAAAACCTCATATTTCTCCCTCAGTGGCTGGTGGGCTTGTGGTTTGCATTGCAGTGATTATCCTACAGAGCCACTTCGATTCCTGAAAAAATAGAGGAGGATATTAATTAGAGTTGGAACTGACCCTGAAAGCATATGGTTCTCTGAGAGTTGTAAAATCATTAAGAAAAATAAAATGCAATTTTTAACTTGATAAGAGTAAGTCAACTGGTATTGCTACTAGAATTCCAGTTTATACACGCTCTGGTTTATTCCAAACAAAATATGTTTAAACACACTTCCACAATCTGGGGCTGCTGACAAGTGCTTGCAGTCTTCCTAGGGTGCTTACCCAAAAAAAAAAAAAAAAAAAA
>NW_006408523.1:16361580-16362745 GCF_000296735.1 Chrysochloris asiatica | reverse complement strand
TTCTGGCAGTCCATGGTACTTTCATATTCTTCTCCAACACCATAACTGAAATGCATCAATTCTTCTGCAGTCTTCCTTATTTATTATCCATCTTTCACATGCATATGAGGCTGTTGAAAATACCATGGGTTGGGTCAGGGGTACCTTAGTCCTTAACCGGGCATACTGCTCTTAAACACTTTAAAGAAGTCTTGTACTGGTTTGCCTAGTGCAATACATCATTTGATTTCTTCACTGATGCTTCCATGAATTTTGATAGTGGATCCAAGCAAAATGAAGTCTTTGACAACTTCAATCTTTTCTTCATTTATCAGGATGCTACAATCTGGTTGTCAGAAATTTTGTTTTTTTTATATGCAAGTGCAACCCATACTAAAGTATGTGATCTTTGATGTTCATCAGTTAAGTATTTTAAGTCCTCTTCACTTACCTGGTGGGGCATTGCGGGATAAAGCCATGGACTATAAGTTTAGCACAAGGTTGGTGGTTCAAACTCAGTAGTTGCTGCTTGGAAACCATATACAGGGTCACTATGAGTTGCAACCGACTTGATGGAGCTTAACAACAATAAGAATTTTGTTGAGAAATCTTGCCAAATTCATTGTAGAATCCTGCTTTTGTCCTTTCAAAAGTCTTTTTGGTCCCCAAACTTAGAGAATACTTAAAGAAGTAAGATTTGAACCCAAGAAACATGATTTGAATCCCTCAAGGATGCCAGAACTGCTGTTTTCATGTCAAGTCAATAAAAGTGGGCAGAATTCTTTGGGGCGGGAGGTGTGTGTGGGGAGGGGCTTAGAAAGAGGGAACTCCTACTTTCAGACAGATAGAGACCTAGGTGGAGGATATATCAAGAAACAATAGCTTCACATTTTGATACTTTTTGTACATTTTGATTTTGTAGCAATACTTTTGACTTACCTTCCATATATACGTATGTATAAATGGGGTCCTAGTGTGGCCTTCATAAGGTTTTCAGTGACTAAATATTTGGAAGTAGTTCGTTACTCCTTCTTCCTAGTCTGTGTTCATCTGGAAGTTCATCTGAAACCTGTCCACCATGGGTGACCCTGCTGGTATTTAAATCACAGCAACTCACAAGCCACCACAGTATGACAAACTGACAGACAAAAACTTCCAGAGGTTCAAGCTGGATTCAGAAGAGGCC
>NW_006408523.1:16339287-16360520 GCF_000296735.1 Chrysochloris asiatica | reverse complement strand
ACAAAAAGTGTGGCATTGTGGAATGAGAACCACACTGCCACCTACAAGGTCAGTGGTTCAAAACCACCAGCTTCTCCTCAGAATCCCCATACAGGTTTGCTATTAGTTGGAATGACTTGACAGTACTTAACCACAGTAACATCTATCTATCCATCCATCCATCCCTCCCTCTCTCCATCTGTCTCTCCCTCCCTCCCTCCCTCCCTCCATTCATCCATCCATCATCTATCTATCTATCTATCTATCTATCTATCTATCTATCTATCTATCTATCCATACTTAGGTTTATAAATGGACTCCTGGTATGGTGTTGTAGGATCAGCACTGGATCACACCATCAGCTGTTCATACTCACCAGCTGCTCCTCAGAAACCCTCTAAAGAATAGTTGTGAGTCAGAACCGACTCAACAGAACTTAACAATGACAATATGTTTATGAAAATACATATGTTTTATATATAGACATTTGACCATGCAACCATTTTTACATGTAAAGTTCAATAGCATTGATTATATTCATCAAGTTGTGTAATGCTACTATCCTTATTCTGTTGTTGTTCATGTGTTTTGCAATTCAAGTTTTTCAAGTATGAGAGGATTGCCCCTCTGACCTCCTTCCCCATGGGGGCTCCTAAAGCCTGCTTTGGATCCTCATTGCCTGTGTTCTTAAGCTAATGGCGTAGAATTGGAAACCCTTCGGCCTGCACACTGCATGCAGTCATCCAACTCATGTGGAGTGTAGGCCTTCTCTGCCCAAGTGCATGAGCTTGCTGTGCTTGTTACGTGTTGTCGAATTGGTTCTGACTCATAGTCAACTCTGTTTGGGTTTTCCAACAAGTAAGTGGTGAGTTTGAACTGTGGAACATGCAGTTAGTGGTCCACCGCTTATCCTACAATGGCACACCAGGGCTCTAGGTAAATACAGATTCTGAGAACATGGAGTAAACAACCTCTTACTTGACAGATGACCCAACATAGAAGCCTTACTTGTATCTTTTTCATTTTTTTTTTTTCTGTTTTTTTGTTTTATTGTTATTATTAGTTTACATGGGAGAACACTGAAACATTGGCTTTACACCATAATTTCATTGCAATGATTACAGTCTCCTCCATGCATCATCATTCAACAGTATTTACTTCCATACCCTCTGTTTTTGATTTTTTTTCGGGGGGTGGGAGGAATGTACACAAACACACTCAGGAATATATAATCATTTAAAAAACCAAAAGGCACATTCTGCAAGCCTGCCTCCTGGCCGCCAGCACTCAGTCCCTCTCTTTCCATGAGTCTAGAGTCCTCAGCTGCTCCCTCTCACCATGTCCTCATCTCTGCCTCCATCTCTGGTGTTGCTGCTTCTCTGGATAGGGCCCTGCATTGCCTTAACTGTATCTTAACTCTTACCTTACTCGAATGTTTTTAGCTGATTAATCCTCAAATCCGTTGTTTCTTCTCCTGATGTGTCTTTCATCATTCTATTTCCAAGAACAGTTAGGTCTTTCCATCTTTCACCTGTATTATTACAGCAGAATCCCAATTGGCTGCCCTGGTTGTGTTCTCTCCTTATGGGTAACTTATTAGCATATTGCTGTTAGTTTTTTCCTCTGAAACAAAAATAAAATATTACCAATATTTTTTTAAAAGGTGAAAAGCTACTGTTCCTTAAACCTTACTGTTTGTTAGAATCACACGGGGAAATCTTGTTAAAATGTACACTGGGATTCAGTAGATCTTATGTGCCACTTCAGATTCAGCATCTCTTTCGGATTTCTACCAGAGCCCATGCTGCTGGTCTATGAACCGTGCGTGCTGAGTATCAAGGGTTTAGATGGTGTCGTAGTGCCTAAAACATTAACTGCATATCTTTAGTAGGCATTCAATGCTGGTCAGAAACTGTCTCTAATCTAGACTCATATTTCTAGTCACATTTTTTTTCACTTGCTCACTTCACCTTTATTCCTATTCTATCTATTCTCCTGATACTTAATGTGCATATTCACCAGGTCTTTCTCCCTAGTGCCTCTGGGAGTCCTCAAACCACCAATCTTTAGGTTAGAAAATGTGCTAGCCATTTGTACCACCCAGAGACAACAAAATCAAAATATTTCTGTTTTTGCCACAGCCAGATTTAGAGGTCCAAATCCTCCTGGCTTGCTGGCAAACTATTTGGTAAAATGAGCTTCCTCTTGATTTTGTACATGGTCATTCATTGTCTTTCAGGCATTCTGGGGAGGTTCTGGCTCTTTCACAAGCAGTCAGTGTAACAGCATTCCCAGCCCCAAGTACAGAAGATGTTGTTGTTGTCAGATGCCATCGAGTCGGGACAGACTTATAGTGACACTGCACAACAGAATGAAACACTGCCTGATCCTGGGCCAGCCACACTATTGTTGCCATGCTTGAGTCCATTGGTACTGCCACTTTGCCAATCCATCTTGCTGGGGGTCTTTCTCTTTTGCTCTGACCCTCCACCCTGCCAAACATGATATCCTTCTCCAGTGACTGGTCCCTCCTGACAATATGTCCAAAGTATGAGAGACGAAGTTGGTCCATCCTGGCCTCCAAGGCCACTTTGACTGCACTTCTTGCAACACAGATCTGTTGGTTCTTTTGGCAGGCCATGGCATTTTCAATATTCTCCTCCAACACCATAACTCAAATGTATCAATTCTTCTATGGTCTTCCTTATTCACTGTCCAGCTTTCGCATGTATATGAGGTAATTGAAAATACCATGGCTTGGGTCAGGTGCACCTTAGTCCTCAAGCTGACACCTTTGCTCTTCAACACTTTTAAAAGGTCTTGTTCAGCAGATTTGCCTAATGCAATACGTTGTTTGATTTCTTGACTGCTGCTTCAGTGAGTGTTGATAGTTAATCCAAGAAAAATGAAGTTCTTGACAACTTCAATCTTTTCTCCATTGATAAGAATGTTGATTATTGGTCCAGTGGTGAGGATTTTGGTTTTCTTGACATTGAGATGCAATCCATACCAAAGGCTGTGACAGAAGATGAGTCCTAGAAAAGTCTCAGTGTTGGTTGGCTAATTGGCATACATTTCAACTCATGGGAATTACATTAAGCCTTGGACTGTTTCTTATATTGATTGCTTTGCCAGTGCAGATCAGCAGGGCAGGGGTGGACTGCGATCCATTCATGCTGTGGCAGCTAGGACCAGTCTTCCGGCTATGATAAGGGCCTCAGCCAACTCAGGGCTATCTGTAAGGTAAGCAGTATGGAAAAACAGCTGCCTGGAGGGTGCAAGTGTTTGCATCTAGAAGGTAGCACGGTACACTAAGGTCATGGAAGTGGAGAAGAAACTTTATTAGAAGAAACCAGAACTCAGCATGTTACTGCAGCAGTCCCATCCCCTTTCTGACCCCACATGAAGTCAGCGATCAGAGTGTGACGTGGAGAGTACAGCTGAGCTGCATTGGCTAGCCCGGGCTAGCTCGTCATGGAATCCAGGGCTGGTGCTGTGGGATAAGCACAGGACAGAAAGGTTGGTTTGAACAGCAAGGTTGGTGGTTCAAAGCCACTGGTTGCTCCTTAGAAACCATATACAGGGTTGCTATGAGTTGGAACTAAATCAACAACACTTTAATAACAACAGTAACAACATCTTGTCCTGGCTGCTATTCATTTTGTGAATGTGAGAAAATCCCTGAACATCCACAAAACCCAGATTATTTTACTGTGGGAACTAGATTCCATATTTGTCATACCTGCAACATTGGGCTGGCTAAATGAAATAATGGAGTCTGGTGTGGTGCTGTGGATTAATGCGCTGGACTGCAAGGTTGGTTTGAACTGCAGGGTTGACGGTTCAAGCTCACCCAGATGCTCCTCAGAAACCTTATATATGGTTGCTGTAAGTCGGAACAGACTCAATGGAATTTAACAACAACAACAACAAATGAGAGATAATGGTGGCAGTAACAGAAATCACCATGATCATTGTATCTTTTTATTATTAATATTAGAAATTAAACTATGCAAATATACCAGTTATCATTCTCTGTGCTTCACACAGTGTTGGGGTACTGTAGGTAAAAATTGTTGTGGACTTACCCTTTCAGAGTTCATCAGCCATTGAAAATTCACTCCAACAGTCTGATATCCACTGGATTACAGGTAAAACTGGATTAAAGAATATAGCTTGAATTTTAGGTTAAAATGTGGTCCCTCATCCTTCTCACCTGAATAAAATGTGTTGCTGGTAACAACCATCAAGTCTGTTCCAACTCGTGTGCAACAGAATGAAGCGTTGCCCGGCCCTCTACCACGTGCAGGGCAGTTGGTGTGCTTGAGTCCATTGGTGTAGACTTGTGTCATTTTAGCTCACTGAAGGATCCCGTCACTTTCTCTGGCACTCTATAAAACATGAAGTCCTTTCCTAGAGATTGGTCTTTCTCAAAGTCATGTCCAAAGTCTGAGTTAAAGTCTCATCATTCTTATGTCTATGCAACAATCTAGTTGAGACGAATTTTTTTGTTCTTCTGACAGCGTTTTTCACAATTCACATGCATCATTTCTTTTTCTGTCTGCTTTTTTTTTTTTTTTTTTCTTTTGGCCCAGCTTTTGCATGCATATAAGGCAACTGACAACATCAAAAATAGAGAAGCTAGACTACTAACCATAGGCAAGCTTTCCTAGGTATCCTGTCCATATACTGTCCCTAGCAGGGACAGAATCTGTCTATACTGTGAATGCAAACAGCAGCTCAGTGTCACTGTCTAGTCACGGAGTGATTGTAGCAAGAAAGCAATAGTTGTTCCCCCAATAATTGTGAGAGAGGGAGAATTCCTATTTTATGTGGTGCTCTGGGTTAATGAGCTGGACTGCAAAGTCAGTTTGAGCCAAGGGGCCCATGGTTCAAGCTCATCAGTCATTCCTAGGAATGACCCATAGAAACCCTATACAGGTTGCTATGGGTCAGAACTGATTTGACGATACTTAACAATAGCAACAGTATAGGAGTCCTGGGAGTCTTGTTGTGACATTGCAGGATAATGTACTGGACCACAAGGTCAGCAGTTCAAACTCACCAGCCACTCCTTGGAAACCTTATGCAGGGTCACTATGACTCAAATGGACTCAATAGCACTTAACAATAACAGTATAGGAGTCCTGATGTGGTGCTATGGGATGAAGCACCAGACCACCTGGTTGGTTTGAAATACAAGGTCAGAGGTTCAAACTCACCAGCTCCTCCTTGGAAATCTTATACAAGGTTGTTGTACGTCAGAACCGCCTCAACAGCACTTAACAAAAACAACAATAGGAGTCCTAGTGTGGCGCTGTGGGCTAAAGCACTGGACCACAAGATAAGTTTGAACCATAAGGTTGGCGATTCAAGCTCACTAGCTGCTTTTTGGAAATCTTAAACAGGGTTGTTTTGAGTTAGAAGAAATGACTTTATGGTAATTAACAACAGGACCCCATAAACTAGGAATTAAAACTGACTCCATACCATTTAACAGCAACATAAAAGCCCTGGTCTGGTGCTGTAGGATAAGCACTTGACTACAAACCCACATGTCACTCCTTGAAAACCCTATATAGGGTTGCTATGAGTCAGACTGACTCCATGGCACTTAACAACTACATAGGAATTGGAAAAGAGGGAAAAAAATGGTTTCTTCCACATACACCTTCTCTCATTTAATACTTACAGCTTCATTTTGAGATACATAGTCTTTTCTCAGCCAGCATTCTAAGGCTTCCAGAGATTAAGAAACTTGCTCAAGTTCTTACAGCTAATAGGGATATGCAAGAGTGTTGTACTCCCAGCTCTTTCGACATGAAAGGTATTAGGTTTTGGGATCAGCCCACAGCTTGAGGGAGTGAAAACGTACTGAATGCATGGAGGTCTGAGTTGGAGAAATTTGTACCAAGATAAGTGCTCCTAGGAGTGCCACACTCCATCCTTCTGCCACTGATGGAAGAAAAGAGTTAAGGGAGGATCACGCACTAACAATCACTCTAGCTGCCACTTTCGCTTGCCTGATGAGGCATCTCTCCTAGTGCTTCCCCAGAAGTGGAAGTCTTTTCCAGGAGGTGGTCTGCACACAGCATTTCTAGGCAGGAGGTTAAAAGCTCCAACATAAGTCGCATACTTAATGTGATTTTCTGCTTCATTCTTCTTTAAAGATAAACTGGTGAGCTAAAGTGTCAATGTTTGTAGCTTCATTCTCTTTGTAATTGGATGATGTTGTTTGCATTTGAAATGGGTGCCAAGTGAAGTGAAACTAAAAACTTCTTAAATGGTGCTTTGATTCTTCAGGGGGAGCTGGGACAGGGAGACTGATGAGTTTCTTGGACTTCTCCATGATGTCTTCACAAGCCCTCCATGTTTATTTACTTAAAAACAAGCTTCCCATTCCTCAGAGTTTCAAAACAAATGATCCTGCATGTTATTGACAAATAATAATTTAATGGACAGCCCTGATTAGATGGGTACAATGAATTAGCTATCGGCCTGACAGCCATGTAAGCTTATGTTCTGTATCTGTTTACTCAGCATTAGGTGAAATGCCGAAGTCTATTGAAAATCAGATTTCTATGCTGCTTTGTCAAAGCAAATTTAATCACAGCCAGAACATGCAGTATCCATCATTTCTACTTCACAAGGCATCAACGGGGGCAGAGCAGCAACTAGGAGCCTGGCCGCCATGGCTGGTCTCCACTCACGTGAAAATTAAATTTAACTATAGATGCTTGATAAATGAGGCAGCTGAAGCCATCAAACATGATGACTAAGTGCTCAGTCTTAAAGCAATCCCCAGAGGCCCCCAAAAGAGAAAGATGCGCCTTCTCATTTGATGCGCGGCCTTGAGGTCTTTGCACACACTCACACCTCAGCTATGGACAGATAAATATGGGCTTTAGCGTACTGCCCAGGGGTCCGGAAATTATTTTCCTAGAAATCATTCCTCAGATTTTGTTTTTTCCCAGAAGTTTCTGTTAGAAGTCTTCTAGTCACTTACCCAATCTATCTTTTCCTCATATAACATTTTCCATTTTCATTATTCTTTTTTTCTGTCAGGCATTACGTACCCTTCCTCGAAAATGACTATTGGATCTCAATTGTTTCTAAAATGTTCTTTATGAAGCATTATAGTCTATTCTTTCTCAGACTTTGAGTGATGGAATATAAGGCTATAGATATAATTTTGTGGTATGCCAAGATTGTGAGCAGTTTGAAGGCTGGAACCATAAATGCACTGATTTTTTAAAATCCCCATATTATTGATTAGAACTTAGCAGCTGCTCAATTAATGCATATTGAATGTGTGATGAGTGGGTGGCTGTTTTTAAAACTCAGAAAAATTCTTCAATCATTGAATTGTTGTTGATCAGTGCCGTTGAGTCAGTTGCAAGACATAATGACTCTGTATAGGGTTTCTGAGAAGTGGCTGGTGAATTTGAACTGCCGATCTTGCAGTTCAAACCGACCTTGTGGTCCAGTGCATTATCCCACAGTGCCACACCAGCACTAAAAGTCATATATTTTTCTAAATGTAATCCAGATATATAGAAGTGGGTTTTAAAAGGTTTGTGGGAAAATTCCATTATCTTTGAATTCCATTTTCTCACAAAATTTGAAAAGGTCTCCTCGCACACTGACTATGATAAATATCTCAGGGATGATTATATATACCACTTTAAAACTAAATTTTGATTAACTGACTAGCCAATCAAATGGACCATATTATGCCTCTGTTTTCTTATGTTTTAAATGGTGCATTTAATTATATATATATCTGTTCCATATCATTGACATTGTTTAGCTAAGAGCCTGCTATAGTGACAAAGAATCCGTATATGTAACTGTCATCATCATCATCATCTTTATCCTTATCAGCATCAGTCTTGGCATTGTGATTGTAAAAAAGAGAAGAGACATATAAAATTTACCTTTTTTTTTTTTTTAAGTTTTTATTGTGAATTAAGTGATAGTTTACATGGGGGAACATCAGCTTTACATTCAACAGTATTTGCTTCTATTCCCTTTCTTTCTTCTTTTTTTTGGGTGGTGGTGGTGGTGGTATTGTACACCAAAAACACTCAGGAATATACAATCATTCAAACAACTAAAGGGCATACCCTGAAAGCCTGCCCCTCAGCTTCCAGCACATAGCTCCTCTTCCTCCATGCTTCTAGATTCCCCAGCTGCTCCATCTCTCCATGTCATCACCTTTGCCTCCGTCTCTGGCATCACCGCTTCTCTGCATAGGGTCCCACATTTCGCTCTGGCTCTTCTCCCTTGATGGTCCCAGGGTCCCCCACTCCTGGACTGCAAGATCAACCACTCCCCACTTTTTGATATAAAACTTCTACCTTTACTATTGTGACGATTGCAATCAGTCATGAAAACAATTATTCACTGTTGAACCACAAGTATCTTATCCCCATCTCCTTTCACCAGCCTCATCTAGACAGGTTGAAAACCACTTAGTGGAAATTCTACTTTCCCCCTCACCCTCTGAAACTAAATTCCCTCTTGAAAACTTGTAAGCCAGTCACTTCATGCTTTTATAGACCCCTCACCCCATTTTAGGTAACCAGTGTCTAAGTTGCCCATCCCTGTCAACACTGTGTACAGAGAGAATGGGAATGATCCTTGCTGTAAAGATTCCTTCCCTCTTGGTTGGTATTTTAAGCTACTACATCCATAAGTATAGGTCAAATTCATCAAATTGTAGTGCTTTACACTAGTTTTCTTTATCTTTTTTTTTTTTTTTTTTTTAATCTTCCTCCAATTGAGTTCTGATCACCCAGCTATGGAAACTAGGTCAAATGGGTACTCTCTGCAAGTATGGGCGTTCTTGTGCATCTCCCCTCACTTCATATCAGCTGGATGCTTCACTCTCAGCTCTAGCCCTCTGTGACTATGTCCCTGTCCATGGGCTCAGGGGTCTCCAGGTCTCACCATACTGCTGGCAGTCAGGTCTCACCATACTCTAGGTTGATGGGAGTCTATGTAATGTGGTTGGGCTCAGGCCACGTCTTCATTGCTGCTTTCCCCCCACTTCCACTCATCACTAAACCAACGTGGTCACCAGCAAGATTACATGCCTGCTCATGTATTCCCTTTGTGTTTCAGTCTTGGAAGGGGGTTTGCCCTGAAAGGACTTGATTGCTTGCCTTGATAGCTCCCTGGCAGACAACTTGCTTGCTCTTGTGGTAGCCAATCAGAGTACTGTTTTTGTTTTTTGATTTTTCCTGCTGGTCTTTCTTTCAAGAAGTGTCTTCTGTTCCTCTGGCTGCTCCAGGCTGGTCTGCTTGTCTTTTTAAGTGGAAATTTCCCACCTCAGAAGATTCTGGATAGGGATCAGGATTCTACCTAAGGTCTTATACACTGCAAAGGCCCCACAAGAAGCCTGTTTCACTGGGCAAGTTCTAGCACCCCTTTTAGGTATTCCAATCAGTAATAGGATGAAGACAGGCTTACAAGCTTTCCATAATCATGTTTCTGGCTCTTCCTTTCTATTCCCCTCAAGTGTCTACTTTACAATAGTAGGCAAGGGAAACCAGGATTCATAAGACAGTCAAGCATCTTAACTTGAATAAATAAAATTTACTTTTTTACTCAAAATTAACTTGATAGTTCCCTGAGAGGGCAAGAAAAAGCAACGCATAAGGATTAACATACCAGGGAAATGCAGAACAGAAAACAAAGTCACAAAATTTCAATGTAGAGTCTTCTCAGTTCTAAATGTAGAAACCTGACTTAATGAAAATAGATTTAGGCCTTCGTGGGCAAGTTGATTTAGGCAGAGAGTCCCAAATGATGTGGGAAATGGAGGCAGACTTGGGATGGCACATAGGCCTCTGGACATTAAGGACACTGGTCAACCTTGATTTGAAGAAGGTTTGACTGAAGATTTGTAGAATATTAGAATATATAAATGTGTTGTTGTTGTTAAATACTGTCGAGTCAGTTCTGACTCATAGCAATCCTATGTAGGGTTTCTAAGGAGCGATGGGTGAGTGTGAACCACCGACTCTGTCATTCAAACTGACCTTGCAGTCCAGCGTATTAACCCACAGCATCACACTAGGACTCCATATAGATATGTTGTTGTTGTGAAGTGCCATCGAGTTAATTCCAATCCATAGTGACCCTGTATAGGATTTCCAAGGAGCAACTGGTGAGCTTGAACTGCCAACCTTGCAGTTCAAATGGCTTTGCAGTCTGGAGCGTTAACCTACAGCGCCACACCAGGACTCTCATATAGGTATTGTTGTTGTTGTTAAGTGTTGTTGAGTCGGTTCCGACCCATAGCGACCCTGTACAGGGTTTTCAAGGGTGTAAATCTTTACGGGAGTAGAAAGCCTCATCTTTCTCCCGCGGAGCGGCTGGTAGTTTCCAACCGCTGACCTTAAGGTTCACAGCCCGATTTGTAACCACTATGCTACCAGAGCTCCTTATAGGTATAAGTGGAGTTAAATTTTGGAGTGTGTTGGAACTCAGAGGAGTTTGAATGTATGGCTGGATACGGTATATAAGAACATCTATTTTTGTTTATTTACCAGAAAGTCATTTATAAAAGTGAGGTTCTTGAATGAGTGAGTGGTGATGGTGGCTGTATGCCGTGGAGTCGGTTCCGACTCATATCGACCCTGTACAGGGTTTCTGAGGCTGTAAATCTTTATGAGCTGGTAGTTTCGAACTGCTGACCTTGAGGTTCACAGCTTTGAGGTTCACAGCCTGATTCATAACCATTACACTACCAGAGCTGAGTAGTTATAATGTCAATTGGGGTGAGAGGCTGAGATGTATTATAAGCTAAGCAAGTTTTTGCAGAAGCCAGGTATAAAATGAAGTGAATTCAGCGCATCCCTCAGAGGAAGAATCAGTGGGTTTGGCTGCTTCTTCTGTTTCCATTGCCTCCTGTTGAGAAACACATTGCTGTTTAGGTGCAAACCCCTTTCCTTAATGCCAAGAAGAAGACGGACAGGCAAGATGAGTTCATCTTACCCCAAACTGATTGACTCGCTGGAATAATTTTAGGTGTTAGTAATTGAGACTATCTCTCCTGCCTGTGATCATTCTGCACATGGAGGTATATTTATAGCTCCTTCTTCTTAACCTCATCAAATGCCAATTTAAAAACTTATAGTCAATAATCAAGCCCACTTTAACTCCCCTGAAAAAATTATGCATGCACTGTGCTTACAGTTTCAACATGAAGCATTCAAAAGGAATTTGAACTATGTAACATACTATCTACCTTTCTAGAAGATTTACATAGAAATTGTTCAAAGCTGCTGTAAATTTCTGACTGCATTTTCCTGGTATCTCTTGGAAACACAAAAACTTTGGCAGTCACGGTTGTCTTTGGTCTAATCACATGTTTCCAAGGGCAGTTTACAAACATGTTATTTTGCTATTTACTAATTATATTTATTTGATGCACCAATCACTGGATAGCCTCTGGCTGCATTTACAAATGGTTTTGAGAAAGCTCCCGCTGTTACACTTATAATTTATTATAGACAACATAAAAACAAGATGCTTTCTCTCCACATGCATAAGACACTCGGGGTTGCTTAGAGGAAAACTCCTTATAGATCCTGAATTATCAACTATAAAGGGCATTCTTATCTGGGGGCATTCACTCCTTTCTAGACAGCTGGAGATAATGGCATTTCTCCATCTGTGATTGGGGGAGGGGAGAGACCACATGGTAGCTGGAATGCTGCCTTTGGTTGGCCACAGGGACTGGAGAACCGTGACCAGCCAGGGAGAGAACGAATGATGCTTGCTATACTCTACCTCTTGTTCCCTTCACCTAGCTCTTAGTTTGAGTCTTAAATGCTTTCGGCTACGCTACCAGTATTTTCGAAGAGCTCTGGTAGTGTAGTCGTTACGAGTTGGGCTGTTAACCTCAAGGTCAGCAGTTTGAAACTACCAGTAGTTCTGTGGGAGAAAGATGAAGCTTTCTGCTTCTGTAAAGATTTACAGCTCGGAAACCTGTACAGGGTCACTATGAGTCAGAACCGACTCCACAGCACGTCACCACCACCACCACTAGTATTTTCATTAACAACAGGGTCATCGATGGTCGTCAGTCTTCAGCAAAGCTTCCTGGCTAGAACTGGAAGGCCAGATGACCTACTTCTGAAGATTAGCCAATGGAAACCCTAAAAAGTTCAACAGATTATTTCCCATTATATTGCTGGAAGATAAGCCCCCCTGGCACTCAAAATATTCAGTGGCGACAACAGTGGACTGAAGCTAAGCACTGATGAGGAAGATAGTGCCCAATGGGGTGACTTTTCATCTGATTGCACGTGGGTTTGCCATGAGTTGGAACTGATTCCACAGCAACTAAGAACAACACCTTTTTATCATGATAATTTAAATGTGGTCCTAAAAAAACTGCAAACAATCTATGCAAAACAATACAGTCTTTATGGATGATACTATGCAAAAATGGCTGTCCATGTGGAAGATACCAACTCCGCACAGTTTCAGAGGAATGATAGTGGTCTGCAGTTTCCACTGTGGTGGGATGGGAGCGGAGGAATCATCCACGTATACATCCCCAGTGGCTCTCCCTTAGGACAGCCTCGCATTGAATGGCATCTTCATTGCTCTGCTTTAAGCTGTGAGAAGTCTTTGCTAAATTCGTACTCTGATAATTCACTGCCATCCAGTAGATTCTGATTCATAGTTACCCTATGTATGGTTTCTGAGGCTGTATGTAAGTGTTTCAGGGAACAGACAGCTGTCTCTTTCTCCTGTGCAGTGACTGGTGGATTTAAATTGCTGATGCTGTAGTTAGCAGCCCAAAGCATATGCCACTAGCCTCTATAGCTCCAGGGTTCCTTAGTCTGGTGAGGAACAGAAATAATTCCTGAGGAAAATTCTTTAATTTGAGCCTCACAATTAACTCCAAGGTGATCTCTCTTCCTAGCTATACCCACGCCCATGTTTAGCCCATGCTCAGCAGGTATTTCTCTGTGCTGCTCCCTCCTCATTCAGACCATTCATTTAAGTGTCTTTGGAGTCCAGGTGTGGCGCTGTGGGTTAATGCGCTAGTCTGTAAAGTCAGTTTGAACTGCAAGATCGGTGGTTCAAGCTCACCAGCCACTCCTTGGAAACCCTAAAGAGAGTCTTATGTGTCAGAACCCAACTTGATGGCACTTAACAACAACAATAACATCATTCAAATGCATTTGTTTCTGTCCCTGGTAGACTGTAAGATTGGGAACTTTTCTGAGAACATGGAACATATTACATATATGTTTGTATCATACAGTGACCTAATAAGTAATATGGTGCTAGTCACATACTTAAGAGTCCTAGTGTGGTGATGTAGGCTAAGTGCTGCACAGATAACCATAGGGTTGGTAGTTCAAACCCACCAGCCGCTCCTCAGAATCCCTGTACAGGGTCACTATGAGTTGGAACTGACTCATAGGCACTTAACACCAATACCAACATTCACATAGTTAAAAACTGAATATGCTACATAAGAAAGTAAAAATTTTCATTTTGGATTAATTTCATTAATGTGCCTCAAAAATCATGGGCAGTTTATAAAAAAATCAATGTTAGTACTGATAAATTTTTGATGGGTAGTTGAATGTCAGAGTTTGTTTTAAAAATGGGAGTGGGAGAGTTTCCAGAAGCATGTGGTAAGAAACATGTCCAGCGTGGTGTAAGATGTGGGAGGGTAATGAAGGTTTCAAAGGCGGAAGAGGGTACCAAAGGAAGTCGAGGGAGTGAGACAAAGAAAATCTTCCCTTGACTTGACCATGCTGCCTCAGGCTGGGATCCTTTAAAGTCATGCTCTAAATGTAATGGATGCAAATAAAGTCTATGAGAATGCTGAGTGATGCGTACACAGTACACTTCAAAATAGGATGAACCAAACTCAAGTCATAGCTTGAGGTGCCTTATTCTATGTGCTATCAAAATATTTTAAAGGGACTTCACTGTACACGCCAAATAAATAATGTGATTTATGGAGAAAGAGATGTTGTTTTATTATTCTAGCAGAATATGTCAATAATTTATGAAGTAATTCTAATCATACTTTGAGTTAAAAAAAAAGACATTGGCCAAGTCTCTCCCCTGCCTTATATATTAATGATAGAGATCTTTTGCATGATACATTTATTAATAATTTGGGAGAGAAAATGGTTCTGTTTTAAAATATTATGAGATAGCCTAGTGAATGATTTGAGTACACAGAAATTGATTTCAACAACATTTAGATCTTGCATAGAAAATTCAAGACTTAAATTTGGAAAAACATTTGCTATCTCAAAATTTTTATCAGTTGTTCTTATTCAGATGTAATATTTCTTGCTAAGGATAGGTGGCAGTAGAGTGGATTGGGTCAGAAGAGATCTTACATGCAACTGGAATGTATGTTATATTTGGGTTGGGTCCTTGTCCTCAGTCTTCTGGTTTTGTTTGTGGCGTGATCTCAACATTTTTCTTGATCTGCAGGCTGATATTCTCCAGGCCTCAGAGTCACTCTCTTCTCCAGGGTTTCTAAGCAGAGAATTATGTCCAGTCTATCTTGAAAGAAGTCCTGGTGTGACGCAGTAGGATAAGCATTGGACTGCTAACGCAAGGTCAGCAGTTCAAACCCACCAGCCGCTCCTTGGGAATCTTATATAGGGATGCTCTGAGACAGACTTGACTATACAGCACTTAACTGCAAGGTTGGTGGTTCAAGCTCACCAGCTGCTCCTTGGAAACCCTATACAGGGTTGCTATGGGTCAGAATTGACTTGATGGCACTTCACAACACAACAGCAACAAAACCTTTAAACAACTCAATTTACACACTCACTTGGAAGTCTGTTTATCCCCAGGTGGTTCTTCATTGTTTTCCGGTCACTATAATGGATACCTGGTGTCTGAAAAGGAAGACCTTATAATCTTTGTCTGCTCCCTAACAGGTGTTGAGTCCCCTCCACATAACCACTTCAGGTTTAGAAAGCCACAGTGCCTTGTTGCAGCACACTAGCACAGCCACTCATTCCGTGTGTTCTCTGGAGAATACCCTTAGTCAAGATTTGGAATTTGCATTTCCCACTCCTCCAAGCTCTCTCTTTTGTGGTCAATTTGCCATTTAGTTTCCTGTGCTTCTCCTTGTAATAGTCTACTTTGTTCCTTCACTGTAAGTTCTCTGATGGGTAACAGAGTGTTGGGTTTAGGTAAAAAGGTTGCAGGCTAAAACTCCATCTTGAGGACATTTCACATTCACAGTTACCTTAAGGTGACATGGTACCTTATGAAAATGAAATTCTAGGTGGCCAGGTAACGTTCTGAATGTTTTTTTTCTTGCTGGGCTCTTTGCTGTGGGGTGGCAGGCATTACTCTAAGTCTACAACATCCTGACTGGGTGAGTTGTCGCTTTTCAAGATCTGCTTTGTAGCTATGGCTCAGATACCTTCCAAAATACACGCTACCTTTATCTGAAAGACCACTCTAAGGTCTTCAAAGCCCTTGGATATAAATCACACTCAACATTTGCCAGATTTGCATTGTGTGCTATGAGCTCATACTTCTTCAGTTTGTTTTTTTTTTTCTTTTTTTGGTTGTTGTTATTTTTTAAAAACTTGTCTCTTCACTTAGGCATGATTCATTTTGTCTGCTAAATTATCAGTACCTCAAGGGCAGGAGACATTTAGGGATGTTTTCCATCTCCCCTATCTACCCCAACACCCTTTATGCCCAATCCCTCCTGAGCCAGAGGGGTTTGATATGCGTTGTTTTAATTTGGCTAATGGATTCCTGGCTGTGAATAATCTCTTACATTGACGGTTTAAGCTCGGCCATTAATTATGAACTAACATGCTCTTGTAACTTGATGGCAGTTCCTTTGCTTCACTCTGCAAACCACTTTTTGTTCTAAAATAAAACTCATGAAGGAATCACTTTTCTTTGCTTAGCTTTGGGACATCTAAATTAGCCCTAGGCATTCCTATTTCTTTCTGGTTCTGAGGACTGTATGGAATTAGATTTGACATGGCGCCCTCCACCGGGAGCTGTCAGTTGGCAAGCACCGGGATGGATGATGCACTTAAAGAGTGTAGACTAAGAGTGACCTCGGAATAGATTAGTCCCTGTCTATGCACAGATGTATGTCAGACACATATTCCTGAGAGTGCTGATCTGCAGAACCAGAAAATCTGAGAGCTGAGAAGGAAGAAGAAGACTGAGCCCCTGAGAGATATCACAGACCTATTAATGGAAAAGCTGCTATTAGAACCCTGGCCTCCTGGTTCCTGAGAATGTACACTGGCTTGGGTGTTTAAGAGTTTCAGTTTCTCCTGCTGATTTCTGGGCTTCACACTTAAGGAGACTTGAGAGTTAACTAGCAAAATTGAAATGACTGTCATAAATTAGCAATGTATAGTGCCCGGAAGCTATGATTACAGGTGCTGTAAAAATGCAAAAAGTAATGAGAAAAAACTTTACTGAGAAGCCTCTGAAAATGGGATGATAAAATGTCTGCCCTGGGCCAGATAAGAAGCACCTCCTCACATCAACGGATTCATGACATCATAGAAAATGGGGAAAGGGTGCCATTTAGGCCATGTCTTGCAACTCTGTTGCCCAAGGTAGACAACCAGGCTCCTCCAGACTCCCCAGTATCCTCCCCAGTGCTCAGTGAGTCAGGAGACTGATTTCCTGGGTAGACTAGAATACATTGTATCACTTGAATGAGCCCTAGGTACCCAGTTTACCAGCTGCTTTTTTAATGTTTCTTGAAATGTAACAGTTTGGGAGCAAAGTTTGCCCCACTTTACATTTGTAGAGGGTTTTGTGTTTCTGCTTTACTTCCCCCTTATATTATTGGATCAAAACATTTATATCTGAAGTCTATTTGATTTAAAGATTCCCAGGGGTAAAAATCCTCAGAAACAAATACTTTATAAATTATATCTGAGCAAATACAAAAGACATGGTCCCTTTTGAGAACAAGATAGGATAAATGTAACCTCTTCACATTTATGGAGAGAATGATTAGACTGCTATACAAAATGAAAAACTGATAAACCAGTTGGCAGTAAGTCCATGCTGACTCATGGTTGATCTGATGTGTTTCTGAGTACAACTCTGCTTCATAGGGTTTTCAGTGACTGTGATCACCAGATCTTTCTTTCAAGGTGCCCCTGGGTGGATTCAAATTGGCAACTTCTCAGTTAGTAGTGGAACATCTGTACCATTTGCACCACCTTGGGATTCTAAATCCATAGACACAGTACATCTTTATTTCATTAAGGAATCCAGAAGTGTTTAAATGGAGAGTTTATGGCCAGCGTGATCATGGAACCCAATGATGGACTTCTGGGGTAGACCATCTGTTTGTAAACTGTGCTACCTACCTGCCATTCTGAAAACTGATCTCTAGTCCTGTTGGGTATTTGTATTCATGATTATGTAGATACAGGAGAAAACAAAGTAACAGCCTTCTTTCCTTTCAAGATTCAAACTCTTCTGAAATACTTGGAAAAAGGGAGACCTTGGTCTATATTCCTAACACTTTTAGGGGAATTCACTTCACTCCTGGTCCTTCTCCTTTGGAAACCTGAATACAATCCCTATATTTGCTGTATCTTCCTCCTCATGAGCTACAGCAGACTGGTAGGCATGGAACTGACTGCATTCACCTCTACTATTCTACTCCTTTATTGACTTCATGCCCACGGCACAAAGGTGTTCAGGTGTGTCCAAAATAGAAAGGGATTAATAAGGGTCAATCTTTGTTTTGTTTCTAAACTGTAGTGTGTGCGTATATATATATATATATATATATATATATATACCACTGTTTACTTATCAACTCGTTACCTGACATTTCTAATTGACAACCGTAGTGAATCTGGTTGCAGCAGCATCTGCTTGGAAGGAATGAACGTCCAGATGGGAGGTGAGAATAACAGCTTGTTTGGGCTATGATTCTTAGTGGTATGGAAGTTACATAATGACATATCTATCCTCCATTTGGTGATCAAATGTGCTTGTATCTTACGTTTTCATATAATGCCAAATTCCGCATAAAGACTTGGCCTTTGGGATCTAACCATGTCAATAAATGAGGAGTGGAAATATATATATGAGGGGGCTTCAACATGTTAGCAGAATAATTCGATTATTTTTCAATTTTATTTTTCCATGAATTTTTTGAAATTCCTTGTTGTATACAGAGCATTTACAATGTCAACATTTTTAAAATGTACAATATCAAATGTAATTAGGTTCATCATGTTGTGCAACCATTACCAATATCCATTTCCAAAAATTCCCATCACCCTTAATAGGAGTTGAAGACTTCCTAAAGTAATGACTCCCCCTCTCTTTCCTACCCCGCATAATCACGGATACACTCTGGTCTCTAGTCACTTGCCTACTCTATATATTTAACGTATGAGGGTGTCATACAATATCTGTCCTTTACTATTGATTTACTTCACTCAGCAGAATGTTTTCAGAGTTCATCTATGTTATAGCATGTGTCAGAACTTCATTTTCTTTAAGGCTTAGTAACATTCCATTCATTGTATGTATGTTGTTGCTATTGTTAAGTGTTATCAAGTTCGATTCTCATAGAGAACCTGGATAGGATTTCCAAGGCTGCAAAGCCATCTGAACTGCAAGGTTGGCAGTTCAAACTCACCAGTTGCTCCTCAGAAACCCTATACAGGGTCGCTATGGGTTGGCACCGACTGGACGGCACTTCATAACAACAACGACAAACCTTTATGGGAGCAGAAATCCTCATCTTTCTCCTGTAGTGTGGCTGGTGGGTTTGAACAGCCAACCTTATGGTTAGCAGTCCAACACTTACCCTGTAGCACTACCAGCATGCAAATGTATGCAGATGCCACACTTTATTCATTCATTTTTTGATGGACAATTGGATTATTCTCATTTTTTGACTATTGTGAATAGTGTTGCAATAAATTTTGGGATACATGCATCTGTTTGAATCTCTGCTGGAGTCCTTGTGTGGCGCTGTGGGTTAATCAATCAGAATGCAAAGCCGTTTGAACTGCAAGGTCGGTGGTTCAAGCTCACCAGCTGCTCCTCGGAAACCCTGTACAGGGTTGATATGGGTCGGAATTGACACAATGGTATTTAACAACAACATAGCAATTCTTTTGGTGTGGTTTGTAGGATAAGCACTGGACTGCTAACCAGAATGTCTGTGGCTTAAATCCATCAGCTGCTCCTTGGAAAGCCTATGCAGGCTCATTATGAGTTGGCACTGACTCAACAGCACTTAACAACAACAATAACTTTATGTTTATTTTTTTGAGGAGCCAGCACCCTAATTTTCACAGTGACTTTACTCTTTTTACAATCCCACCAGCAATGAGTGAGGCTTCCAATTTCTCCCACATCTCTGTCAGCCCCTCCTGTTTGTCATTTCCTCAATCGTAGCCACTTTAACAAGAGTGAAGTGAAATCACAAGGTCAGCAGTTTAATCCCACTAGCTGTTCTACGCGAGAAAGATGGGCCTCTGAAGATTTACAAAAACTCTATGTAAATCTTATGTTCCTCTGAAGATTTACAAAAACTCTATGGAGGGTTTCTGAGTTAGAATCGACTCGATGGCATAAACAACAACACATAAAACAGCAGAATTTCTCATTGTTCACCTAGCCGTAGTTGGACTTTTCTCCTTTTGGTAAATACTCCCCCTGCAGACAGGCAGGGATTGATCTGTCTTCCCTTCTCCTCTTAAGACAAGTTGGCACAAAGCCTCTCTCAGCTGTGCATTTCTGCATATTTCAGTTATTCAATCTAGAATTATCCTTTTAGAGACAGACCCTAGTCACCCTCCTTTCCTACAGTTGGGCTCTTCAAGGCCACCTTGCAATATGTTTGCTTCTCTGATTCATCTGTTGGTTCAACACTAGATCAAAATAGGCACTCAACCCTGAGGACAAATATGAATTCTCAGCTAAAGGATGATCAAAATGCATGTTGATAAAGAAGCATAATGTTGCAGTTGTCCCTGCCTACAACAGGAAAAGCACTTTAATGGCTTCATAAACTGGGTTGGCTCACAGCACATTGCCCTGAAATCTGTGGGTGAATGAAAGATATGACCATTATTGAGTGAATCTGCTCTAGATGGTCCACCTCTTAGCCACACAAACATTGAACAGGAACTCTGCAATGAGTATTTTCCCCTAAAACCTGGGGTCAAGCCAATTTCTTCTTTAGGACATTCTTTCCTACGATCTTTATACGAAGGGGCTCTGTTTTAAGATCTATTCTTCTCTCAAAAAAACATTCTAAGAAAGTGTGCTTCAGTTACAAAAAGAAACATGCCTACCAATCTTTGGCAAGATGCTCTGATGAAGAATGGGCAATAAATTTTAAGATATGTCTTCATACTAGTTATTAATAATAATGTTGAACAAGCCAAGGCCAAGAATAGATGACAGAATCAAACTTTTTCCTTAATAGGATGGAATGATATGTTTCAACCACTGATATGACATATGACAAGGATAAATATAAAGCACTGAATTCTAAACCCTGTCTGCATTAGTTCAGAGCTGGGTAGCACAGAGATGACTTGACAAGAGGTGATGTGAAAAGACCCAGAGGGCTTCAGCAGACAAGGTATTCACCTTTTGTCTGCAATGTGGCATCGCAACAAAAGGACACATTCAATCCTAGGCTCCTAGACATGCTTGTTCCATGTGCAGAAGATGGGAAATTATATTCCTACTGACATCTGTGCTGGAAAACTCACATCTGGAATATTGTATCTAATTTGGGGACTATCTCACAGACATGGATAATTACAAGTCAGGGAGCATCCCGAGGAGACCGACCCCAATGGAAAAGCATCTGAAAACTTTGTAAAGTGATGAACTGTGTGGGGAACTGAAAGATTTAATATGTAATAAGAAACTTTAAGTAGACATGATAACTCATCCAACTCACTACCACTGAGTCAATTCTGACTCTTAGGTACCCTATAGGACGGTGTGGGACTGCTCCTTAGGGTTCCTCTTAACCCTAAGGAGCAGTCCCACACCGTCCTATAGGGTACCTAAGAATTTACAGGATGTTTACAGGAGCAGATAGTCTTTCAACTGGGGAGCTGCTTGTAGCTTTTAACGGCAGACCTTGTGGCCTTTGGGCTTGCCCAATGCTAAGTCCACAGTGCTATCAGCACTCCTTAGTAGACATGGTGGTGGCAGAGATGGTTGTGTGCCACCGAATCAGTTCT
>NW_006408523.1:16336553-16337857 GCF_000296735.1 Chrysochloris asiatica | reverse complement strand
TGAAGAGGGGAAATAATACTAAGATGTTTGACTGTTTTATGAATATTGGTTTCCCTTTCCTATTATTGTAAAATAGACACTTGAGTTGGATAGAAAGGAATGTTGGGAAATATGATTACAGAAAACGTGTAAGGTCGTCTTCAGCGTACCTAAAAGGGATTCTAGAACTTACTCAGTGAAACAGGCTTCTTTCAGAGCCTTCGCAGTGTATAAGACTTTAGGTGGAATCCTGAGCCCCATCCAGAACCTTATGAGGTGGGACATTCCCACTAGAAAGGACAAGCAGATCAGCCTGGAACAGCTAGAGCAACAGATGCTACATCTTCTAAGAAAGATCGGCAGGAAAAAAAAAAGAAAACAAGAATGGCAGTATGATTGGCTCCTACAAGAATACGCAAGTTGTTCACTGGGAAGCCATCAAGGCAAGCAATCAGTCTCTTTAGGTCAACCCCCCCTCTAAGACTAAAACTCAAAAGGAACACATGAACAGGCATGTAAGCTTACTGGCAACCACATTGGTCTACTGGTAAGTGGAAGAGGGGGAAAGGCAGCAATGAAGAAATGGCTTGAGTTCAACCATGGTTCATTGATTCCCAATGACCTGGAGATGAGAAGAGAAGAGAAGAGGAAGAGCTGGTTGGTCCAAAGTGTGGTGAGACCTGGGGACACCTGAGCCCATGGATAAGGACATAGCCACAGAGGGCTAGAGCTGAGATGGAAGCATCCAGCTGTTATGAATTGAAGGGAAAGGTAGAAGAACGCCCAAACTTGCAGACAGTACCCATTTGACCTAGCCTTGATGGCTTGATAATCAGAATGCAACTAGAGGAAGATAAAAATAAATAAATAAATGAAACTTTTTGTTTTGGTAAAAGAAATGAGAGTAAATTGTTACAATTTGATGAACTTGACCTATACTCATGGAGGTAATAGCTCAAAATACCAACAGAGAGGGAAGAGATCTTCATATCAAGTATCAATACTATCCCCTCTGCATACAGGGTATGCAACTTAGACAGGCAACTTAGACATTGGCTACCTAAAATGAGGGAGTGATAAAGGCAAGAAGTGACTGGCTTACAAGGTTTCAAGAGGGAGTTTAGTTTAAAAGTGTGTGTGTGTGTGTGTGGGCAAGATACAGTCCCCACTGAATAGTTTTCATCTTGTCTTGATGGGTCTGGTAAAAAGAGATGGGGATAATATTCTTATGATTCAAAAGTGAATAATTAATTGTTATAATGACTAATTGTGACTGTCACAGTTGTAAAGGTAGAAGTTTTATAACAAAAATTGGGGAGCAAAAA
>NW_006408523.1:16330170-16335258 GCF_000296735.1 Chrysochloris asiatica | reverse complement strand
GTCAAGTGGGTATTATCTGCATGTGTGGGTGTTCTTGTGCCTGTGTCCTCACATCTTATCAGCTGCACGCTTATGTCACTGACTCTGGTCCCTGGAGTCTCCAGACTTATCTTGCTATACTGCTGGCCAGCCAGGTCTCTACCTGGGTTCACAGGAGTTTATTGAACATGGTAGGACTTAGCTCACAACTTCATTTGTTGTTTTTCCCTCACTTCTCCTTATCGGTGACCAACGTGGTCACCAGTCAGAGCACATGTCTGCTTGTGTATTCCCCTTGAGTCTTAGTCTTGGAAGGGGGTTTGCCCTGAGGGGACCTGACCACTTGCCTTAGTGTCTCCTGGGCAAGCAACTTGCTTGTTCTTGTAGTAGTCAGACTGCCTTTATTATTTTTTATTTTTCCTGTCAGTCTTTCTTTCAAGAAGTATCTCCTGTTCTTCTAACTTCTCCAGACTGGTCTGCTTGTCCTCTCAAGTGGAAATTTCCCACCTCAGAAGATTCTGGATGGGGTTCAAGATTCCACCTTTTGCAGTGCAAAGACTCCACAGGAAGCCTCCTTCACCAGGCAAGATCTAGCTCCATTTTAGTTATTCCAAACAGTTATAGGCTGAAGACAGACTTACAAGCTTTCTCTGGTGATATTTCTGGCTATTCCTATCTCTCCCCTTCAAATGTCTATTTTATAATGGCCAGGCACTTGTTTTTCAAGGTAGAAAAGCTAAAATAGCTTGAAGAAATGATGACGCCAAAGAGCTGAACTGAACATTTCGAAGGGCAGCTCAAGAAGACAAAGTCAAGTATTATAATGAAATGTGCAAAGACTTGGAGTTAGAAAATAAAAGGAAAGAGTGTGCTCAGCATTTCTCAAGCTTAAAGAACTGAAGAAAAATTTTAAGCCTGTGGGTTACAATGTCGAAGGATTCTATGGGTGACAGATGAGGCTGTCTGCTCCCACAAAGATTAACAGCCTTGGGAACCCTATATTATAGGAACACCATGAGTCAGAACTGACTCGATGGCCCATAACAACAGCAACAACATGGACAAAATATTGGAAACATTAAAAGAAGAAGGAATGTGGGACCGGTAAGGTTTTGTGTCAACTTGACTTGGCCAGTGCTTTAGCAGTTAAGACATAGTTATCACTTCCATGATTAGATCTAATTTGATGCAGTCACCCCATGTCATGACTGAAACTCAAATGGAATACACTAGCAGGCATAAGGTCCTGCTGCTGACCATGCTGGTCACCGATAAGGGGAAGAGGGAGTGGAAAACAGCAATGAAGTTGTGAACTAAGTCAACCACAGTCAATAGACTCCTGTTAACCTGCATTGAGACCTGGTTAGCCAGCAGTGTGAAGAGACCTGGAGACTCCGGGGCCTAGGGGCAGGACATGGCCCCAGAGGGCTAGAACAGAGTGTGGAACATCCAGCTGATATAAAGTGAGGTGAGATGCACAAGAACACCCACACTTGCAGATAGTACCCATTTGACCTGGCATCAATGGCTGGATGATCAGAACATGACTAGAGGAATAAAGAAGAGGGAAAAAAAGGAGTAACCCATTATAAGTGGATGATCTTGAGCTATGCTGTAGATGCAGTATGACAAAGGAGCGGACAAACCTCTACATTGAGGATCATTCCCGCTCCCTTGGTACACAGGGTCGACAGGGAGGGTGAATTTCAGACATTGGTTACCCAAAACAGGGGAACTACAAACGCGAGAAGTAACTGGCTTACAAGCTTTCAATAAGGAACCTAGTTCCAGAATTGTTTCCAACCTGTCTGGATGGGGTTGATAAAAGGTGAGGGGGAAAGGACTCCTGTGGATCAATAGGGAATTATTGCTATCAGGTCTGACAGTGAGTGTTGGAAAAGTAAGTGCAAATGTTTGGTAAAAGGAGGGGAGTGGCTGATTTTGCAGTCCAGGAGCGGAGATCCCTGGAACCATTAAAGGAGAAAAGCGAAGTGGGAGACCCTGTCGGGGGAGGCAGTGACACTAGGGATGGAGGCAGAGCCAATGACGTGGACAGAAGGAGCGGCTGGGGACTCTGGACTCAGGGAGGGAGAGGGGTTGTGTGCTGGTGGCTGGTGGGCAGGCGTGTGGGGTGTACTCTTTGGGTGTGTGATGATGCATGCAGGGGATTGTGATCATTGCAATGAAACAAAGTACGATAGGATGAATGTAAAGATAATGTTCACCCATGTAAACTAACACATAATTCACAATAAAAACTTAAAAAAAAAAAAGGAGAGAGAGAAGAACAGGACTATTTCCACCAAGATAGAAGAGCCAGCATCCCTGCACATTCAGGAGAAGATTTACACCAGTACGTATGGACAGCTCTAGTGAATACTGAACCTAAAGATGCTGAAAGGTGACAAGGACCTATCGACAGAGCCGACAAAGAGAAAGTCTTTCCCTAGAGCTGGCACTCGGAATTGGACTTCTTGCTTACTAAATTGTAAGGGGGAAAAAATGTTTGATTGTGAAAGTCATGCACTTGTGGATGACTTTCGTTTCTAGCAGGATTAGACACCTAAAACTGCAGAGTCACTGTAAGTAGGAACCAACTCAACTGCATCTAACAACTTTAGCGTAGAATGTGTCCGTGGCCTAGTCATTTCCAAGTTATAAAGAGCACCATCAACACAGAGACAAGAAACACAAACAAGGAAAGACAAAGGACACCAGAAGGTCTCCATGGACCCTGGGAATGCTGAAAGAGACAAGGATCTCCTCCCCTCCCCTAGAGTGCACACAGAGAGAGCCTTCAACTGGAACTGGCACCTTGAATTTGAACTTCTAGCTTCCCACACTGGGAGAAAATTGATCTTTATTTTTTAAAGTCACTTGTGGTATTTCTGTTACAGCAATGGTAGGAAATTAACACAGCTAGCATATGGAAGAAGCAGAAACTGTATAATATGAAGAGAACTGAGGTCAGAAAGACAAGGAATGTTTAAATTGCTGTTGTTGTTAAGTGCTATCATGTTAGTTCCAACTCAAAGCCACCCTGTATAGGGCTTTCAAGGAGGGACTGGTGGTTTTGAACTACCAACCTCGTGGTTAGAAGGCCAATGCTTATCCTATAGTGCCACACCAGGACTCCAAATGTTTAGCTTTATTGTTGTTGCTAAGTGCTGTTGAGTTGGTTTCAATTCATAACAACCCTGTATAGAGTTATCTAAGAGCAGCTAGTGGGTTTGAACTGCTGACCTTGAGGTTCGAACAGCCCTTATGGTCCAATGCTTATCTTACAGCACCACACCAGAACTCCTAAAACAGTTTAAATATTAAAACAAAACTACCCAACCAAGTGGTGAACTCTGTCCCTGAAGTGATCTAGCAAAAAGAAAATCACTGTGTTATTTTAATTCAGCATTAGTTATGATTTTCTCAGTTTTCAAGGTAACTCTTTTGTTAGTCGTCCTTTTAGAACTGCACTATGTAAAATTCACAAATGTGATTATTCCCCAACTGTTTCTGTCCTTTTGTTCATGTATCACCTCCCTGCATGACTTCCTTCTCAATAGATGTCTGAGGGAATCTGGTAGGTTGTTCCCTCGTGGTCTGGAAGACTCTCTACCAGGGAGTGTATTGGGTACCAGAGAAGACTTGGCTTATTACACTACACGTAGTCTCTGCTTATGAATGTCCAACTTATGGACTACTTGCTCTTTAATGTAATGTAAAGTTGCCTTCACTCTGAAACCATGGAACTAACCCAACTCACAATGAACTCTTCATCAGAGTCACCTTCACTTCTTGCAATTGCAGCTTTTAAATCATTGACACGGCCTCATGCCTTTGCTTGCACCCAAATAAGGCTAAATAAGAACCAGATGCACCTGCTCTGACTCACCTACAAATTTCACATAAAGACACAGTTAGGAACAGATCTATTTAGTAACCCAGGGACAGCCAATGTTTTAAAATGAACCTGTTAGAAATTCACAAACGTATTGCTTTGAAATGAAGCTTGTGCTAAAAGCAATTTGAAAATTATTACTATACCGAAATTTCTTACAAAATAGGTATTCTAGAGAGAATCAGATGGTCATTGTTAACTAAAAATTGAAAAATGTGATCCTTGCCTGGTGAAGATATAATAGAAATGTTTGCAAACATCTCTGTATTGTGTTGTCTAGGTCTGGTGGACATTATTTATGTACCTGGTACCAGTCATGAGAGAGGTGTGGTGAGTTCTATGTAGGAGTAAAATTACTTAGTTTTTGTGGGTTTTTTTTAAATAAATTTTTGCTCAAATTTCTGATCCTTATTTGAACTGTGAGTTTGGTAACACAACTCATGAAGATGTGTGTTCTCCCATTGAAGAATAAGGCAATTATTTCAATTTCCCTCATTAAGCCATTGTGAGCAGACTTTTCAGCTGAACAGAGTCAAGAGAAATTAAATGACATCCTTCTACAAAGGATGCTGGCATATTTACTATCCTGTACTCCTTTTTTTTTTTACTCTTTGAAAAGTTTAAAGAATACTTTAGAGCTTATCTCAAATTATATGCAAACCAACCCTCATGGGGGTCACGGGAGTGCTGTAACTCAGCCCAGACAGCCCCAGATTCTGAACTAGTTCCATTCGTAAGCCTGTTTTTAAGTAAAAATTTAAAAACAGATGGAACTGTTTGTATTTAGCATCAGTTAGTAAAACTTTTGTCATAGAATACAGTATCTTGTGGACCTGTCTATGCTTAAAAAAATAATAATAATAATATAAAGAAATACTTCCAGATACACAGAAATATCTTTAGCAAAATACAAAGGGCTTCAAAAACTTCACAGAAAAATTCCATTTTATTTTTCAATTAGATTTTTCCATGCATTTTTGCATCCCTCTGTTTTAATGCTAATAATACAGTACTAATCATTGCTTTCTACTCCCGTAAAGATTTACACCCTCGGAAACCCTGTACAGGGTCGCTATGGGTCGGAACCGACTCGATGGCACTTAACAACAACATTGACTGATTGTGTTGTTATTCAGTGCTGTTGAGTTGGTTCTGACTCATAGCTGTAGAAAGTAAGGAGCATCTGGTGGGTTTAGCTGCTTGTCTTACAGTAC
>NW_006408523.1:16322960-16330070 GCF_000296735.1 Chrysochloris asiatica | reverse complement strand
TCAGTGCTGTTGAGTTGGTTCTGACTCATAGCTGTAGAAAGTAAGGAGCATCTGGTGGGTTTAGCTGCTTGTCTTACAGTACTATACCAGTTAACAGTCCAGTGCTTATTCTACTGTACCATACCAGGACTCCAACAATCATAATACACCGACTCCAATGATCATAATATAGTAATAATACTGATAATGATGTTTTGATGTATGTTGCAAAATAATGTCTGTTTGTTATTATAAACCATTGCATGTACCTTGAATTTTCAATATCCTAGACTTTATAGGGGTTGGTTCATAATTATGGGTTGTACATAAGTCAGACTTTCATAGTCTAGGTAATATTTGTACTCTCTTTTTGATGGAGATCAGACTGCTATTATCTTAACCTTGATAACTATAGCTTGAGTTGTACTGAACTTATATTTCTTTCATAAGCCTCACAATAGAGGAAAGTATTCTCTAAAGAAGATAATATTTGCTACTTATTTTCAGAAGATTCTTTGAAATGATCATTAGTTTCAAAATCATGGTAGTCCTTGTATTCTTACTGGTATAATAGCAGTTCACCAGCTTTCATCTGTATTTCTAAGATATTTAAAATCTGAGGTTTCAAATAGGAAAATCCAATACCTACTTGAAGAATGACCTAAAAAGCTCAGGGAATATTAAATACAGGCAGAACATTAGCTGTAATACAGGATGTGGAATTAAACAGTCCACAGATATCTGCTGAACTCTACACTCTGTGATACAAGCATATATGTGCCTTATTGATCATTGCATCTGAGGTCCTTTGGCAGTGTCTGGCACATAGTATTTGCTTAAGAAATACTTGCTGAATTTGCCATATGTCAGAAATTGCCGGGTAAATTGGAATTAACACAAACTTAGAGCATGACCTCTGAGTTTACTTACTCGTCAAGTTATTGACTAACAGTGGTGTTTTAAATTGTATGCTGTTGCTTTGATTGATGATCTTAAAATACTTTGTGTGTACCAGGTCTCAATCTAAGCGGCATGTTAGTGACTCTAGGGACTTTTTAAAACATCTGGATACCCAGAAGGGCACCTCAGGTCAGTTAAATCAGATTCACTGAGCATGGAACTCAGGCGTCAGTGTTTTCTAGGATTCTTCAGGAGATTCCAACGATCGGCCACATCCTGGTGTGGTGCTGTGGGTTAATGAGCTGGACTGTAAAGTTGGTTTGAACTGACTGCAAGGTTGACGGTTCAAGCTCACCAGTTGCTCCATGGAATTCCTCTACAGTGTTGCTATGGGTTGTAACTGACTCGATGGCACTTAACAACAATAACAGGAGTCTGTGTGTGTGACTTGAAGCTCGATTTTGTGACTTTAACTTGATACCATTCTACCATTTTCCCTTGTGTGACAAGGGTAGGAATTGTGGGTACAGGAAAGAAGTTGCATCAAACTTCAGAAAATACATAAATGTGTATGGAGAAGAAACTCATGCTATAAATAATTTCTCTATTAATTATGCCACGGCCTGTTTTTATGTTCACTCTTCTTTATAAATGAGATGAAATAGCTTTACAATGTGCCTAACATCATTTTAAAATGCCACATAAATTCACTCCTGTTTTTATGGGGTTGAAAAATTTTAACACAAAAATAATTTGCCTAGCTTGAAGAATTTGCATAAAACCATTATAGGGGTGTGTTAAAAATTACTCTTCTTTCCTTTAATGTAAGTGCCCGAGACAGGATGGAGGATAGATTTCATTCTTATGGTGCCCCAGGTGAATCTCACATTTGCATATTAAAGATTCAATTTAAAATAAACTCACAAGTCACAATGGGTATTTACCTTAGAAAACATATTTCAATATCAGCCTGGGAGCATGTGAGAAAAATTCCTAGAGGGACAGTAGAGTCCACTGTTGGTCCACTTCTGCTTCCTTCCAGTATTGTCTTACAAGCAGTAGCAGGAAGAGAAGGTCATTTGCATAAGTCATCCCTGCTGCCAGAGGAGATATGTAAGTTACAGAACTGAGAAGGAAGAGTGGTCCCAGTTCTACTTCTTGTCTTCTGGCATCATTGTTTCCTGGCAACAGTTGGGCTATGAAAGTCAGTCAGGTGAAACCTTGCTCCTGCGAACAAAAGTCATGACAGCAGACTGGAAGGGATGAGATACTAGGGAGAACCTTTCTCGGTGGTGGTGGTTATGTGCCGTGGAGTCGGTTCTGACTCATAGCGACCCTGTATAGGGTTTTTCCGAGGCTGTGAATCTTTACGGGAGCAGAAAGCCTCATCTTTCTCCTGTGGAACAGCTGGTAGTTTCAAACCTGCTGACCTTACAGTTCGCAGCCTGATTCATAACCACTATGCTACCAGAGCTCGGTAGGTAATAATAACTATTTTCTAGAAGAAATTAACCCTCAAGAGAGCAGCTCCATGGTGCAGGATATGACGTATAAAGGTAAGCTCAAGCATGGATCAGGGCATCTACTGGGTACCAAAAAGAGCACATAGTCTATTCAGCAACAATTCTAACATTTCTTTGCTCCTGCAAGTGACGCTGGAAACAAATCTTTTATTAGAGTCAAATTATAGGTTCTATGTGAATTTACTCATGCTAATACCAACTGCAAGGTCAGCAGTTCTAGCTCACCAACCACTCCTCGGAAACGCTATACAGGGTCGCCATGGGTCGCAACTGACTCTACAGCACTTAACAACAACAACAACAACAACAGCACCAACCCCATAGGACCAGAAAGAACTGCCCCATAGGGTTCCCAAGGCCATAACATTTAGCAAAGTGCTCAGTCATGTCTGTCTCCTGCAGAGCTACTGGTGGGTTCGAACTGTCCACCTTTCAGTTCTCAGGCAAGCGCTTTAACCATGGCACCTCCAGGGCTCCTTTAGGAGTTGGAATCGACTCGGTGGCAATGGGTTTGGGATTTAATAGTTTTTATTTTCTTAATATGGCTTTTAAAACTTAAAAACTTGTCATAGAATTAGTTTCGTTAATGGTTAACAATCCTTACTGTCAAAAAAGTGGCTTAGAGAAGGTGAAGAAAATTCAACCTTGCTATATCTGCAGAAGGTTTTAATGAATTCTGCTGTTTATTTGAGGGGGCTTCAAGAAGTTTGTGAGAAAAAAATCCCATTATCTTTTATTTCCATTTTTCCAGGAACTTTCTGAAGGGCCCTCCTACTGAGTCATTACTTTATCTGCCTCCCTACTGCTCCTCGGAAACCCTGTGCAGAGTCGCTATGAGTCTGAACCGACTGGAGAGCGCTTAGTTACTAACAACAACAGTGGTTATTACTGTATGATTAGCATTAATTCAGTTATTATATTAAATAATTCAAATAGAGGGATTCAAAAATTTATGGAAAAATCTAATCGAAACATAAAATGGATTTTTTCTGTGAACTTTTGGAAGACCTTTGTATTTTGTTAAAGATATTTCAGTGTATGTGTTTATTTTATTTTTTTTATGCACAGAAAGCTCCACGAGATATGGTATTCTACAACAAACGTTTAACTAACTGATGGTAGATACAAACCGTTCCTTAACCATTCCGACTTCTGTACAAATTCTACTTAAAAATGGGCTTCAGAATGGAACTTGTACAGAATCTGGAACTGCCTGTATTGAGTTAGTGCACTCCCATGATCCTAGATATGGGTTTGCATATGATTTGAGATAAGCTCTAAAAGATTCTGCCGCCAAGTTGTTTACCTCATCTTTCTTTTTGTCAGTCATTTGAGGGTTGGCCAGAGTATTTATGAGTAATCTGTTTAGGTATTGCAACAGAGGAGATTCCAGTTTTACGTCTTAGTGTTGCTTGGTCTGTAGTTTGTTGTTGGCTTAAAAGACTTAAAGAGCCACAGGATTTTTTTTAGGCCTGAGAATCCTTCTTTTTATCCTAGAGATTTTCTTGAAATATGAAGCTGTCGCCGAGGCACCCAAGGAAGTTATAGCAGTATTCTTACCGCACGCAGCCTTATTCAGGTGAAATGCTGAGAAACGCAAACATGGCAAAGTTGTAATGTTGTTTAGAGAGGGACAAAGTTACCCTTTTCACATTCTGGTAGATGATTTTGTTTGACTCAAAGTTGGCTTCTCCCTTCCTCTCGCCAATCTGATTTTTTTTTAAAATTAAAAGTTTATTCTTAGCAACTGTTTTATATACATATTGTTGTTGTTAAGTGCCATTGAGTCAGTTCCAACCCACAGCAACACCTTATAGGGTTTCCAAAGAGCAATTGGTGGGTTTGAACCACCGACCTTTTGGTTAACAGTCCAGTGCTAATCCTACAATACCACACACACTATATATATATATATATATATATTCTAGCAAACAGATGCTAGAATTGTTGATAAATTTACTATGTGCATACATATATATATACATATGATATATATATATATATATATATCTCATATCATATCTCATATATGTCAGCCGTTCCAATCTACCAGCTTTCTGCTACCATAAAGATTTATAGCCTCAGAAGCCCTATACAGCATTTCCTTGAGTCCGAACTGACTCCATGGCCCATAATCACCACCACTAAATAGGTATATATACTCACCATCTGGAGTTTTAATGCTAAATGTTTTCTAGCTCTTTTTCATTCCAAATTGGGTTCCTATAGAGGAGTGCTGATGTGGTGTTGTAGGATCAGTGCTGGACTGCTAACCTCAAGTCAGCAGTTCAGACTCATTAGCTGCTACTCAGAAACCCTATATATGGTCACTATGGATTGTAATCAACTTCACAGCACTTAACAATGACAACAACAACAAGACAGAGGAGTGCATTCTTCCTCCACAATGGTGACTGGGTATATCTTCCTAAAACATTTCTCACTCAGCCTACACACTCCCTGCTCAAAAACATCTATGACATTAACTCTTTGGAAGACACAATTGTAGTGGCTCCAATTCTTTCATCTTCTGTCTGCAAATACTCGAGTTGTATAAACTAACCTAGCCACAATCCCCCAAAATGTCTTAAACTTTCTCAACTATATTTTAAAAGTTGAAAACAATTATTATCCCACTGTGTATACAATCTTTCAACCTAAACAGCCCCATACCTTCAGTCATTTCTTCTATACTATCATTTGAGGCACTTTACTATCCTGGTCATTTTCCTCTGAATCCCACTGGGGGGAGGGGGCATTCCTTTGTTCATACAGTCCTGTTCTAAAGAAGGAGGCCATCCTTTCTCAACTGCATTCTGCAACAACGGCAGCCTCCATTTGTTGGTTTAATGCATGTATTAATTTATTTGTGCTTATCGGTACACAGTTGAGGTAGTTTATCAGACTGGAGGAATGGTGGCATGAAGGTTGGAGTTTTTAAGCTGGCTCTATCAGAGTATAGAAGATTAGAATATTAAATCCTCATTACACCTAGGAACAGCTGTGCCTCTGATTTGATGCCAGGCTTATATAAAAATTGTTAAAATGTTTTTTCTGGTAGTAATAGAAGATATTAATATTTAAAAAGAACATTATTAATGATGCTTTATAAATTCTCTGGCAAAAAATCCTTTGTCCTTAGATTAATAGTATTGTAGAGAGCCCAGGGGCTCTGGTAGTGTAGTGGTTACGAATCGGGCTGCGAACCTTAAGGTCAGCGGTTCGAAACTACCAGCCGCTCCGCGGGAGAAAGATGAGGCTTTCTACTCCCGTAAAGATTTACACCCTCGGAAACCCTGTATAGGGTCGCTATGGGTCGGACCTGACTCGATGGCACTTAACAACAACAACAGAGAGCCCAGGTGTGGCATTGTGGGTTAATGCGCCAGACTGCAAAGCCACTTGAACTGCAAGGTTGGTGGTTCAAGCTCACCAGTCACTCCTCGGAAACCCTATCCAGGGTTGCTGTGGGTCAGAACCGACTCGACAGCACTTCACAACAACAACAGGAGATAAACTCTAGTTCAAAAGCACCTATTGTTAGGGTTGTTAGTGCTATCAAGTTGTTTCCAGCTTACAGCAACCCTGTAGAGGGTTTCTGGGGGGTTAAATCTTTGAGGGAGATGATAGCCTCATCTGTCTCCTGAGGAGCAGCTGGTGGCTCAAACCATCGAACTTGTGCTTCATAGTCCAGTGCTTTACGTAATAGTTTACGAGAAGAAAGATCTGAAAAATTCTAATTTTGTCCACAAAACCCAACCCAACCCACTGTCATGAAGTTCATTCTGACTCATTGTTTTTGCTATCTAGGGTTTTTGAGGAGCTGCTGGTAGGTTTAAAATGAAAGCATTGTGGTTAGCAGTCTAGTGCTTTTCCTACAGCATCACCCCAGGATTCCATTCTGATTCATTTCGGAAACTGATGATGATCAAAGAGCACAGCCTTCGGTATGGATTGCATGTCAATGTAAAGAAAACAACAATCCTCACCACTGGACCAATAAACAACATTCTTATCAATGGAGAAAAGATTGAAGTTGTCAAGGACTTCATTCTTCTCGGAGCAACTATCAACACTCGCGGAAGCAGCAGTCAAGCGATCAGACGATGTATTGCATTAGGCAACTCTGCTGCACAATACCTGTTTAAAGTGTTGAAGAGCAAAGATGTCAACTTGAAGACTAAGGTGTACCTGACCCATGACACTCTGTGGGAGAAAGTATTTTCAATATCTTCATATGCATGTGAAGGTATTTTCAATAACCTCATATTCATGCAAAAGCTGGACAGTGAATAAGGAAGTCCATAGAAAAATTGATGCTTTTGAGTTATGGTGTTGGAGGAGAATATTGAAAGTGCCATGGGCTGCCACACAGATCCAACAGATCTGTGTTGGTAGAAGTGCAGCCAGAGTGCTCCCTCGAGGCTAGGATGGCCAAACTTTGTCTTTCATACTTTGGACATATTATTAGGAAGGACCAGTTGCTGGAGAAGTATATCATGTTTGATAAGGTGGATGGTCAAAGAAAATGAGGAAAACCGCACACAAGATGGATTGACAAAGTGGCATCATCAATGGGCTCAAGCGTGGCAGCGATAGTGAGGTTGGCTCATGATCAGGCAGTGTTTCGTTCTGTTGTGCATAAGGTTGCTATGAGTCAGTACCGACTCGATGGCACCTGACAACAACCACAACAATGTAGGGTCAC
>NW_006408523.1:16316637-16321825 GCF_000296735.1 Chrysochloris asiatica | reverse complement strand
TGCTCCTTGGAAACCCTATATAGGGTCGCTATGGGTCGGAATTAACTAGATGGCACTTCACAACAACAACAAAAGTGTGGCATTGTGGGTTAATGCACCAGACTGCAAAGCCATTCGAACTGCAAGGTCGACGGTTCAAGCTCACCAGTTGCTCCTTGGAAACCCTATACAGGGACACTATGGGTCGGAATCGACTCGACAGCACTTGACAACAACAACAATGCAATATATAGTTTGATTTCTCAATTGTTGCTTCCATGAGCATTGGTTGTGAACCCAGGCAAATTGAAGTCTCTAACAACTTCAGTCCTTTCTCCATTTATCAAGATATTGTTTATGGGTCCAATGGTGAGGATCTTTGTTTCCTAAAACACTTGCTTCTCTGTATTGCTTCAGCTCAAACCTACTACCCTACGAGGGCTTCTTTATTTCCCCAGGGGAGGCACCATTGCTAGTTGCTGTCTAGTTGGTCCTGACGCATGGGACTCTTGTACACAATGAGATTGGACCTTTGTAATCCCTAGGGTTTCCCTTGGTTGGTTTCAGAAGTAAATCACCAGGCCTTTCTTCATAATATTTCTTAGTCTTGAAGCTCTGCTGAGAGTTGTTTAGAATCATAGCAACATACAGCCCCAGTGACAGATGTGGCAGTTGTACACAACGTGCATTGGCTGGAATCGAACGTGGGTTTCCCACATGGAGGGAATTCTACTACTGAATTCCCAAGGAAACTTACTTAGGTTGGCCTTTTAGCATGGTGACCATTTTTTAAGATATTTTTGTACTTGTCACACTGTGGGTTGCCTCTTTTCCCATGTTTGTCTTTATAAAGCATCAGTGTCTTTGAAAGCATGATACGTTAGTAAATACTTAGTACCACTGTATTCCTGGATTTGGAGACTCACGATGAGCAACACAGCATGATCCTACCCTTATGTGGCTTCAAGCCTAATGTGAAACCAAGCCATCTGGACTGTATAAATCCCAATGCTCATGAAACCAACCAATAAATGCTATTGTAGTTGTTACGTGCCTTCCAGTCAGTTTTGAGTCATCGCGAACTTATGTAGGGTTTCCTAGGAGTGGCTGGTGAGTTTGAACCACCGCCCTTGCAGTTCAAACTGACCTTGCATTCCATTGCTTATCCTCCAGTGGATAAAAACTAAATACTGGCTTACTTATACACTCCTCAACTCTTCAATGATGGGGAAAATATTTCATTTTGGATGGTTTGGTTGATTGGTTGGGTTTTTTTGTTTTTGTTTTTTATTTGCATCTCCAGAACTTAGCATAATAACTAATACATACCAGACACTCAATAATTATGTGTTGAATGAAAGAATGAATGATTAATTTAAGTAATTTCATTGTTGACTTTTAATTTTATATGAGCAAGTAACTTTTCAGAAAAACCTCATTTAAATGTTTATGTTAATTTATTTTTATAAATGCTGTTTTGAAGCTGGCAATTTTAGGGGTAATGAAAATTCAAAAGTCAGGTCATCTCCCAGGAGAGCAAGTAGAAATCACCTGATACTCAGACTAGCACAAGAGTATTTAGACAATTCTAATCACATTTTCAGTAATTATGAAATTGTTAATATTCACTGTCAGTTATATTTAAACTTCAAAGGTAGAATTTAACCTTTAACTCTGTCCAATTTTGTCATGTAAACAACCTAAATTAACTATCCTTTGAGATCAAAAACTAATATCTTACAAGGATTTACTCAGCGTATGCTAATTCTTTGAAGCTTCCTAGAAACTCAATTCAAATTCAAGGCAATTAAATGTTAATAAATTTCTAGTGATCAGAGAGACAAATACAAAGAAGATTAACATTCTTTCTCATGCTTTCAAAGTGAGAAAATAAAATACTACCCATGAAAGTGACACTTTCAATTATAATGCTTTTTTTTAAAGTGCCTTTGAGTTGATTTCCACTCACAGTGACCCTGCATAGGGTTTCCAAGGAGCAGCTGATGGGTTTGAACTGACGACCTTGTGGTTTCCAATCCAGTGCTGATCCTATGGATGTCATTGTGTATTCAGTGAACAAGCAAAGGGTTTGGTTTTGTTTTGTTTGGAGCATGGTGGTAGGTGCTAGGGTTGGGGCACTTTTTTGAGGAGGTCACAGGAACACACAAAAGTTATGTTCATTCATTCAAAAATGTTTAATGAGAACCGGCCATGTGGTAGGCATATGTGAGGCATTGGGATTATCGTCCTAAGAATAAAAAGCAAGACGCTTGATGGTGCATACTGTTGATGTGCTCAGCTGTAAACCCAAAGATTGGAGGTCTGCGTCACCCTGAAGTGCCTTGGAAGAAACACCTGGTGATTTACTTTTGAAAAGTCAGACATTGAAAACCCTACGGAGGACAATTCTAGGCTGCCACCTGCGTTCTAAGGCTCCATGAGTTGCAGATGACTGGCAACTGGTTTGTCCAGCGGACCTTACCAAAGACAGGCTAAGAAAAGCAGAGACTTAGAAAGACACAGAAATAGTTACAGACTAGACATTCATTTAGGAATATTCAAGTGAGCACTGTATTTCAGAACTCCTGTTTCACTGCTTTTCGGAATGAGTCAGCCCGAGTCTGGGTTGGGGATTGAATTAGATATGCACAGGTCCTCCGACTAGCTCACCTCCCCACCTCCTACATCCCACTTTCTCACTCTAGGAAATAAAGCTAATGGAGGAAACAGCCAGCTTCCCTCTCTGCCAGCCCTGTACTGACCTTGTGTGTTCAGCTCTGTAATTTTAAGACTTCATAAATATATATATGAAAAAAGACTTACTTTTTATCTTCAGTTTGGCTTTAATTTCTCTTCTCTGTGAGAACTGTAAACCTGCCAGCTGGAAAGGTGGTGGATCTATTTATTCTGGGCTATAGGAATGCAAAAAAAGCCAGTTGTTATTTATTTATTTTTAAGTTAGAGTAGTCTTAACTGATATCCTAGGGAAAAAGTTTATGGCATGCATTAAAAATGAAATTTGGTTTATTTCGAATATTTTGCAGCAATTCAAAATGCATGTATTTAATGCTTAGATGCATGCATTCCACCTATCAGAGAAACACAGAGGCTGCCAAGGCAATTTCCAATATTCTCTTGCTAAAAATGTTTCACTTTTCTGAGCACCTTTGTGTTTCTTGGACCACAACCCTCCAGGCCCACTTGAGGGCAGTGTCTTGGATTAGTGTGATCTGTAAGATGAACACAGAAGCAGTCACCGGCAGCAATGCTAGAGAGGTGGCGTGGTGTGTGTGCAGAGTGCATCAGCTTCCAGGACAGCGGGTCTCCTGCCAACTTGTCACATCTGTGGTCAGAGCCACACAGAGCAGGGAGAGTCAGCAGGTGAGGGTCCCGATCTACCCACCCCGGGTGCTAGGGGCACTGTGGATCGAAATCCAGCAGTGCACATTTGAAGAAAGGCCATCAAGGCCAGTTAGAGGCAGCATGAGTGGTGGTTGGAGCTTGGCAGTGGCCTGATGTGAGGCAAGCATTTGTTATCAAGGGATACTTCAGTAGGTAGAGGTTCAATTGTCCTACTGAATGCCAGAGGAGATGTAAAGATGTTGATAAGAAGCAACCTAGAATCCTAAATACAGGGAAAGCAGGGGAAATTGGTAAGGTATTGTGTTGTTGTGAAGTGCCTTGATTCCAACTCATAGCGACCTTGTACAGGATTTCTGAGGAGTGGCTGGTGAGCTTGAATCACCGACCTTGTGGTTCAAACCGACCTTGCAGTCCACAGAGCCATACCAGGACTGCCTAGTAGTAACAATGACATTATTGTTGTTGTTATTGTTAAGTGCCGTGGTGTCAGTTCTGACCCACAGTGACCCTGTATAGGGTTTCCAAGGAGTAGCTGGTGAGCTTGGACCACCAACCTTACCGTTTAAACCAACTTTGCAGTCCAGTGCATTAACCCATAATGCCACAGCAGGACTCCCTAGTAAGTAAGGCATGTTATTATTTTTGTTAAGTGCTGTTGAGTGACTTCTGACCCATAGTGACCCTATATAGGGTTTCCAATGCACAGCTGGTGAACTTAAACCACTGACTTTGAGGTTCATACGGCTTTACACTCTGGCTCATTAACCCACAGTGCCACACCAGGACTCCCTAGAAAGGCCTAGCCATAGCATTAAGCAAAGAAATCTAGCCAACAAAACAGGATTAGTAGGTGGAAGACGAAATGAACCCAGTTGCAATTCCTGAAACTGAGCAGAACTTGCAGTGGAGGTTTTGGCAGGCTGAAACTGCACATGGAGGTTGGGTTTTCCAGCTGCACAGAGAGGAGTGAGATCAGAACTGGGAAAGGACTAGTGTGACACTCGGGATCAATGACCATATAGATCCTTCTTGTTGTGAAGTGCCGTGGAGTCGGTTCTGACTCTTAGCGATTCTGTATAGGGTTTCCGAGGAGCGGCTGATGGATTTGAATCATGACCCTGTGGTTCAAACTGAACTTGTGGTCTAGCACATTATCTTGCAGTACAACACCAGGACTCAGTACCATATACTGTTGTTGTTAGGTGCCATTGAGTCGGTACAGACCCACAGCGACCCTGTGCACAGCACAATGAAAACTGCCCGATCTTGGGCCAACCTCACTACTGTTGCCACGCTTGAATCCATAGATGCTGCCACTTGACCAATCCATCTCACTGGGGGTCTTCCTCTATTTCTCTGACCCTCCTAAAAATGTGTCCGATGTAAGAGACGAAGTTTGGCCATCTTGGCCTCCAAGGAGCACTCTGGCTGCACTTCTTCCAAAATGGATCTGCTGGTTCTATGGGAAGCCTATGGCACTTTCAATATTCTCCTCCAACACCATACATAACTCAAAGGCATCAATTCTTCTAAGGTCTTCCTTATTCACTGTCCAGCTTTCCCATGCATATGAAGTTGTTGAAAATAACCATAGTTTGGGTCAGGAGCACCTTATTCCTCAAGCTGACATCTTTGCTCTACACACTTTAAAAAGGCCTTGTGCACAAGACCTGGGGACTCTTGGGCTCAGAGTCAGTGACATAGCCACAGAGGACTAGAGTGGAGAGTGAAGTGTCCAGCTGATAGGAAGAGAGGGCATATGCATAGGAACACCCACACTTGCAGATAATGCCCACTTGTCCTGGCTTCAATGACTGGATGATCAGAGTTCAACCAGAAGTAAAAA
>NW_006408523.1:16291939-16314442 GCF_000296735.1 Chrysochloris asiatica | reverse complement strand
TTCAAGGTCATATTTTGGCTCTCGTGGACTTGTTTTCATTTTCTTCAGCTTCAGTTTGAATTTGCATATGAGTAATTGATGGTCTGTTCCACAGTCAGCCCCTAGCTTTGTTTTCACTGATGATATGGAGCTTTTCTATTGTCTCTTTCCACAGATGTAGTCAATTTGATTTGTATGTATTCCATCTGGTGAGGTCCATGTGTATAGTCATATCTTATGCTTTCTAAAGAAGGTATTTGACATAAACAAATCGTTGGTTTAGCAGAATTCTATCATGCATTCTCCAGCATCATGTCTATCACCAAGGTCATATTTTCCAGCTACTGATTCTTCTTCTTTGCTCCCAACCTTTGCATTCCAATCACCAGTAATGATCAATACATCTTGATTGCATGTTTCATTGATTTCAGATTGAAGAAGTTGGTAGAATTCTTATATTTCATCCTCACTTGCTTTTGTGGTTGGTGCATAAATTTGAATAATAGTGTATTAACTGGGCTTCCCTGTAGGCGCATGGATATTATCCTATCACTTACAGCATTGTACCTCATGACTGATTTGGATATGTTCTTTATGACAATGAATGCAACACCATTCCTCTTCTATTTGTAATTCCCTGCATAGTACAGCATAGGGTTATCAGATTCAAGATGGCCAATACCAGTCCATTTCAGCTCACTAATGCCTAAGATATTGATGTTTATGCATTCCATTTCATTTTTCACAACTTCCAGTTTTCCAGATTCATACTTTGTACATTCCATGTTCTGATTTTCAATGGATGTTTACAACTGTTTCTCGTCATTTTGAGTTGCGCCCCATCAGCAAATGAAGATCCTGCGGGCTATTCTCCCACGGGCTGTACTCCATTCATGTCATCATGGTCAACTCTATTTTGAGGAGGTAGCTCTTCCTCGGTGGCTTTTTGTGTGCCTTCCAACCTGAGGGGCTCATTTTCTGGCACTATATCTGACAGTGTTTCTCTGCTATTCATAAGGTTTTCAGTGACTAAATATTCAGAAGTAGTTCATCTCTCTTTCTTTCTAGTCTGTCTTCGTCTGGAAGCTCATCTGAAACCTGTCCACCATGGCTGACCCTGCTGGTATTTAAAATACCGGTGGCATAGCTTTCAGAATCACAGCAACTCACAAGCCACCACAGTATGACAAACTGACGGAAGAGTGGTGGACTATATATATTGGAGATCCCCAATGTCAAAATGTATTTGAAAGGGTCCATATATTTCTCCCTATACACCAACGTTACCCATGTGCCTTTGCCAGTTCTATATTCAAATAACAAGTCTCATTCATTTCTAGGATCTTTTCATTTTTATTCTGGGAACTGAAATAGCCACTGCTCAAGTTTCCGTATATGCTTACTGAGCACATACTCTGTACCAGGGTACTGGGAGAGGTGCACTGAGAGCCGCAGTGAGTGCTGCGGCACAGGTCTCATCTCCAAGACGAGTCAGCAGACAAAGGCAAAAATACAGTTCAGGGTAAGTGTAGTACACAAGATATGAGTGTGCCACAGTGCGACAGGAGTTTAGGACCAGAGAAGGAGGTTCTCTGGAGTGTTCATGGAATTCAGAAATGTCTTTTTGAGCTATGCCTTGAAGGAAAGTAACATTTCAGTAGGTACAGATGAAGGGGATAAGGCTGAGAGAAGAGCATTGTACTGTTGTTGGTTTCTAGGAACGGGAGTCAAAAGGTTAAATGAAAGGCAACCTTCTACAGATATGTCCACTTTTGGTAGACCTTAAGTGTCAAATATATACCAGTAAATTCTGAAAGGGCAATTCTTAGGTGGTGCAAATGTTTAAGCAAATGTTTAAGTACTCAACTCCTAACCTAAAGGTTAGTGGTTCAAACCCACTCAGAGGCTACTGGAGAAACAGACCTAGTGATCTGTCTTTGACAGGTCACAGCCTTGAAAACCCTATGGAGCAGTTCTGTTCTGCACACATAGCATTTTATGAGTTGAAATTGATGACAAAAAGAAGACGTTCTGGTGTCACCTGAAATACTGAATAATGTTTCTATGCATTAGATAATACAAAGGTGTAAAAAATGATTGCTAGAAAATCATAGAAACCTTTATTAAGTAAAAATATTGTAACATGAAATTAATGTTTCTCAACACACCTTCCATCTAGATCAGTACCCTTCTGAACGTGGGCTTTCTATTTCTCTAACCCTGTCCTGAAAAATTCCACATCAAAATGGCAGCTTGGGCCATGTTGAAGGACTCAAATCTTGTTCCTTGGAAATATTCTTCAAATTTTGGGAACAAAAAGATGTCTAAAGGGACAAAATCAGGGCTGTAGGATAGATGGGATAAGGTTTCCCAAAGAAATTCCCATAGGGCCAGACTTGTTACCGTGGAAGAATCATCGGGTACATTGGTATAATAGAAAAACAACAATAACAACAACAAAAGAATAGATTGGGTCAAACTTCCTGAGCTTTTTATTACCAATACAGTTTTTAATTTTCTTAAAACTTCATAATAATTCCTTATGATCATCCTGTGTTCTTTGAAAATAAAAATCTACTAAGACTGTCCCTTTGGACAGAAAACAGTGTCCATAACTTGAGCTGATGTCTTTGCCTTGGATTCAGTGACCTAGCAGATCCCTTCAGAAGCCACTGCTTTGATTGGGCTATTTTTTTGAACAACAACATCAACAGTGAGACTAGGGCGTTTTGGCATGGTGCTGTTGAATAAACACTCAACCACATGGTAGGTTTGACATGCAAGGTTGGCACTCCAAACCCACCAGTCACTGCTTGGAAACCCTACAAAGGGTCGTTATGAGTCAGAAACAACTCAACAGCACTTAACAACAAAATCAACAAATAAGACTAGTAGGTGTCTTGGTGTGGCACTGTAGGATAAGCACTGGACTGCTAACCACAAAGCTGGTGGTTCAAACCCACCAGCATCTCCTTGGAAACCCAGATCACTTTGTCATAACTGACTCAATTCCACTTAGTAACAGTAATGAGACTTAGGAGCCGTGGTGTGGAGCTGTGGAATGAGCTCTGAACTGCTAACCATAAGGCTACCTCTTCAAACCCACCAACTTCTCCTTAGAAACTTTATACAGGGTTGCTATGAGTTGGAACTGACTTGATGGCAATGAACAACAATGAGACTAAAGAGTCCTGGTCTCGTAAAATAAGCCCAGGTCCGCTTGAACTGTAAGGCCGGCAGTTCACACCCACCAGCATCTCCTCGGAAACCCTATACAATGTTGCTATGAGGGCACTTAGCAACAACAACATAAAGAGACTAAGACAAGTGGATTATTGAGACAACTTGTGGGCAGTCATCCACTGGTGGCAGAGCCATGCTTAAACATGGAGAATTTGTGATTTTGTTTGGAGTTAAACTGGGCATTGTGAGCTGGAACCTTGGTAGCAATACTTTTTTTTACTTATCTTCATGCAATCAGGGAGGTACTCAGTTTTATTGAGAGTGAATTCAGTGGGACTTAAAGATGGAAGCCATGTCAGAAAGCATACTTGACGGTGACACTGTATTGCAGTGCCTGTGACGGTAACCTTTGATGAGGGCGTAAAAAGGAAACAAAGACAGTTGTGATTGTGAATCTTACTGATTCCGAGACTGCTAATAGAATCAATGTTATTGTTGTTAAGTGTTGTTGAGTTGGTTCCGACTCATAGCGACCCTATAGGGAGAGTCTGAGGAGTGGTGAGTGAGCTTGAACCGTCGACCCGGCAGTTCAAACTGACCTTGCAGTTTCAATGCATTAACCTGTAGCACCACACCAAGACTCCAATATAATACAATAAATAACATTAGGGAAAAACAGAAGAAAGAGTTGATTTTCTCTGGGTATGGGTTCATGGGTGTGTATGTGTGTGTGTGTGTACACTTGTCTACCAGGCAATGAATGTACAAGGCTGAAATACAAATAGAAGGTTGATTAAGCAGCTAGCTGGAAATAGATGTGAGCATGTTCTGGTAATTAGACTGTGTGACAATTCAGAGGATACATTAGGGACTGTGATAGAATAGAGGTCAGAACTCTGAATGTCACTCTCCTATAAGGAGAGCCTTGTACATTCATTACCTGGCATTTTCACTAACCTCACATGCATGCGAAAGCTGGACAGTGAATAAGGAAGATCGTAGAATTGATGCATTTCAGTGATGGTGTTGGAGGAGAATATTGAAAAGTGCCATGGGCTGCCAAAAGAACCCACAGATCTGTATTGGACGAAGGGCATCCAGAGTGCTCCTTGGAGGCCAGGATGGCCAAACTTTGTCTCTCATACTTCAAATATATTGTCAGGAGGGCCCGGTTGTGGGAGAAGGATATTACGTTTGGTAAGGTGGAGGGTCAGAGAAAAAGAGGAAGGCCCCCAGTGAGATAGATTGGCAGTGTGGCAGCATGAATGGGCCCAAGTGTGGCAACAATTGTGAGATTGGTCCTCGACTGGGCAGTGTTTCGTTCTGTTGTGCATAGGGTCGCTATGAGTCAGTATAGACTCGAAGCACCTAATAACAACAATAAGGGACAGGAAGAGAAGGAAGACACAAATAAAGGACCATTTAGAATTCATGAAAACCAGGGAAGTATGAATGTAGCCAAACCAAGAGATAAGCCTGAGAATTCCATGGAATAGATGTAATCAACTTACTTCCTAGTTGGGGGTGGTGGTGGTGGTGTGTGTGTGTGTAATGTGTGTGTGCATAAACCCATCAGTGACCCTTGAATCAACTCTGCCTCATGTTGACCCCATGAGTGGCAGAGTGGAATTGTGCTGTATAGAGGTTTCAGTGGCTGATGTTCCAGAAGTAGACAGCCATGGCTTTCGTCATTGTCACCTGAAGATGCACTCAAAACTTCCAAATGTTCACTTTTTAAAAAACATTAGCAGTTTGCACCAGTACCAAAAGACTCTCATAGATAGATAGATAGATAGATAGATAGATAGATAGATAGATAGATAGTTGTTGTTGTTGTTAAGTGCTGTCGATCAGTTCCAACTCATAGTGACCCTGTATAGGTTTCCCCAGGTACAGCTGGTGGGCTTGAACTGCCGACCTTGTGGTTCAAAGCCCAGTGTTGATTCTACAGTGCCACATCAGGAGTCCTGATACAGATAAATGCCTACCATGAAATAGACATGCAAAAATAAAAGGTAGCAAGTACAGACAAGCATCCAAACAAATGAAACTATCCCATAATATCCATTTTCAAAATGTAAATGTCTTACACAGAGATTGTATACGTCCCTGATGAGGAGTCTAGACACATCGTCTTATATGTGGGCTTCATGGAGAACCCTGTGAACCTGCAGGAAGCCCATTCTCATCAGCTCTCAGCATAGCAGCACCTTCCTCTCTATTCCGCAGACTGTGCACTCTTCCAGGCACAGACACCCAACCTCCCTGGATGTTTCCTGCCATGACCTAGAAAACGGCACTGTGGGATTGAATTGGACATGCCACTTGAAAAATTTTACTCTGCGAAGTGGAATGCTATGTGCCTATTTACAAATAAAAAATAGTAGGTTAATCCTCTGTATGTTTTGGACACCAATGGAAACAGGACCAGTAGTTAAGTAGTTTAGGGCACAGTGGACTGAGTGCAAACTATTCAGAAAACTTCAAGTAAATGTTAAATATAAAATTTTCTAAGAAAACTTGGAGATAAGCTAGAGAAGTATAATGAGAACAAAATTATAGTCTTACTTCAGAGCTCACGGGACGTTAATGATGTAAAATCTATAGCCACCTCCTTGGATTCAGTGCTACCAGAGCTTGACTACAGCGTGTTCTTGGTGTTAGCAAACATGACTTATATTATGTATGAATTGCTTGGGTACATATGTAAATACTATTTCTATATTTAAACTCTCATGTTAGATTCTGCCTAGAGGCCTATGAACAGTTTATTAGAAAATTTATGATTTGTAATTTGTAGACATGTCAAAAATATACCAAAATGAATTAATAAAGTCATTTTAAACAGATGGTTCTTTAAAAAAATATATCCTGAATGGAATACAGAGTGATGTGCAAGACAATACATTCTTGTCTAAAAACCTTCACAGATGTCAATGACAATAAATGCTAGACAGAGACAATAAATTCTAGATTTTCATAGCGAGAAAATTGCTTCAAACAATTTATTTTCCCAGAATCTCAGCCACCTTAAGTTAGCCTTTTAGATCATGATATCATGATCGGTTGTGCATATGAACTAAGGAGAAGCAGAAAAACTCAGCAAGTCTGGAGGTCTGGGCTCTCTAGCCTTAGACCCTGGAAACTGTTGTTACTAATTTTAGGTGAACAGCATGAACACTGCCCAGTCGGGGACCATCCTTACAATTGTTATATTTGAGCAGATTGTTGCTACCACTATGTCAATCCATCTTGTTGCTAGACTTCTTTTTCGCTGACCCTCCACTTTACCAAGATCATGTTCTTCTCTAGGGACTGATCCCTCCTGACAACATTTCCAAAGTAAGAGAGACCAAGTCTCACCATCCTTGCTTCTAAGTATCCTCATGGCTGTCTTTCTTCTAAGAGATTTGTTTGTTTTTCTTGCAGTCCATGATACTTTCAATATTCTTCTCGAACATCATAATTCAAATGCAATTGTTCTTCCTTATTATTCATTGTCCAACTTTCACCTGCATATGAGGCGGGTGAAAATACCATGTCTTGGCTCAGGCATATCTCAGTTCTCCAAGTGACATCTTTACTCTTTGACATTTAAAAGAGGTCTTTTGCAGCAGATTTGCCTAACACACAATTTCCTTTGATTTATTGACAGCTGCTTCCATGAGTGTTGGTTGTGGATCCAAGCAAAACAAAGTCTTGGACAACTTCAATATCTTCTCCATTTATCATGATGTTATTTATTGATCCAGTTATGAGAATTTTTGTTTTCTTTACATTAAGATGTAATCCATGCTGAAGGCTATACTCTTTTGATCTTTGTTGTTGTTGTTAAGTGCTGTCGAGTCGGTTCCGACTCATAGCGACCCTGTACAGGGTTTCCGAGGGTGTAAATCTTTACGGGAGTAGAAAGCCTCATCTTTCTCCTGCGGAGCGGTCGGTAGTTTCGAACCGCTGACCTTAAGGTTCGCAGCCCGATTGGTAACCACTACGCTACCAGAGCTCCTTTTGATCTTTATCAGAGAGTATTTTAAGTCCATTTTCTTCCAGCATGCAAGGTGTGTGATCTGCACATCACAGGTTGTTAATGAGTCTTCCTCCAATCCTAATGCCATGCTCTTCTTCATATATTCCAGTTTCTTAGATCATTAGCTCAATATTTGTTGTTGTTAGGTGCTGTACTGACTCAGAGGGACCTTATATACCACAGAGCAAAACACTGCCTAGCCTGTGTAAATCTCACAATCTTTGCTACTCTTGAGCTCATTCCTGCTGCCACTGTGCCAACTCATCTCATTGAAGGTCTTCTTTTTCGCTGACCCTTCACTTTATGTTGCATGATGTCCTTCTCCAGGGACTTGTACCTCCTGATACTATTTCTGAAGTATGATAGAAGAAGTCTGGCCATCTGACTTTTAAGGAACGTCCTGGCTGCACGTCTTCCAACACAGACTGATTTGTTCTTTTGACAGTCCATGGTACTTAAAATAATCTCCTCCAACATTGTAACTCAAAGACATCAGTTCTTCTATGGTATTCCTTATTCATTGTGCAGCTGTCACATGCATATGAGGTTATTAAAAAAACATGGTTTGGGTCAGGCGCACCTAAGTCCTCAAACAGACACCTTTGCTCTTGAACACTTTAAAGAGGTCTTTTGCAGCAAATTTGCTCAATGCACTATGTCGTTTGATTTCTTGACTCCTGCTTCCATAAGAGCTGATGGTTGATCCCAGCAAAATGAAATCTTTGACAACTTCAATCTTTTCTCAATTTATCTTGATGTTATTTACTGCTTCAGGGGTGAGGTTTTTGTTTTCTTTACATTGAGCTGTAACCCATACCAAAGGCTGTGGTCTTCGATCTTCATCAGTAAGTAAAAAAGGTATTTGCAATGGATAAGTCATCGTTTGTTGTTGTTAAGTGTTTCCAAGGTGCGGTTAGTGAGTTTGAACCACCAACCTTGCCATCCAAACTGACCTTGTGGTTTAGTGCTTATCCTACAGCACGACACCAAACCACTGGATTTGCAAAATTATATCATGAGATCGTCAATGTTGTTTTAATTCACTAAGGCCATATTTTCCAACTAGTCATCCTTTTCTTTGTTTCAAAGCTTTTCATTCCAATCACCAGTAATTATCAATACACCTTGATTGCATGTTTAATCAATTTCAGACTGAAGAAGTTGGTAGAATTCTTCGATTTCATCATCACTGGCTTTAGTGGTTGGTGCATATGTTTGAATAATAGTAATAACTTGTCTTCCTTATAGGTACATTGCTGTATCACAAACAGCATTATGCTTCAAGACAGATCTTTAAATTCTCTTTTTGAGGATGAATGTGACACTATTCCTATTCAATTTGTCATTCCTGGTACAGTAAACTGCATGACTGTCCAATTCCAAATGGCTAATACCAGTCCATTTCAGCTCACTAATGTGTTCCATTTCATTTTTGATAGCATCTAGTTTTCCTGTATTCATACTTTTTACATTCCATATATTGGTTTGTAATGGTTGTTTGAAGCTGTTTCTTCCCATTTTGAGTTTGCCCCATCAGCAGACAAAGTTTCCAAAAGATTTGCTCCATTACATCATTAAGATGAAGTCTGTTTTGGCTCTTCCCCAGTCGTATTTTGACTGTCCTCCCACCTGAAGGGCCCAGATTTCTGCACTATCTCAGATAATGTTCCACTGCTATTCATAAGGTTTTCAGTGACTGTTGTGCATATGAACTAAGGAGAAACAGAAAAGCTCAGGGAGAGGCTGGAGGTCTGGGCTCTCTAGCCTCTCCTAGTCTGTCTGAGCCTGGAAGCGCCACTGAAACCTGTCCACCATGGATGTCCCTGCTGGAATTTAAAATACCAGTGGCTTAACTTCCAGCATCACAGAAAAACATAAGCTCTCAGACAGTTGAATGGTGGCCCTTGGATCCTAGACCATTCTTATTACATCAAAAATGAATTTTTGATCAACCTAATATTGACTATATATTTTCCTAAGACAGTTTTCAACTTCAGAGGGTTGAACAGCTTGGATTTTCCCAGACATTAAGGCAAGAGGGGTCTAGTTGTTCAAAAGAAAAATAAGAGGTTTAGGCTGTCATGTCTCTTGATCTATAAATCATGACATGATTTATAATCATTTCAAAACAAGTGCTGGACGAAGAGGAAAGAGACTCTGGTTTTCATTCCAGTTTTGTGTATGTGAGTTGTTGTTGTTGTGTGCCGTGGAGTCTGTTCTGACTCATAGTGACAGGGTTTCTGAGGCTGTCAATCTTTCTGGGAGCAGAAAGCCTCATCTTTCTCCCACAGAACAGCTGGTAGTTTCAAACTGCTGACCTTGCAGTTCGCAGCCCTATTCGTAACCACTATGCTACCAGGGACAATTAGATGTAATTATAGACTCGGTTTTCTCAGGGTCTTAGTTTCTTACTGCTCCTGGAACAGAAACAGCCTACAGGGTGACTTTACTGAACAGATGTGTGTTTTCTCACAGTTTCAGAGGCTGCACGTTGGAACTCTGGGGACACATTTTTTCTCTTTCAGCTTTTCTTCTGTGGTTTCTTGATGATCTACACGTGGCATCAATCTTTTTCGATTTGTGCTTTCTTGCTTCTTTGGCCCATCTGTGCTCTTTATATCTCAAAAATGATTGGCTTCAGACACATATTACATTGATATATCCTCATTAACAAGACAAAAGAATAATTCAATGCCTAAATGGGATTGCATTCACAGGTACAAAGATTACAATTTACAGCACATATTTTTTTTTTGGTATACAATTCAATCTGTAACACTTAGCTTTAGGTATATGCTGTACTTATATTTTCCATTCATTTGTAGGTCTTTCGGGACCTCTGTCGGTACAGTGGTTAAGTGCTCAGCTGCTAACAGAAAGGTCAGCAGTTCAAACCCACCAGCCATTCTGTGGGAGAATGATAGGCAGGTAGTTGTCTTCCATACAGCTTTCAACCTTGGGAATCCTATGGTGTCATTCCGCTTTGTCCTAAAGGGTCACTGTGAGTCAGAATCAACTTGAAAGCAATGAGTTTCTTAGCTTCTTTATTCTAAGAAATTAGATATCTGAATGGCCAGCTTTAACTGTCCCTAGGTTTCATTATAATGAAACGTGTTAATGTAATCACCCATTGACCTTTCCTTTTAAAATTCCTGCTTGGATGTAGTTTCTGGCTCATTGAGAAAAACATTTGTTTTGAAAAGGTGAGTTTATTTTCATCCTTCTGCATGAAACTTTGTTGGAGTCTGAAATTCAGGTGAGATTTTTTTTTTCCATCCTGGTTCTGATGCTAGCCCCTTTTTTTTTTTTTGTTGCAAACCATCCACTTCTATGAGCAAAGCAAACAATAGTGACAGCAGCCCAGGTACGGTGAGTCATTACTTATAAAAATGACAGAAGAGCAGTTTTCCAATGCTAAAAGTGACATTAATGATATCTAATAATGGCTCCGGATATTTTGGCTGCACTCGTTTTTGTCAGCAGCAAGAGCTACAGCAAAGTGCCATTGTTGCGTGTGCTGAAAAGAGATGGACCTATATTTATTGTCACATCTAATTTTTGGAACTACTTCATCCAGGTGATTTATAGGTCATCTTTAAAGTTGAGACAGATTCATCAGCAGTGAGGTTCTAGCAACAATCAGCCCGTCTGTTTCTAAGTGACATTTGCACTGCAGCTCAGAGTCAACAACTACTTAAGGAGCACGAGATATTTCTACAGGTATAATACCATTCTATCCTTATAGCTGCTCTTGAGAGAGATAGGCGCTATTGTACCAGTGTTTACATATAGATGAAGATGTGCTAAGGAGTTTATCTGTCTCATCCAAAGCTTCACAACTAGCAATGAAACAGCCGGGACTAATCTGGTTCCAGCTACCGAGTCAGTATTGAAGGCTCCCCTTGGTAAGGTCTGTAAGGTAGATTGAGTTCTGATAACAAGGTGCCTAAGTAGATGCTGCTGTGTCCCCGAATGGCACACACAGTTAATTGCTAGTTGTTGTTGTTAAGTGCTGTTGAGTTAGTTCTGACTCATAATGACCCTTTATCAGATTTGAGAGGAGTAGCTGGTGAATTTGAACCACCGACATTGAGGATCAAGTGTGTGGTCCAGTGTTTATTCTATGGCACCACACCCGGACTCCTGTTGGCACACTAGCTGAAAGGAAGACAGGCTTGAGAACCCTCCGGAACAGGCTTGAGAACCCTCCGGAGCACACATGGGTTGCCATGAACAAGAAGCAGATGCTGATTGGTGAACTGCAGTGGAGACACTTATGAGTAATCCCACTGCAATTGATTCTGATGCACAGTGACCCGATAAGGCAAAGTAGAACTGCCCAGAAGGTCTCCAGGGCTATAAATCTTTACAGAAGCAGATTGTTACATCTTTCTTCCACCGAGTAGCTGGTGGGTTCAAACTGCTGACCTTCCGGTTAGCAGCCAACCACTTTGACCATGCTGCCACCAGGGTTCCTACTTATGACTTGTTGTTAAATGCTGTCTAGTCAGTTCTGATTCACAGCTGTATATGCTTTCCAAGGAGTAGCTGGTGGGTTTGAACCACTGACCTTGTGGTTTGCAGTCCAGTACTGATCCTACAGCACAACACCAGGATTCTGGTACATATGAGTTGTTGTTGTTGTTATGTGCCATCGAGTCGGCTCCAACCCATAGTGACCTCTATATAGGGTTACTGAGGAGCAGCTGGTGAGCTGGAACCGTCCACCTTGCAGTTAAATTGTTTGTGCAGTCAGGCACATTAACCCACAATATGTAAGGAGAGCAAAAAATAATTTATAGAGAAGCCCTGCACAATGCTGTATTGTTGTTGTTGTTATGTGCCGTGGAGTCGGTTCTAACTCATAGCAACCCTGCATAGGGTTTCCGAGGCTGTAAATCTTTATGGGAGCAGAAAGCCTCATCTTTCTCCCGTGGAACAGCTGGTAGTTTTGATCTGTTGACTGTGAGGTTAGCAGCCCGATTCGTAATCACTATGGTACCAGAGCCAGAGTGGTGTGGAAATCCAGAAAACTGTTCAGCCAGGTCTGCCAGCCTCCTTCTGGTACCATGGCATACAGTGAGAAGACAGTCCTCCCTTGTATACTGTCAGATTACCCAGTATGAAACATGAACACAGAGTTACTTGTGCTTATTAATTATTCGGTAGAGAACAATTTCACATTTCTTCCAACACATCAAAGATTCTCTTTCTAGGTCTGACTGGCAGCTTCCCTCTCCCAATCCCAAAGTACCTTCTTCCATGTTCAAACTCCTTTTCAAATTGATAAACCCTTATGGGGGAGGGCAGTAAGCAAGGTAAGCAGAGGCTTACTTGTGTTTGTTTACTAATCTGGAATGAACTAGTCTGCGATCACTACAGACTAGTAAGTAAGCAGAAATAAGCCTGCGCTTACCTTGCTTAGTAAGGTAACTGCCCTAGCTTCCATGCCCAATGCTTGCAATGAATTGCTGGGAAAATGACTGCTTATTTTTCCAACCTCAGCTACTCAACCTAAGTGATTCCTCAGCATTCTCCAAAATTGCGTGAAAAGTAACAATAGCTCCGTTGTGGTTTCATTCGCCCAGGCTCTTAGTGACCTGCTGGTTTGTATCAGGTGGTTTGTCCATTCAAAATAGACATCCTCGAACTCAGTAACAGAGTATTACTCACAGTTTCCATTCAGCCTCCCTCCGCCACTTGACCCCCAGCTCAGACTAAGAGCCGAACGGTACTTTGGAGTAAGACAGACAAGCTTTGATTCTCTGCTCTGTTCTCTACTGACCACAGGACCTTGAACAAGATGCTCCACATGTCAGTCCACCAAATTATATGTAGTTCTCTAAAAACAGCGACAGTAACCATGACTGGGATTTCACTGCTAACCGCAAGGGCAGCAGTTCAAACCCACCAGCCACTCTCAGAAATCCTATATTCAACAGCACACAACAACAACAATTTGTGGTTGTTCAGTGCCGTCGAGTCAATTCCCACCCATAGTGACCCTGTATTGGGTTTCCAAGGAGCAGCTGGTGAGCTTGAACCACTGACTTTACAGTTCAAACAACTTTGCAGTCTGATGCATTAGCCCACAGAGCCACACCAGGACTCTCACCACAACACAATTCAGTTGTTGTTAATTGTGTTGTGGTGAGAGTCTGTCTACTTTGGGTTGTTGCATTATGCACATGTGTAGGTATTGTTTTTCTTTCAACTCTTATTTATTGGTATCTTGCAGTCTTTATGTTTGTTGCTCTTTTCCTATTACCATTTTCTCCTCCTGATCACTTTACTTCCTGTTATAAATGAGTGCGCTATCCAAATTCACTGGCCACTTATATTACCTCCAATAATCCCATCTTGGAAAATAACTATCCAGATTCACAGCTTAACTACCATGTAGATGCTAATGATGCACAAAGTCAGGTATCTATTAAAACAGGGAAGTCTGAGAAGTATTCTCATACATACCATTGCATTTCTTTCTCACAAAAGCATGTAGGTCCTATTATTTTCTTTTAAAGAAGAGGAAGTTAAGCTTCCAAGAGAGATTTACTAACTGCCCCAAGTCTCTCAGCATGTAGATAACAGTTATTACCACCTGCTGCCTGCCAAGTGGGAAGAGACTCATTTGTCACAAACTATTCACAGATTCATTTACAAACCATGTAATAATGACCTGTAGAATTTGGGAAGTGTGGCAGGTGCCAGGTCAGGGGAAAATTTTAATTTGAAAAAGACCCAGCATATAGTAAAGAGGCCGGGGTCTGTTTTATAATAGGGTTTTAGTCATGGAGGTTCTAGGTCACATCTCAGGTAGGTAACCTGGTTGATGTTCCTCATCTGAAAAGTAGTAATAATAATATTGTGGAGATGAGAATTTTCAAATGAAAACAGATGCGAAAATCTTACAGATATACAGTGTTGAAACTAAACCAAACTGTTTGCTATCTATCGAGTCAGTTCTAACCCATGGCGGCCCCATGTGGTGTAGGATAGACCTGCTTCACAGGGTTTTCTTGGATGGAGTATTCATGGACGCAGATCTCCTGACCTTTCTCTTGTGCTGCCACTTGACACGTTCTAATCACTCATCTTCAGCTTAGCAACCGATTGCAAATAGCTCATGCCACCCAAGAATTAATATATAGAAATACAAGCATCAATTTTATTATTCTTTCTTTCTACCCATTGGGTTCTACCTGTAATCATAGATTCTGATTGTTGTTGTTGTTAAATGCCATTGAGCCAGTTCTGACTCATAGTGACCCTGTATTGGGTTTGTGAGGAGCAACAGGTGGGTTCAAATTGCCATCTTAAGGTTCACACTGATCTTTTGGTCCAGTACTTACTTACCCTGCAGTGCCACATCAGGACTCCAGATATTAATTGGGAGATCTTAATGAATAATTGGGCAAGATTCTGAATGTTTATTATAATTTTGCCACCTGCCCCCAAAAGACAACCATGAAGAAAATTCATGGGCTTATATATTTTAAAAAAATCACTTTTTTCTTAACTTCAAAAAAAACACACAGCTCTTTTAGCATCAGACTGAATTTTGGGGTCATTTTGACCAATTTATAAGTGAGAATATATACAGTCAATTAAATTTTATTGGTCAATAAAACTATGTATCATTCCTTCTGCTATCTCCCAGCTTAGTTCATTGCAAAGATATTGAACTGGGTCTTGAGGAATTCCATCCTAATGAAACTCGAGCCCAGGAAGACATGCAGAGTCTCTCTTTGGGGTGTTGAATAGGCCAGGGAACGGGGGGCAGCAGGCTCTGTAATAATCAGACCTCAGGCTGTTTCCAGGAGGATCACCCAGGTGCTGATCACTTTAATGGCAACACTATTTGAAGAGGCATTTTAAACACATTATACTGTAGATTATTCTATTTCTTTTTTCTAATGGAGCTGTCCTTGAAGGATCATTATGCCATTCCTTTCAGATGTTTAATAAAGCACGAGATTATAATGATCATGCTTGAGAATAGGTTTCTGTGCAGCTGGGAATTGCGATATAGCAATCTTCTATTAAATCATCGAGATGCTAAAATGTATTTTTAGTGGAGTGGTGATGGGGGCTTTATTAAATTGCACTAATCAGTATTCCCTATGATCATTCAGATATTTTAAAAATTTTTAATTATTAGCATCCCAATCACAAAGTAGGTATTTATGATTCCCTTGTGCATATTTCTGAGTGGAGATGTAGGAGAGTTTCCAGCCCAGGGCCTCCAAACGCTTACAGTCTGAAACAGTCCTGAGGGTTGGCTAACCAATTACATGAAGATGCTGTTCGTAGCTGCTACGAAATTGGCCCCTGACTCATGGTAATTCCATGTGCTGTGGAACCAAGCATTGCCCAGTCCTGTGCCATCCCTGTGACTGGTTATGGATTAGACCATTGTGATCCATATGGCTTTTGTTGGATGATTTTTGGAAGTAGATTGTTACCCCTTTCTTTCAAGCCAATCTTAGTCTGAAAGCTCTGTTGAAACCCATTCAACATCTTAGCAACACCCATGCCTTAATGGACACATAGTAATGGTTGTACATGAGATGCACACACCTAAATCTCCCATATACGTAAGATGTGAATCATACACTGAACCACCAAGTGTTCCATGACCAGAAATAGAGGTCCCAGAATTATCATAGTACAACTTATTACACTCATTATAGAAGGTATGAGGGTGAGGGTTTGAATGTGGGCTCCTAAGTGTGTTTGTCCTGGTTCAAATACCTACACTGCACTTATTAGTGGTAATACATTGGGCACATTAATTCCTTGTGAGAGAGTGGCTGTTGTTGTTAAGTGCCGTCGAGTCGGTTTCGATTCAGAGTGACCCTGTATAGGGTCTCTGAGGAGTGACTGTTGAGTTTGAACTGCTGACCTCGTGGCTTACAGTCCAGTGCTGATCCTACAGTGCCACACCAGGAAAGGTTTTATTGTGACAATTAAAGGTGATGCTTCTATTAAATAAGCCCTTAGCACTGAACTCTTAGCAAGTGCTAAATAAATACAAGAGGGCTTCAAAAAGTTCATGGAAAAATAGAATTAAGAGGTAATGGAATGCTTCCATGGATATTTGAAGGTCCCTTGTAGAAGCTGTATAAAAATAATATGCTGAATAATTGAAGATAAACTGTATCCAGCTCACTTGTGCTAATTTTACCACACTTAATTCCTAAACTGTATCATATCGTGCTTGACAATTCATAGTTTTCAAATATAGAGCAAATGGTCTAACAAAGCAAGTTGACTCCATTGCAGTGTATAGCAGGAAATAAACATCTTTTCTAGCAATCCTAGGAACTGAATTCCAGTAAAAGGGCAAGTTGTGTTTCATCCTGGGCCAGCAATATGCAGAAGCAATGTGACCAGGATTGGTATCATTCACCCAGCAGTTAGAGCTAGGAGCCCTCTGTGCAGCAGGCAGTGTTTGGGGCAAGAGTCATGGCTCTTTGAGCTCTGAAAGTTGTCCTGCACAAAAGGCCAGGAAAGCAGCAGAAGAAAGTAAGGAAGCAGTGAGCCCTGGGATCAGGGTTTCAGATAGAAACAGTCAGGTGCTGGAGGCCTGAAACAGAACCTATGAGTGGCTCCTAGGAAGGAGGCTGGGGCTAAGCCACAGATGCAGCTAGAGGAAGCCGAAAGAACCGAAGGATGGAAAGCAGAGTTACCAGTCCAAGAAGTTAAATATTGTCTTTTGATCTCAATTTCATTTTTTCTGCAAAATCAAACTTCTAATTATCTTATATAGCGATTTTTAGCGAAACGCCTCCCATGATATGGGCCTGGCAGCAACTTAGACAGGCCGCTTCAGCATCATATTACTTTGTCTCAGATCCCATTCCGATTACACTGGTATGTATATTAGAAAGGAAGGAAGAAACAGAAAAACAAATCAAATGGCAGATGTCAGAGATGCAGTAGCATTTGTTTTGCCTGGAATATTATTATTTGCTTGTTTGTTTCTGTTCCTTTAGAACAGGGATGGGAACATCCAGCCTACAGAGCACATCAGATCCATGAAATCATTTAGTCTGGCCCTGCCAAAGCAACCGTAATTCCAGCCATGAATTTTTTTAGTTGGTTAGTTAGGTGCCGTGGAGTTGGTGCCTACTCACAGCGACCCTGTATAGTGTTTCCGAGGCTATAGATCTTTAAGGGAGCAGAAAGCCTCATCTTTCTTTTGCAGAACCATTGGTAGTTTCGAACTGCTGACCTTGAGGTTAGTAGCCCAGCTTGTAACCACTATGCTCCCAGAGCTCCTTAGCCATCAATTAGGGGTGAGTTAATTAAATGTTCAACCAAATAGAATAGGCTAATTTTTAGGTTGGTAGTTTGCATGCCACATAAACGATGTTATAAATTTTGGCAGAAAAAATGTCCCCCACCTCTGTTTTCGAATGAACACCCATTTGATCTTATTTTAAAAAGAAAATGTTCAGCTGCTCTGTCTTCACGTATTTACTTTTACACTTGAAGCAGCCTGGTGGCACTTCTGGTTGCATTTGTGAAGAAGAATCCCAAGTTTATAAGAAAGGGAGGGACTGAAGGGCAGTCACAGTTGGCAGACTTTGCAGGCAAGAGTGTAGTGAGAAGTAGAATCATGTGACTCTACTCAGTGAAGCGCAGGCTCTCCGTATAAGCCCTGGTGCCTAGTACACCATCCCAGCATACTAATGCTATCTTCTGTAATGAATGGGATCTGTATGGAGCATGAAAGGGAGGGACTGGGACTAATGTCATTGTGTGTCTGCTCTATGCAGCACATTGTGCTACTTGTGTTATGTGGATGGCATCACTTAGAAGTATGTATTACCATCCACTTTTCTCTTTTGCAGTTTAATGATGCGCTATGGCCGTGTTTCAAGTAGGCATGCCTGATGCCAAAGTTGATCACCTTATTTTATAATACATTCCCGTCTATGAGACATTGATAGCTCAGTGGTAGAATGCTTGCCTTCCATGCGGGAGCCTTGGGTTCAATTCCTAGCCAATGCACTTCTTGTGTACCCAACACTCATCTGTGCAGAGAGGTTTGCACTAACAGAGTCTTGATGTGGTGCTGTAGGATAAGCTGTGGACCACAAGGCTGGTTTGAACTGCAATATTGATGGTTCAAACTTACCAGTCACTCCTTGGAAACCCTGTACAAGGTCGTTCTGAGTCAGAACTGACTTGATGGGATTTAACAGCAACAACATCATGATGCCGAACAAGTTTCAACAGATATTCTGGACTGAAACAGACTAGAATGAAAAAATCTGGTAATTTACTGAAAATTAACCAGTGAATGTGATATGATTCACAGTGGTCTTATCCCCAATGTATCATAGGGCAGCTAAGGATGAGGCAGAGTTTCAGTCCATTGTACGTGAGCTTACCATGATTTAGGGGCCCATTTGATGGCAACTAACAAAAATGGTAACCTCTTATCTGGTCTGAGGCCATTTTGGAGGGAAAGTGAACCCACCCCAGACACCCACATACACAATTACCCACATTCTCTTTTCCACTGTTTTGGTCCCAAGGCTTGAGTTTTGTCTGCACCTTACTAGTGTAGCCAGCCTCTGTGCAAATAATACATTCTTGACTTTTCAATCTTTTTTATTGCTTTTTTTTTTTGGGGGGGGTTGCCTTGCAGATAACACAGGAAAAAATATAATTGGCTGTAGCCCCTTCAGATATAAATGATAATGATACACATGTAGTTTATGACCTGGCTCATATATATATATTTTTAATCTCCTAAAAATAGGATAAAAAAACTGCTTTGTTGTTCCTTGCAATTGAAAAGGAACTAACAAGTTCAGCAAGCGGTATGGAAAGTTTCTGTAGAGCATGAGTAATTGGGTACTTTAGCACAGTATTTCTGGCTGATGCATTTTGTAGAACTTTCCTGCTATCTATTCAGGAACTCTTTGCTTAGGAAAAACTCAGACCGCATGTGGTTTATGTGTTTTTAAATGAAGATAGTACATGCTTGCTATTCTTTGGTTTTATAAAATTACTTGAGAACTCCCTTCCTCACCTTTGTAATGAATGGCTGTAATTTGTCTTGAAAAATACTTTTAAAATAATCAAAGATGAAGTTCTATTTCCTTCACGGATCATTGAGTGTTTTGCCTTAGCACCTTGCATAATGAATATACCTCATGGCATACTATTTAAGTATCTCTGTGTCACAAAACCAGAAGAAATTCCTTCTTTGACTAGGAGTAGCCCTCTAAGCCACAGCAAACTACGCATGAACATACAAAGAGAAAGAAAGCCCAAGGTCATACGAATTAATGTGGGTTGTGGGTTGCTGTCTCCATGAAATGAACTGGCCACATTCAAAACAAAAAGCTTCACAATGAAATTTACACAATTGGCTGGCACACAGTCTCATTACACCGAAGCTGCCCTCTTCTCCATCGCTACTTTTAAACCAGGCGGCCTTTTGTTTTAGCCTCATGACCCTCAATGACTATTTGACTGACCTCTGAAACATATCAACAATAGAACAAACACCAAACCTCAATCATTTAAAGAATTCATAGTAACTAAAATCCATGGAAACTCTATACAAATATAAATACTGCCTGGATACCACACACTAGTCCAGGCAGTATTTATATAAGAAAAGCCATCTCTTCCACCTGTCTCACCAACGAAAGAAAAAATAAAGTAGAATTGCTGTGTCCCTGAGGACATTCCAACCCAGCTATAACACATCAACCAGCACGTGTAACAGAGTGGAAAACACCACCACCAACAACAAAACAAAACCCACTGCTGGTAAGTCGAATCCTACTCATAGCGATTCTATAGGGCATCGTAGAACTGTCCCATAGGACTCCCACACCTGTTAACTTTATAGAAGCAGTCTGCTACACCTGTCTCCTAGGGGATAGCTGGTTACTTGTAATCACTGAGTTTTCTGTTAATAGGTGCCTTAACCACTGAGTCACCAGAACTGCTTATGATAGAGTAAAACCAAAAACAAACACACTACCATAGAGTCGATTCTGACTTATTGCACCTGTGTGTAGAGTTTCCAAAGCTGTAAATGTCTACAGGAGCAGAAAGCCTCATTTTTCTCCTACAGTTTGGCTGGTGGATTTGAACTACCAACTTTGTGGCTAGTAGTCAAGGGCTTATATGACAGCACTAAGAAGTTCTTAAATATGGAGAACTTAGGACTTCTAGTTAACATAGTGGATTCACCACACACATTTATCTCCTCTTCTTTTCCAAAACCTTTCTGAAATGAGAGCAAAGAGATACAAAGGGCATCCACCCATAAGAACCAAGACTATTAGTTCAGCAGCTGCTGAGACACTTGGAGACATTTTGGAGGGTGGAAATGGAGTGGAAGAATGCTAGTTAATTTAGAAGAGCAGTGGGCATTTAAGCTTATACGAGATGTGGTAATAGAAGAAGATCCCAAGGAACTGTGGTCCAGTGTGTTGTACAAACACCCTCTCTAAGTCTGGAGTCTTCAGCCCAAAAAAGCAGAGTAAGCGGTAGGGTGAATATTTGGATTTGCATCCTTAATGCTCACAACCAATTGACTGACTGTCCCTGTTCTTATCCCATATGGAAAGAAAAAGCACCGGACCACAAGGTCGGTTTCAGTTGCAAGGTGCTTGGTTCAAACTCAACAGCTGCTCCTTGGAAACTCTATACAGGGTTGCTATGAGTCAGAGCTGATTGTTGTTGTTGCTAAGTGCTGTAGAGTCGGTTCCTATCCATAGTGACCCTGTATAGGGTTTCCAAAGAACAGCTAGTGAGCTTCAACCACCAACCTTGCAGTTCAAACTGACTTTGCTGTCCAGCACATTAACCCGCAGCATCACACCAGAACATTTCTTTCCCATGCTTCCTTCTGTGTGGGAGAGAGATGGCCCTAAAATGGGAGATAAATCTGCATTAAAGAAACTACCTGTGATCCTAGGAAACCCACAGTCAGGTATATTTCCTTCATCAGGAGGGCAAACAAATGACAAGTAACTGCAAAGCTTAGATGACAAGATCCTGAAATGTCTGGCTCTCCCAAAGAAAAGGTTAGGACATGGCCTGATGTCTTTAAGTCCGCCAGTCAGGTTCTGATGATGAACAGAATACTTAATTTTCCCAATAAGCTTTCTCAAGCCTTTGCATTCAGTGGGAATTGACAAACAAGAACTGCTAGTCATCTGAGGAAAATATCTTCCATAAAATAGCAGAAACAAAGCAGGAAAAGAATTCCAGAGGGAACAGAAGCAAAACAGGTATCAGAATAAGAGGAAACACCTCACACATGCTTATACATATGATTAGTCTGCTCATAGAATTAAATATTGTATCCATGAACCAAGAAGTGGCTGCTATTAAGAGTCAAAGAACAAGAGAGGATCCTTAGAAGAGAAATATATGTTTTTCAAGGTAAAAAAAAAAAAAGATCCAAGAGGAGGGTAAATTGAGGAAATCCTCCCAGGCACAGGGGAACAAAAAGAACATAGGAAAGCAGAAAAACTAATAATTATTAGAGGACCAATCCAGGAAATCAAACATTCAGTTAATAAGAGTTGCAGAAAGTGAAAACAGAAATTGAAGGTAAGGAAAGCATCAAATAAACTATTCGAGCAATTGTTTTACAACCGAAGATTGAAGGATATGAAACTTTAAACAGTGAGACCAGATTGTTTTCGATTATAATCTTATAATCAGTAAAGTTTGATTTTAAAATGAAAGAGTACAAACATGTCTTTTTTTCAAGACTCAAATCTTCTACAACTTCTTGTTTTCAGAGAAGATTTTGAAGCACATGATTAAGCAAAATGATGACTTTTTTATTGTTCTGAAAGATACAAATGTGAAATCTCGGATATGCCTCAGCACAGGAGATGCATAAAAGGAGTTTCAGTTGGCAAGGGAGATATTCATTAAAGCCTGTCAAAAATGTGTGGCTCTATAGGATAAGCACTGGACTGCTAACCACAAAGTCAGCAGTTACAATCTACTAGCCACTCTTGGGAAACCATATTGTGGTCGGTAAGTGTTGTCATGTCAGTTCCAATTCATAGTGACCCTGTATAGAGTTTCCACAGAGCAGCTGGTGGGTTTGAACTTCCTACCCTGGTGTTTGAAGTCCCATGCTGATCCTACAGTGCCATACCAGGAGTCCATTGGAAACCATATGGAGGGTTGTCATAAGTTGGAACTGACTCAATGGCAATTAATAAGAACAACATCAGAGCAAGAGCCCTAGTGGCAGTCTAGTGTAAGTATGAACTGCTAACCACAGGTTGACAGCTCAAACCTACTAGTGA
>NW_006408523.1:16267938-16288444 GCF_000296735.1 Chrysochloris asiatica | reverse complement strand
GCTCCTGTAAAGATTTACAGCCTCGGAAACCCTGTACAGGGTCGCTATGGGTCGGAACCGACTCCACGGCACATAACAACAACAACAATAGTATATTCATTATGTTATTGTTAGTGCCCTCAAGACAGTTCTGACTCATAGAGACCCTCTGTAGGGTTTCCGAGGAGAGACTGGTGAGTTTGAACCATAACTTTAAGGTTAAAACTGATCTTGTGCTCCAGCGCTTTATCCTACAGTGCCACACCAGAACTCTCCTGATGTTGTTAAGTGCCGTCGAGTTGGTGCTGACTCATAGCGACCCTGTATAGGGTTTCCAGAGAGCAGCTGGTGAGTTTGAACCCTTGACCTTATGGTTCAAACTGACCTTTCAGTCCAGTGCTGTATCCTACAGCACCACACCAGGATTTCAGGACTTCTGGCCCCATATTGCCTATTAAACTAGGACCATACAGTATACTGGGAGTCCTGGTGTAGTACTGTGGATAAATGTGCTGGATTGCTAGGTCAGTTTGAACAGCTGGGTTGGTGATTCAAGCTTACCAATTGCTCCTGGGAAACCCTATACAGGGTCTTTATGAGTTGGAACCAACTTGATGGCACTTAACGACAACAACATACAGTATATTGGACTCCTGGTGTGGTGCTGTAGAATCAGCACTGGCCTTCAAAAATCAAAGTCGGCAGTTCAAACTAACCAGCTGCTCTTTGGAAACTCTATACAGAATTCCTATGAGTTGGAACCGACTTGATAGCACTGAGCAAGAACAACATACAGTGTACAGCTTAGTTGGTTATCAGTTGCCATTTCTTTTGCACAAATTAATGTTTTATTTGTTCTCAATTTTTAATTTATTGTCTAACTTTTATACTCATACTAATAATGGACACTATTTCCCTTGCTTTTCTCGGTACCCCTGTTTAGTATTCTCATCTGCCTTAGGCCTTCTTCTCTTTCTGCTTCCTTGTTCTTTTTCCCTTCTCATCTTCCTTCTACTTCACCTTCTCTTTCTTCTTACGTGTAACACTAAGTTGTTAATTAAAATATTCCACTGAGTGCCAAGCATGAATTTAATTCAATTATAGACAAGTAAAGGTCCACTCATCATCAAAACAGAGTAACATTTCATAGCATCAAGCATAAAGAGATGATAAATCATACTTCACCAGGAATGACAAAGGCAAAATTGCTAAGGTATAGAAACAAGATTGACATCAGACATCTCAGCGGCAATGTGGTTGTTGTTGTTAGGTGCCATCGAGTCGGTTGCGACCCATAGTGATCCTGAGCAGGGTTTCCGAGGCTGTAAATCTTTACGGGAGCAGAAAGCCTCCTCTCAGTGTTAGGACACAAAAATTATAAATATCTGCGAGCATAAAGCTTTGAAGTAAAAACTCTTTGTGTGACCTACCCTGTCGTGTAAATGAGTTTAAAGATCTTTGAGTGGCAAAAAAGGACGCTATCTGTGGGGTGGCCAGGGTTACAGGTTACCAAATTATCTGTACTAAAGAGAGGCTCCCAGGGCACCAGGCTGAAAACACGCTGCTGTGTGTTGTGTGTAGGGGTCCCCCGGGGGGCTTAAAAGGGAGAAGGGTGGGCCAGGATTGACAGATTGTGGGGAACCTGGAGCTCCATATGGTGGGCAGGCGTAAGCCTGAAGGGGGCGCTACTTCCATTATATTCTCAAGAGTCCAAAACCTGCGTACCACCTCTAGCGGCGCAGACGCTAGGGGTTGAGGCTGGCGCGCCTAGCTGGCCAGGATACTCAATCTAGGGAAAAGACCTGCGAAGTAAAGCACATGCCTGACTCGTTCCTAAAGCTCGTGCGAGCTGGTTCGCTCACTTGCTTGCGTTCCAATCTAGCCACAAGCTGGACCTCAGACCCGGAAACGTCCACGGTCAGTGTCTGCGAAGGTAAATACATTGTAAAACAGTGCCTAGGGTTTTGCTTGTTTACTTTGAACAGATGTCTAAAATCGACTCAACGGCCGTGGGCTTAATTTTCGTTTTTTGTACCTAGTAAAATGAATCCATGGAAACGGTCTCCAGGGCTGGCTGAAATCAGCTTCCGGAAGTCGGTTTTTGTTCTTGTTTTTGATGCGTTGCTAACGAAGAACTGGCTGGATCAGTACAACACCCCTTCCGGGGTTCATTTCCCTACCGAGTTCTTTACCATTGTTACTTTGACCCCGGAAGTGAGACCATCAGGCTTCCTCCCTCCCCCAAGATGGCAACTGTAGGAGACGAATTGCTGCTGCCAAGGCTCCCCGAGCTGTTCGAAACCTGCAAGCAGTTTCTAGATGAAGTGGAAGGAGCCACTGAACCCACGGGTTCCCGGATGGTCCAGGAAAAGGTGTTCAAGGGACTGGAACTCCTTGAGAAGGTTGCGGGAATGTTATCGCAGCTCGACTTGTTCAGCCGAAATGAAGATTTAGAAGAGATTGCGTCCACTGACCTGAAGTACCTGTTGGTGCCAGCATTTCAAGGAGCCCTTGCCATGAAACAAGTCAACTCCAGCAAGCGTCTAGATCATTTGAAGTGGGCTCGAGAACACTTTATAAACTACTTAACTCGGTGCCATTACTATCATGTGGCGGACTTTGAGCTACCGAAAACCAAGAACAACTCGGCTGAAAACAACACGGGTAGCTCCGCCATGGCGTATCCTAGCCTTGTCGTTATGGCATCTCAAAGACAGGCTAAAATAGAGAGATACAAGCAGAAGAAGGAGATGGAACACAGATTGTCTGTGTTGAAGTCCGCTGTGGAAAGTGGTCAAGCAGATGATGAGTGTATTCGTGAATATTACCTCCTTCACCTTCGAAGGTGGATTGGTATCAGTTTGGAAGAAATTGACAGCATTGATCAAGAGATAAAGATTCTGAGAGAAAAAGACCCCTCAAAAGAGGCATCAACTTCTGACACATGTCATCAGGACAGGCCGCCATTGAAACCCTTCATTCTCACTCGAGAAATGGCCCAAGCCAAGGTATTTGGAGCTGGTTATCCAAGCCTGGCAACGATGACGGTGAATGAATGGTATGAACAGCATCGGAAATACAGTGCATTACCTGATCAGGGAGTAGCCAAGACTGCATCAGCTCAGCAACAGGAAGACCAGGAACAAAAGGAAGAAGAAGATGATGAGAAAACACCGCACAGAGCCCGGGAGTGGGATGACTGGAAGGACACCCATCCTAGGGGCTATGGCAACAGACAGAACATGGGCTAAACTTCCTCACGTCTTCCCCTTCAAGGAAAGCTGTGTGGTTTTCCCCTCCCTGGGCTCCTGCTTTGGCAAAGATGCTTCATCTTGCTTTGCATTCAATAAAGTGTCAATTGATTGTGCATTTGTACCCTAGATCATGGGCCAACAATCTTGGTTCAGCATTATCATTCGCATCGTTATATATTTCAGTTTCTTAAAAGAAGTGTGTGGGGGGTGGTGGTGGAGGGGATGAGCACTTTGAGAAGTGGCTCTGTATATTCAACGGCTGTTTGAATTCTCTTTAAAATAAATATCCTTTAATCAGAAATAAATAAATAAATATCTTTCCAGATACGTTGTTGTTGCTGTTAGGTACCCCAGAGTTGGTTCTGACCCACAGCGACACTGTGCACAAACATGAACAACACACTGCCCTGTCCTGCACTATCCTCACAATTGTCATGTTTGAGTTCACTGTCGCAGCACTGCACCAATCCATTTTATTGGGGGAGAGGGGTGTCTTGCTCTTTTTTTCCATTAACCTTCCATGTTGCTGAGATGTCCTTTTATAGACACTGCTCTTTCGGGATAATATGTCAACAGTACCTGTAACAAAATATCATCATCTTTGCTTCTAAGGGACATCCTGGCTGACTTCTTCCAAGACAGATTAGCTTATTCTTCTGGCAGTCATGGTGTTTCCACAATTCTTCATCAACCCAATAATTCAAATGCATTGCTTATCCTACAATATTCCTTATTCAATTTTCAACTTTCTCAAGCATATGAGGTCATTGAAAACACCATGGCTGGAATCAGGTCCATGCTAGTCCTCAAAGTGACATCTTTATTCTTGAACACTTTAAAGAGGTCTTGTGCAGCAAATTTTCCAATTACAATAAGTCATAAGATTTCTTTACTCCTGCTTCTCTCAGCATTGATTGTGGACCCAAGTAAAAAGAAATCCTAGACAATTTTAATCTTTTCTCTATTTCTTATGATATTGTTTATTCTTCCAGTTATGAGGATTTTTGTTTTCTCTACATTCAGTTGTAATTCATAACAGAGGCTGTAGTTTTTGATCTTCATCAGTAAGTGCTTCAAGCAAACAAGGTTGTCATCTGCATATCCCAGGCTGTTAATCAGTCTTCCTCCAATCCTGATGTCATCTTCTTCATCCGATAATCCAGCTTCTGGGATTATTTGCTCAGCATACAAATTGAATAAGTATGGTGAAAGGATACGACCCGGCTGCATACCATCCAGTATCCCCTTGTTCTGTTTCATGGACTGCCTCTTGATCTATGTATAGGTTCCTCTTGAGAACATTCAAGTGTTCTGGAATTCCCATTCTTCACAATATGACATGTATTTTCAGATAGAGGAGGATCAGAATATTTCTTACCTACAGATCCCTGGTGGTATAGTGGATTCTGAGTTAAGCTACTAACCACAAAGTTAGTAGCTTGAATCCACCAGGGAGAAAGGTGAGGCTTTCTGCTCCCTCAAAGATTTACAACCTCAGAAATCCTATACAGGGTCTCTACAAGTTGGAACTGAATGGAAGGCACACAACAACAACACAGCCCATCTCTGAAAGAACTATCATGAGAAGATGCAAAAAATGCAAATCATAAAAGAAAGGCTGTTAGTACAGTTGACAATACAAAATGTTAAAGCTATGTGACAGAAGTCACTCAAAATAAAGCTGGCAAAGAATATTTTGGACATTTGATAAATACATGCATAATATCTAAGATACCCATATACGTAGAAGTTACACCATTCAATAAGAAACAGAAAATACTCTAATAGAAAAATGGACAATGAATAAATTGGCATTGTCTTCATGGGGAGAACAGCTTATGTTGTTGTTATTATCAGGTGCCATCAAGTCAGTACCAACTCATAGTGACCCCATACCCAAGAGAAAAAAAACACTGTCTGGTCCTGGGCCAACCTCACAATTGTTGCCACACTTGAGCCCATTGATGCTGCCACATTGCCAATCCATCTTGCTGGGGGTCTTTCTCTTTTTCTCGTCCTCCAGTTTACCAAACATGATGTCCTGCTCCAGCGACTGGTCCCTCCTGACAATATGTCCAAAGTATGGGAGATGAAAATGAGGCCTGGACATCCCGGCCTCCAAGGAGCTGTAGTTAAACAAACATACAGAAATGTTTGTTTAATGTCATTGGGAGCCAGGGAAGTGAAAGGAAAACAAAAACGTCACTTCTTACCCACCGATTGATAAGAATGAAAATGTCTTATCGTATCCTGGGTCTATGGGCAGGTGGTGTAGTAAGAACTCTCATACAAAGATGGGAGGAACTCGACACTGTAACCCTGGGTCTCCCTTCAGGTTTGGAACTGGCCTCACTCTTGTGGCTCAATGTTAAGCCAAGTATATAGAGGGAACAACAACATTAGTGAGGTGTGCACACCATGGAATTTTTCAGTCATACAAGATCAAAAGGGCAGCATTTACCTAAGGACAAATTTAGAAGGCTTGGGAAAGAAGGTGGAATGGAAACAAGCATCATAGGGAGGAAGTGGGATAATTGATGTTACTTACGTGGAGGGGACTGTAATCAATGACAGGAAACTCAGTGTATGGTTTGCTGAATGCAAGACTGATGATCTTCTCTGTAAACCTTCACGCTAGTCACAGTAAAACATTATTTTAAAAATTGCTGGTGGGGATTAGTGCGACCATTTTGGACATTAGTTTGGAAACACGTATGAAAATACAAATGTGGTACCTTATTATCCAGGAGTCCCACTACCAGGGGAACCGTTCCTTACAGACTTCCGGAGACATACATGCCGGTGTTTATTGAACATTGTTGGAAATAGAAAAAAAAAACATGTACATGTCCCTCAACAGACATATAGTTAAATATTATGTGATATAGACAGACGACGGCATTTTTAACAGACACTGTCATTGAAATCTGTGAAACCTTTTAACTCAGGTGCTTGGATATTATTGTTGTTAAGTGCCGTCGAGTCAGTTTCAACTCTTAGAGACCCTTTATAGGGTTTCTGAGGGTCAGCTGTGGGGTTTGAACCACAGACCATGAAGGATAACCACAGTGCTTATCCTATTGTGTCACATCGGGATAGTATTACTACTTTTATCAGTCGTTCCATTTTTAGACCATAATATAATATTTACCTTTTCAAAAACAGGTCATATCTGAGGAGTGTGGGTTTGATAATGGATTGTATACACCCTATGCCATACATTTCCATTGATAACATCTATTACTGTATTTTGTTGTTAAACTATGTTTATATTGCAGAAAATATTAATCTGCATTTCCACCAATATTAGCAGTCCCCTGCAATCTGAGATGAATTCCGCATTGCTGATCTTCAGTCACTTCAATTATAAAGTAGGTGTAACCTATGATAATACATTCATAAATAAATCATCTTGTGACCTAAGCTCAAGTATGGAATTTTTAAGTATGAAATTTATTCTGTCCTGCGAAGTAAGGCTGAGGTAACACTCTCTAATCATATTTGGAGGTTCAGTGAAGACAGGGACAAACTCATGGGAAGAATATTTCTGTTTGTGGTTCTAAAACAGATATCCTTCATTTACTGAAATTTATTCATGATCTTACACTGAAAGACTGAATACGTTTTATTTTATACTACTTTTCATTGTATTACTAACAGTTTCTGCCATCACACAGGTATCCTAATAAATGTGCAATGCTACTTGCCAAATCACCGTACTAATATGACACAATTGCTGTACTATGGGCTATCTGTCAGCTTAGAGTGGAATGATGATTAGCTCCCAGGAAGTTTGAAGCTTTCAGTCTGGTCTTCCTATGCTCCATTGTACACTGGGAACTTGTGCAGCCATGTTGCTAGAAATGTGAACTGATCACTTACACCAAGGATGGCAGAGCAGAGAGATGGAAAGAACTTGGTCCTTAATGATATCATTGATCAAACCCTCAACCCATCCTCTCTCTGACTATTCTATGATATGGAAAATGCTTTTGCATGAAATCAGACTTTCTATTTTATGAGACTGAATATATCATAACTAATACAACTCTAAAAAAAATTGATTTTACATTTATCAAATTCCCTCAACATTGCAAATGTTTTTGTTATACCAGCCATATTTTCCTTTGGGAGGGTTCTAAGCAGGGAAGGGTGTTCCTGGATGGCGCAGACAGTTAAGTGCCCAATATTGACCAAACAATTGTGGGTTCAAACCCACCCAGAGGTGCCTCAGAAGATGACCTGGTGATCTTCTTCCAAAAGGTTAGTCTTGAAAAGCCTACTGAATGTAGTTTTATACTGCACACATCGAGTTGCCAAGAGTTGGAATCAACTTGACAGCAACTGCTTTGTTTTTGTAATATCAAGAGAAAAAAATGAAATAGACCTTAGAAATAGAAATGCTTGCGTATTCAGGTTGAAAGGAAGGGAATCTCATTAGATTCAGTCTCTTTATATGAATGGGGGGAATTTAGGCTCCTAGAAAAAAAAAAACCTTGTTTAGGGCTAATCAGTGAGTTTGTGGCATGGCATGATTAGGTCTCATGATTGAATCGGCCTCTTTATTCTCTGTTTGTTCTTATTGTCAAAAGACGTGGGAGCGTTTCATAGAGAGAGGTGACTGGTATTAACACCACAGACATCCTTTCTGCATGCTCATCAGTACCTGCCCACCGAAAAGTCACAGAATCCTATCTTACCTGCGTCATTAACTTGAGAGGATTATATAAGACTAAGGCATTACTATTTTATGGTTCATTTTATAGGAATATACAGTGTCAACACTTCCAGTGTTGTTCATAAATAATTAATAATCATAGGCTCTTTGAGGAGTGGAGGATGCTTTTTAAGTGATAAATGTGCCCCTTGTTTGGTTTATATCCCTGCTGATGAATGCTTGCCCTGTGACATTTGTTTCTTTCATCTTGATTTAATTGTGAAACATTTCAGCCTTCACGTTAGCCCTAACTTTTACACAGTATACAGCTTCTTTACCCAGAACTCTTTAACTACTTAATGTTTAATACCATTTGTGTTCTTACACCTTGAATGTTAAACTACAGGAAGATTTTCAGTGATATATAAATCACGCCTTTCCATCAGAAGTGCTGATGGAATTAATATCCCAGATTAACGTGAGGTTGACATCGAAGCATATAATATATTGCAGCAATGAAAAAAGCTGCACTTACTCTGGATTGCAGCCTAAATTACAGGCCAGGGAGCTGATACTTTTACTTCATTCTGCTTGGATGTGGTTACGTCATGCACTCACTTAAGCAATGGTTAGTTCCTCACTGCCCATTGGCCATTTCCACTCTGGTTCAGTCCATAAGCATCTATAGAGGATTGACTCTCTGTTTAACACTGTAAAAGACACTGGGAAGCCTGTTGTCAGGTGACTGAGGAGTAGCAGAAATACAACAAGGAATGACACTACTGTCTTTGAGGAATGGGAAGTCTGGTGGGTGAGGAAGCTCATCAAGTAATTATGGGGCATTTATGACAAGGGATGAGGAGTCCTCGTGGAACAGTGGTTACTGGCTTAGCTGTGAACCCAAAGAACACACTCACTGCTCTGTGGGAGAAGGATGTGGCGCTCTACTTTCCTGAAGATTACCGATGGGGCAGTTCTGTTTTTTCCTATGGGTCCACTATTAGTCAGAATCCACTTGACAACAATGTTTGTTTTTGTTGCTGTTGTTGTTGTTTAAGTGTTAAGGAAACCTGGTGGTACAATGGCCAGTCACTTGGCAGCTAAGCAAAAGGTAGGGCATTCAAAACTAGTGGTGGCTTATGGGGGACAAAAGTCTGTAGATCCATTCCCATAAAGATTACCGAACTGGAGAGGACAAATTATTGCAGTAAATGCACACATCAAAAAAGAAGAAAAAACCAAAATCAACACATTGACACAACATCTCCAACAACTAGAAACAGACCAGCAAAGTAAAACTGCAGTCAACAGAAGGAAAGAAAAGAAATAATAAAGATTGGAGCAGAAATAAATGAGATCGAAAACAGGAAAAAACATAGAAAGCATCAGCAGGACATATAGCTGGTTCTTTGAAAGGATTACGATCTTCTAACCAAAACCAAACCCCCTGCCACTAAGGTAATTCCGACTCTCCCTGGTGAGTACAGGGCTTCTGAGACTGTAAGTCATTATGGCATCAGACAGCCTCATTTTTCTCACGATGAGCAACTGGTGGGTTTGAACTTTCTAACTTTCAGTTAGCCCAGCGCCTAACCTGTATTACCACCAGGGCTCCTTTTCCATGAAGATTACAGTTGAAGAAACCCTATAATGAGCTCTTGGGGCTCTGGTAGCGTAGTGGTTATGAATCGGGCTGCCAACCACAAGGTCAGCAGTTCGAAACTACCAGCTGTTCCGCGGGAGAAAGATGAGGCGTTCTGCTCCCGTAAAGATTTACAGTCTCGGAAACCCTGTACAGGGTCTCTATGAATCGGAACCGTCTCCACGGCACATAACAACAACAACAACAACAACATAATGAGCTCTGGTAGAGTAGTGGTTTCGAGTCAGGCTGCTAACCTCATGGTCAGCAGTTTGAAACTACCAGCTGTTCCACAGGAGAAAGATAAGGCTTGCTGCGCTTATAAAGACGGACGCCCTCGGAAACCCTATATAGAGTATCTAAGAGTCAGAACCGACTCCATGGCATATAACCACCAAGCACCACCACGGGGCAGTTCTACTCTGTCAAATGGGGTAGCTATGAGTCAGAATTTACTTGACAGTACACAACAACAATAGTATAATGATTATAATAATGGCATGATAAATGTACAGTTGATTGTATATGAAACACATTTGCTTGGGGCATCTTTGAAGAGGTAACAGAGAAGCTGGAACTTTAAAGGTGAGAAATGTGGACTTTGGAAGGGAAGGGAGGGAAGGAGCTATGTCAATCCAGAAAATATCACTTGTAACAGATATGCTGTTGCTCTGACCTTGGTTCTGATTCATAGTGAACCTGTATAGGGTGTCTGAGGAGTAGCTGGTGGATTTGAACTGCCAATCTTATGGTTAGCAGCCCAGTGTTTACCCTAGAGTGCCACACCAGAACTAGTGGTAAGAAAATTCTAGGAGATGCAACTGTGAGTAAGTATTCCGGAAGGTCTGGAGCAGAGGAAGTATATGGTGAGCAGTTAGATGATAAGTCTACATGATACGTACTGATTGTGCAATGTGAGCAGGAATCACTACAACCACTTTCAGCAACATTTAAAGCTCAGGGCTTTCTTGCTGGTCAGGCATGTTGGTCAACTGTGCTTGTTGGTCAGTTAATAGAGTTGGTGGGCTTGTCATATTCAGTTAACGCTGGACATTTATGGATGTACACACATCTCAATAGAAAAAGACCATTGGTCATATATGAAGGCAACATTTCACTAGTGGGAATCTTCAAACTGAGCTCTATTTAAAATCAGATCTCTGGTAGCGTAGTGATTACGAATCGGGCTGCGAACCTCAGGGCCAGCAGTTTGAAACTGCCAGTTGTTCCGTGGGAAAAAGATGAGGCTTTCTGCTCCCGTAAAGATTTACAGCCTTGGAAACCCTGTACAGGGTCACTATGAGTTGGAACCAACTCCACAGCACATAACAACAACAACAGCAACGTCATGGTATTGTAACAAGGCCAATAAAAGTCTTGATATTGGTTTTGACATAGGATAGAAAGAGATTTCGCTGTTGAGCATGAAATGCAAGTGTATTTATTTCAACTTTCTCTTTATAAATAAGTGACCAGCGTGAAGACCTCCTTTTTGTGTGTGTGTGTTCTCTATTTAATGAATTAATTGCTGAGGTACTTACTTCTGGAGTTTCAGCTCTCTTGACCAGTATGTTGTTGATAGGTTCTGTCAATCAGTTCCGACTCATATGGAGTCCAGGAACAACAGAACATGACCATTGCCCAGGCCCGCACCATCATCACGATCATTGCTGTGTTTGAGCCCAATTCTAGTCACTGAGTCAGTCCATTTCATTGAGGAACCTCTCCTTTACCAAACATGATGTTCTTGTCCAAGGAATAGTCTCTCCTGATAACATGTTTACATTACATGAAATGAAGTCTCCTCCTTCTCCCTCACTTCTAAGGACCACTGTGCTTGTACTTCTTCTAAAACAGATTTATTTATTCTTCTGGCAGCCCAAGAATTTTCTTTCCCAAACCATAATGCAAATGCATCAACTTTTCTTTGGTCTTCCTTATTCATGATCCAGCTTTCTCATTTGTATGAGGCAAAGAAAAATACCAGAGCTTGTGTTAGGCACATCTTAATCCTCTTTGCTTTTTAGTATATTAAAGGAGTCTTTTGTAGCAGATTTACCCAATACAATGCATCATTTCATTTCTTGCCTGCTGCTTCCATGGGTTTTGACTATGGATCCAAGTTAAATTAATTACTTGACCACTTGAATCTTTTCTGCATTTATCATGATGTTGATTTATCATATTAGTTCAGTTGTGAAGATTTTTGTGTCCTTTATGTTGTAATCCATACTGGTACCTGTTTTCTTTGCTATTCATCAGTAGGTACTTCAAGTCTTCTTCACATTTAGCAAGCACAACTGTGTCATCTGTATATTGAAGGCTGTTTATTATCCTTTCTCCAATTCTGATGCCACATTCTTATTAATATTGGAATGATTTGCTCAGATTGAATACATATAATGAAGTATACAACCCTTACGCAGCACTTAACTGCTAATCACAAGGTGGATAGTTCAAACCCACCAGCCACTCCTGGGCCTTCACCAGGGTCTCTAGGAGTTGGAACTGACTCTATGGCAGTTAACAACAACAACAATCTCCTTTGTTTGTTCAAACAATTGCCCCTAGGTTCAGGTTCTGTAGGAGCGCAATTAAATTTTCCAGAATCCCCGTTGTTTGCAATGTTTGCTATGATTCGCATAATTGAATGTTGTTGCAGATTCAATAAAGCACAGGAGGACATCTTTCTGGTATTTACTGTTTTCCAATATCAGTAATAATATCCCTCAATCCAAGTCTTTTGAATCTGGCTTGAATTTCTCGCCATTCCCTATTGATGCAATGCTGCAATTGTTTTTGGATCATAGTCTACAATGTTTTACTTGCATATAATATTAATGATGTTGTTCAATAATTTCCACAGTCCATGGAATCACTTTCTTTGGAATAGGCATGTGTGTTTGTCTGTTCCATATGGTTGACTAGGTCTTCTAAATTTCTTGGAATGGACAAATGAGTGCTTTCTGTATTGCATCTGTTCATCTAGGCATCTCAGTGACTATTCCGTCAATTCCTGAAGCCTTGCTTTTTCGCCAATACCTTCAATGAAGCTTGGACTTCTTCCTTTAATACCATTGGTTCTCGATCATCTGCTAACTCTTGAAATGTGTGATCATCAACCAGCTCATTTTGGTATAGTTATTGTTGTTATGTGCTGTGGGGTAGGTTCCGACTCATAGTGACCCTGTACAGGGTTTCCGAGGCTGTAAATCTTTATGGTAGCAGAACGTTTCATCTTTATCCCGTGGAACAGCTGGTGGTTTTGAACTGCTGACCCTGAGGTTTGCAGCCTGATTCATAACCACTACGCTATCAGAGCTCCTTTTTGGTACAGTAGTTCTATGTACTATTTCCATTGTCTTTTGATGCTTTCTATATCATTCTACATTTGCTCCTAATATCCTTCCATCTTGGAACTTCAGGCTTTAATATTTTTCTTCTTGTCTTTCATTATGAGAAATTCCAAAATGTTGCTACTTTTTGGTTTTCTATCTCCAAGTCTTTGCATATTTAATTGATACTGTTGAGTGCCTTTGACTCAGTTCTGATTCATAGTGACCCTATGTAGGATTTCCAAGGAACAGTTTGTGGGTTTGAACTCCTGAACTTGTGGTTTGCAGTCCAGTGCTGATCCTAAGGCATCACACGAGGAGTCCTTTTAATATCACATGCAAGTAAAATTCTGTCATCTCTAGCTACCTTTTGAACTCTTCTGTGCTGCTCTTTTGATTTATCACTTCTTTCATTTGCTTTAGCTACTCTATATTCAAGAGCAAGTTTCAGAGTCTCTTCTGACATCCATGTCGGTCTTTTTTTTTTTTTTTTCTCTCATGCCTTTTCATAACCTTTTGCTTCCTTCATGTATAATGTTCTTGATGTCATTCCACACAACTCCTCTGGTCTTCAATCATTAGTGCCTAATGCAATTTAGTGCCTAATAGGCAAAAAGTCCAAATTTAGGGTGCTGGTTCTAGGGAAAGCCTTTCTCTGTCGGCATTGGAGAGAGGTCCATGTTTCTTCTGAACGTCTTCTCCCGGGCAATCTTAATGTGGCTTGGCATTTCTCTTCCCCATTTCTATCTGCTAGCTTGAATAATTGCTTTATCAATCATAAGAGGCTGAGGAGAGACACATCCTATGTTAATACAGGAATCCTGGTATGGCACTGTAAGATAATCATTAGGCTGCTAACTGTAAGGCCAGTGGTTCAAATCCACCAGCCACTCATTGGAAGGGTATATAGGGTCACTGTGAGTTGGAACTTACTTAATGGCACTTAAAAAAAACTCATTCACAATGATATAATAATTGCAAACATGGGATCAGGAATATATAGCACATATTTCTGGGGGACAGAATTCCAAGTATGATCTCATGAAACACTGAAAACCACCCCTGAAGGGAACTCGACTCCAAAATCCCAGCAGGCTTATGGCGTCATTTCATTCAAGGTGTACCTTTTGCTGTGTAGGACAAATAACGCCACAGGACTGCAGACCCTGGGAGTGGACATTGTGTTAGATCTCATCTTTCCTGAGGCAGAGCAATTTGCTCACTGGAGAGCATTTTGGAAGAGTGAAAAGAGATGAAGAACTAAAGTGCTGTTAGTTAGTCCTGGGGCAAGTCACACCACCTCTATGCACCATCATTGCACTGAGTTTGATTTAGGCATAAATTAGAAAATGTGCATGAATGCTTTATGAGGCATGAAAGTAAGGTGTGGTGCAGTAGGCTAAGCACTGGAGCTCAAGGTCGGTTTGAACCTCAGTGTCGGCGGTTCAAACTCACCAGCTGCTCCTCAGAAACGGCACTGAACAACAACAGCATTGTAGTAGTAGTAGTAAGAGTATTATTACTATGAGATTTATGATAATTTAACTAATCCTGGTGTGGCACTGTGGGATAAAACACTGGACTGCAAGGCCAGTTGGAACCACAAGGTTGATGGTTCAGATTCACCAGCTACTCCTTGGAAACCCTATATAGGGTCTCTATGAGTCAGAATTGACATGATGGCACCCAACAACAGCAACAGCAAGACTAAATTCACTGTTCCCTGGTGGTGCACTGGTTAAGCACTCAGCTGTTAATCAAAAGGTTGGTGGTTGAAACTCACCAGCTTCCTATAGTCTGGTTGTACATGATTCTACAGGTCAGTTCTACATGATTGCTTGATGGACATACAACAGCAGCAGATGATGAAATATCACCTCTGTCTTATCAGTAGAAAAGTTTGCCAAGTGGAGCTGGGAATAAATAAGATTCAATGACACATTTTTAATGTGCTAAAATATTTTAAAATGCTTTCCAATGCCATTTGCATATAAACAATTTGTCTGCTAATTACAGATGAGTTATTCAGCTATTAAAATAGGCCCTACAGGACTTATATTTGGCAATAATTTAGTGGTTACTTTTTCTTTATTTCAAAATAATTGATTTGTGATTCTTCAAAAATATTTCATTTCAGACTTTGTTTTTACCAATTTATTTGTCCCCACCCTATATCCCATTCCCCCAAATAATCTGAATCAATGAAGTGCTAGTGCATTCGTCAGATCACTTTTTGAAATGTCTTTTAACTGAAAAAATCTGTTAGCTACTAGTAATGCCTGGGTCTCTATTTGATCCTGATGGAGTTGTACATTAGAGAAGATGAGCAATGGTTGTCCACCATTCTACATGCATATTGAAAAACCATTTCAAGTCAACTAGACCATATCTGGAGACCTGGTGTGACTCTGTAGGATAAGCACTGGACTGCTAACCACAAGATCAGCAGTTCACACCCACCAGAGCTCTTTGGAAACCCTATACAAGGTTGCTAAGAGTTGGAACTGACTTGATGGCCCTTAACAATAGCAGCAACAGCAGAGCACCATATGTATTCTAATTGTAAGGCACCCTATAAACACACTGTATCATATTGACAGAGTCCAGGTGTAGTGCTTCACGATAAGGTGCTGGACTGCAAGGCCAGTTTGAACCGCATGGTTGGTGACTCAAACCCTCCAGCCACTACTCAGAAACCCTAGACAGGGTTGCTATGGGTCGGAACTAACTCAACGGCACTTAATGACAACAACAACAATGTTGACAGGATCCTGGTATGGGACTGTAGGATTATCACTGGTCTGCTAACTGCAAGGTCAGCCATTCAAACCTACCGGCTGCTCCTTGGAAACCCTATAAAGGGGTTGCTATGAACCGCAAAGTCAGCAGTTAGAAACTACCAGCTGTTACGTGAGAGAAAGATGAGGCTTTCTGCTCCCATAAAGATTTACAGCCTCAGAAACCCTATACAGGGTCACTATGAGTCAGAACCGACTCCACAGCATATAACAACAACAACAATGAGTTAGAACTAACTCAACTGCACTTAACAAGAGCAATAATGTTGACATCCAGTAATATCCAACATCTGATTATCTAGAGATTTTGAGTTTATATTTGACATGATTGTTTGCTTCGGTGAAGACTTCATTTTTAGTTTTATATTAAAAGTTCATCCTGAGGGCATAACTCAAGAATGTAGCCTATAGGAAAGAACTATATGAGTGTATTGGGTTCTAATCTCATTTCTGATACCAGCTAACTGTGTCATGGTGAACAAATGTTTTCACTGGTCTGAATCTAAGTTTCCTTACACATAGTCTGATACAGTTGAAAGTTAGAGACTCTCTTAAGAATCACTTTCTTAATCCTATTTCCTACTCAATGTCTTCCAGTCTATTTAAAAAAAAAATATTCTATTGTGTTTTTGGTGAAAGTTTGCACAGTAAATTAGATTTCCATTTGACGATTTGAACAAAATTGTTCCATAACATTAATTACCATGTGCAACATTCTCTTTACTTGTGTGGTGAATGGTCTGTTTCCAGTATACCTTCCAGTCCCAAGCCATGGTATTTTCAATCACCTCATTTGCATGTGAAAGTTGCACAATGAAAAAAGAAGACCATAGAATTGATGCATTTGAGTTATGGTGTTGGAGGAGAATATTAAAAATGCTATGGGCCGCCAAAAGAACAAACCAATCTATGTTGGAAGAAGTGCAGCCAGAATGCTCCTAGGAATCCAGGATGGACAGACTTTTTCTCTCCTACCTTGGACATATTGTCAGGAGAGAACAGTCCCCGGAGAAGGATATCATGTTTTTTAAAGTGGAGGGTCGGGGAAAAAGAAGAAGCCCCACAATGAGATGGGTTGGCACAGTGGCAGCTGTGATGGGTACAAGCATAGCCACGATTGTGAGGTTGGTGCAGGATGGGACAGTGTTTCACTCTGTTGTGCGTAGGGTCTCTATGAGTCAGCAGTGACTCGATGGTACCTAACATATATATTCCAGTCTACTTGTGTGCCATTGAATCAGTTCCCAGGCTGTAAATCTTTATGGGAACAGAACTTATCTTTTTACCATGGAGCATCAGTAGATTCGAACTACTGACCTTGTACTACATGTGACCCACTATGCCACCAGCAGTTAGTTCATTTGACTAGCAGTTTTTATTTCCCACTTCAAAGAGACTTTTTAATGTCTCTCAGACCTTTTTAAGAATAGGTGGAATGCTTGGTTTAGCCTGCCATTTAAACCAACCAACAAGAATTCATCCTAACATTAACTTCACTGACTCAAGGATTCAAAGTATTTATACACACACACACACACACACACACACACACACACACACACACGTATGTGAAAAAGTATTGGTACTAGAGTTCCAGTTACTACATATACTGCACAGAGTTACTGAGAACAAAGTGATTTTAAACATAGTCTCTATTATTAGTGGATGGCTACAGATGGATTCTAATTTCTTTATTTTTTTAAGTTTTTATTGTGAATTGAGTGATAGTTTACATGGGAGAACAGGGAGAACATCAGCTTTGCACTCATCCTATCGTATTTTGTTTGATTGCAATGATTACAAACCTCTCCATGCATCATCATTCAACAGTATTTGCTTCTATTCCCTCTGTTTTTGTTTTTGTTTTTTTTTGGGGGATATATACCAAAACACTCAGGAATATGCACTCATTCAAACACCCAAAGGGCATACCCTGCAAGCCTGCCCCCCCTCCCAACCCCCTGGCTACCAGCTCACAGCCCCTCTCCCTCCCTGAGTCCAGAGTCCCCAGCTGCTCCCTCTCTCCAGGTCTTCATCTTTGCCTCCATCTCTGGTTTTGCTGCGTCTCTGAATAGGGTCCCACACTCGCCTACCGCTCTTCTCCCTTTATGGTCCTAGGGTCCTCCGCTCCCAGACTGCAAGATCAATCACTTCCCTCATTTTGCTACAAAACGTCTTTACAGTTGCAACAATCACAACCAGTACAGACAGATTCTTAGTAATAAACTTTTCTTAGTCTTGTTGTTTGGTGCCGTCAAGTCGGTTTCAACCCATAGCCACCCTGTGTACAACAGAATGAAACACCACCCAGTTCTGCGCCCTCCTCACAATTTCTGCTACTCTTAAGCTGATTGCTCTTGCCACTGTGACAATCCATCTTGTTGGGAGTCTTCCTCTTTTTTGCTGACCCCCTACTTTACCAAGCATGATGTCTTTCTACAGGGACTGGTCCATCCTGATAACATGTCCGAAGTATGAGAGATGAAGTCTGGCCATCTTGACATCTAAGGAACATTCTGCTTATACTTCCAACACAGATCTGTTAGCTCTTCTAGCAGTCCATGGGACCTTTAATATTCTCTCCAACACTATAACCAAAATGCATCAGTCCTTCTGTGGTTTTCCTGATTCATTGTGTAACTGTCACATGCATATGTGGCTATTGAAAATAACATGGCTTAGGTCATAGTCCTCAAACTGACATTTTTGACATTTTTGCTTTTAAATACTTAAAGAAGTCTTGTGCAGTGGATTTATCTAATGCAATATATAATTTGATTTCTTGACTGTTGCTTCCATGAGACTTGATGGTGGAGCCAAACAAACTGAATTTTTTTACTTTTTTTTTTTTTTCCATTTATCTTTTCGGTACAGTGGTGAGGATTTTTGTTTTGTTTACATTGAGGTGCAACCGATATTGAAGGCTAAGGTCTTTGTTCTTATCAGTAAATATTCAAGTCCTCTTTGCTTTCAGCAAGCAAGGTTGTCTTATCTGCATAGTGGAGATTGTTAATGATTTTCACAATTGTTAAGTGCAGTTGAGTCAATTCTGACCCACAAATGACCCTGTATAGGGTTTCCAAGGAGTGGCTGGTAAGCTTGTACTAGTGACCTTGTGGTTCCAAATGACCTTGCAGTCAAGTGCTTATCCTACAGCGCCACACCAGTGAAAAGTTAGTGAATAAGGGAAGACCCCCAACGAGATGGATTGAAATAGTGACAGCAACAGTGGTCTAATGGGTAAGATCATTGTGAGGATAAAGCAGGACTAGCGTTTCTTTCTGTTTTGCATAGGCTCGTTATAATTCAGAACTGACTGGATAACACCTAACAACAAAAATCAGGAGGTTTCAAAAAGTTGATGGAAAAATGAAATGAAAAGAGTGAAGTTTTTATGTGAATTTGTGAAGCTCCCTCTTAAAAATGTAACTCATTCTCTGCATCCAATTCTAGGTAGTATGTTAACATATGAACCTTTCCTCAAATACTTGTCCAGAATGTTATTTTCATCACTGTTGAGGCTTACTGCTCCCGTAAAGATTTACAGCCTCAGAAACCATGTACAGGGTCGTTATGAGTCGGAACCAACTCCACAGCACATAACAACAACATCTAAGTTAATAGAAAGTGTTTGCCACTTTAGTCTCCACTTTGGTAAGTTTGTGTGTTTGTGTGTGGATTTGTGTGTGTGGAATGGTTGTGTCTTATGGATGAGTTCTCAGTGGGAAGTCCATTTTAAATTTTTTATGCCTCATGATCCTGACAACACGTCAAGAGGAGCTGATTTACGGAAACACACATTGTTTACTAGTCCCTACAGCGAGTGACTTTCTTACTAATTATTTTTTGACTTTGAACCTTTTAGAAATTTCTTAAATGGTAATTATTGTGTGGGATGAATTTTTTTTTTTAATTGAGGAAATATTTCTGTTTGCAACTCTTTATATCTTACTGTTTTTAAATAATACATTATTAAATTATTTACAGCTCACTGTTTTGTACACAGTATTTTAAATGGGTTTTTGTATCTACTAATATAACAAATTGTCCTTAGTATTCTAGCTTCACATATATCACCTTATGCTTAAATAGACATGTTAGATATGTACCAACCCACAGAATACTTTATTTCTTCATTTTAAGACTCTAACATTTAAATAATCACCTTCCTAAAATGATGAAAATTCTGATCTCTTAGTTTCAAGAATATCATAAGAAGTAAGAGCAGAACGAGTGAAATATTTAGCTTTTATTGGTCATAGAATCAAATTTATCTGTGAAATAAAATGAGATAGTATGGTTTTATAGAGAGACTTTATTAAATTACACTACACAGAAACTTTAAAAGATCTTTCTTACTTTCTGCTTCTTCTAGACTGGGTTATTTTTTAAAATTTATTTTTTTCATATAATTGTTTTCAGGAAAAATTATCAGTTTTAGACTGCACTAGTACACAACTTGACAAAGGAATAAATTCTGGCTCACTTTTCTTTTTACATGCTGATTAGATTTCTGTAGCGTTATTTCATGCAACAAATATCAATTGAGTGCTTTGGGGACATCCAGAACTTCTGGAAGAAGTGGAACAGAAAATGCTTGTCCTAAGGGAGCTGACACAGTAGCCTCGGTGAAATAAGACAAGCTTCTAGAACCACCTGGAAAATATATGCAGGATAATTTTCAGAAAGCAAAGCAAGGGAATGAGCAAACTTGGCGAAGCTTGTGCAGGAACAATTTTTAGGAATCACTTAAAATGAAAGGAAAAACTTGAATCGAAGAAGAGAAAGTGTGGATTTGAACTCTGAAGGCTACTGGACATATAAGAAGAAAGATAAGTCAA
>NW_006408523.1:16264895-16266968 GCF_000296735.1 Chrysochloris asiatica | reverse complement strand
AGATCTTCAGATTTTTCTAAAGAAACCAGACAACCAGATTTTAAAACTTTTTCTTTTAAAAAAGACTCTTAAAAAAAAAAAAAAAAGACTCATTTTCTTTTAAAATATTACGTTAGCCAAATTAAAAATATATAATGACTTGATATAGTATAAGAACTACTAGTGTGTGATTTTGTAAACTCACAAGGAATGTTGTTTGAAACCTGAAAGGGACATGGTGACAATTATGAATGAGAAAAAAGACCTGGTAACAACCATGAGAGAAATGAGGAGGACTCAGATCTATGGAAAAGGCAAGGGGGTTCTAACAAGAGAAATTGTAGAAGTGGTGATAGAATTTGATAATTTTATTAGTTCACAGGTAAAATAAATGCTATACAAGAAACTTACTTCAAGATCTTGATCTTGGAGTTTCAGGTTGATGAAAGCAGAGAGTGGGAAGTGGATGGCTTCAAGGCAAATGAGAACCAATTTATTTTGCATGTCCTAGCTTTCATTGAAATTTTGTAGGATATTCTGGAGATAGAAGTTTTAAACTAATGAGAGAGAGATATAAATGTGAAAATTGGTTAGGTACTTAGTTGATTTCTAAGAAGACAGTATGTATTTGAAAAAGTTCCTCTTCAATATAAAAACAATTGTTCACGTAGAACCTTAGATATATTTTTTAAATTTGGTGAATGTAGCAGGTTGACTTATTTTCCAAATATGGCATCTTTCTATGTCTACATATGTAGAATTGTACCCACTTATGCTTCCATAGTTTTGCTAGATTTTACAAATGAAAACGCAAGGTGTCCAGTTTAATTTGGGTTTCAGATAAGCAACAGCCAATTTCTCATGTAGGTATGTAGTAAATACTACATAGAATATATGTATGTCTATCTATTTGTTATCCATCAGAAATCCAAATTTAACTGGATGTCCTGGGTTTCATTTGGTAGCACTACCAGGCCGTCATCTTATTCTCTTGGACCACTTCTGTAGTTTTCTTACTTGACCCTTCTTCCAAGTTATTCTCCACACAAGAGGCAGACTTCTTAAAATCTGATCATGCCACCCCTTGATGAAAGTCTTAATGCATTCGCTTTGTACTTAGAATAAAAACTCAAACTCATCAAGATTTCCACGACCCCTAATGATCCATGCCAGCCACCCCAATCTCATCTTGAACGTACTGTTCTATACCATATGAAGTTCGACTATTTTATTCTTCTTTATCTTCAAACCAACCAAACTAGTTTGCATTTGAGGGATTTTCCACAGGCTATTGCCTTGGCTTTGAATGCTCTCTCTCTAAAACTTTACTTGACTATTCATCGTCATTCAGATCTTAGATCCAGTGCAATCCCTTTAGAGGGCCCTCCTTATTGTTCTATCTGAAGTGAAGTTCTCAACCTCAGAACTATTGATATTTTGGATTGGATGATTCTTTGTTGTAGTAAGGTCCTGTCCTGTGTACTTTAGGATGTTTAGCAGCATCCCCAGCCTCTACTCAGTAAATGCCTTCAGTTGTGACAATTAAAAACATGTCTTCTTGTTGTTGTTAAGTGCCGTCGAGTCGGTTCTGACCCATAGTGACCCTGTATAGGGTTTCCAAGGAGCTGCTGGTGAGTTTGAACTGCCAACCTTGCAGTTCAAATGGCTTTGCAGTCTGGTGCATTACCCACAATGCCACACCAGGACTCAAAAATATGTCTAGACATTGCCAAATAGCCCGAGAGATAATTCTGCCCCTGGTTAAGAACCACGGAAGTCACCAGTCCCTTCCACTTCATCTTGTTTTCCTCATTTTGTAGTATTTATCACTATCTGCAGTTCTTGTTAGGTGCCATCAAGTTGGTTCTGACTCATATCGACCATATGCACAACAGAACAAAACATTCTCCTGCCCTGCATGATCCTCACAATTGTCATTTTTGAGCCCATTGCTGCTGCCATTATGACATTCTATCTCTTTCTCTAGGGACTGGTCCCTCCTAATAAAATTTCCAAAGTATGAGAGATGAAATCTCACTATCTTGGCTTCTAAGGAAAATTTTGGCTGTATTTTTTCCAACAGAGAGTTGTTTG
>NW_006408523.1:16199599-16264545 GCF_000296735.1 Chrysochloris asiatica | reverse complement strand
TGAATGTCACAAAAAGAGACATGACATATGTACAAGATTTTGTCTGTTTTATTAACCATTGTGTTCTGTTGTCCATATCTGGCACATAGAGATGCTCAATAAAAATATACAAGGGTGAGTCAAAGAGTATCTGTATTATGTTAAAATGCCAGTCCACATCCATGACTGATGCCAACGTTGAGCATGCATGTGAAATAATTTTGTCAAATAGATGAAGGACAGTATATTTTAATGTGACAATTTATTTGCGAATCAGTCATGGCTCTGCCTATGAAATAATCTATGACAGACTTGGGTTTCGAAAAGTTTCTGCAACATGAGTACCAAAACAACACATGGAAGAACATAAACAGAAGTTCTTGGACATCTGCAAACAAAATTTGGACTGATACTCGAAGGAAGGTAAAAGTTTCTTAAGACAAATTGCTACTAGGGGCAAGACATGGATTCATCACTATAGCCTGAGAGTAGCATATGGAATGGAAACATCCTCAATCGCCAATCAAGTAAAAGTTCAAAAGTCAACCCTCAGCTGGAAAAATGATGCTTACAGTTTTCTGGTTTTCTTAAGGGCCAGTATTGGAACACTATCAGGAAAAAGTTCAACAGTCAACAGTGCTCATTACCGTGAGATGCTTACTGAAGTACTGAATCCTAAATTTAGGATTAAATGCAGAGGACTGCTATCCAAGGACATTGTGATCTTGCATGACAATGCATGTCCTCATACTGCTCCCCACATTGTTGACACTCTGCAAAAGCTTCCTTTTTAGGTCTTAAAGCATCCTCCTCATAGTCCTGATCTTGCTCCATTGGACTTTAACTGGTTTGGTCCCCTGAAGGTAGCCCTTTGAGGACAAAGATTCACCTCTGATGAAGAAGTGAAGACAGTGGTACATTCGTTGCTCACAGCTCAGCCTAAATCATTTTAAAATAAGGGACTACGAAAGCTTGTTGACAGATGGACAATGTGTATAGAAAAGCAAGGAGATTATGTTGAAAAACAATGTGCTTGTGTCTTTTCTTAAAGAATGATTAAAATAAAATATGCAGCTAGAGTGTGGATAATTTTTGAGTCATGGTTGCATTAAATACATGACAAATAAAGTAATGTATCCTTCATTGTAAATCTACAAGGCCCCAGCCACTGTTAGACTTAGTGGAAGAGTTCTGATCAAGACATTGTACCTGAGTGCTTCCTTTGGTGCTTTATGGAGAAGACCAGAAATGAACTCCAGGCTGTAAATTATAAGAATTAAAATTCCTATAGACTACATGTCTTGAATCTAAGTTCTAGGGATAGTAGCGTCCTACAGTGTGTGGGTTAGTTCTTACAACAAAGAATTCCCCTGCCCCAATGAGAGCATTGCTCTTGAAGAGAGATACCAATTTGAGCCATCAGGGCCCAAGGCTTATTAACCAAGGCTATGGTCTTTGATCTTTATCAGTAAGTAATTTAAGTCCTCGGCAGCTTTAACATTGTTGTTAGGTGCCATCGAGTCGGTACCGACTCATAGCGACCCTGTGCACAACAGAACGAAATACTGCCTGGTCCTGGGCCAACCTCACAATTGTTGCCATGCTTGAGCCCACTGATGCTGCGACTTGGCCAGTCCATCTTGCTTGGGGTCTTCCTCTTTTTCTCTGACCCTCTACCTTACCAAACATGATATCCTTCTCTAGCGACTGGTCTCTGCTGACAATATGTCAGCATGTATGAATGACAAAAGTATGAATGACGAAACCTGGCCATCCTGGCCTCCAAGGAGCACTCTGGCTGCACTTCTTCCAACACAGATATGTATGCTTTTTTGCAGCCCATGGTACTTTCGATATTCTCCTCTAAAACCATAACTCAAATGCATCAATTCTTCTATGATCTTCTTTATTCACTGTCCAGCTTTCTCATGCATATGAGGTTACTGAAAATACCATGGCTTGGGTCAGGTGCACCATAGTCCTCAAGCTGATGTCATTGCTCTTCAACACTTTAAAAAGGTCTTGTGCAGCAGATTTGCCTAATGCAATACGTCATTTGATTTCTTGGCTGTTGCTTCTTTGAGTGTTGATGGTTGATCCAAGAAGAATGAAGTCCTTGACAACTTCAATCTTTTCTCCATTGATAAGAATGTTGTTTATTGGTCCAGTGGTGAGGAGTTTTGTTTTCTTTACATTGAGATGCAATCCATACCAAAGGCTGTGTTCTTTGATCTTCATCAGTAACTGTTTTAAGTCCTCTTCACTTTCAGTGAGCAAGGTTGTATCATCTGCATATTGCAGGTTGTTAATGAGTCTTCCTCCAATGCTGATGCCATGTTTTTCTTCACGTAACCCAACTTCTTGTATTATTTGCTATGCATACAAGTTGAATAAGTATGGTGAAAGAATACAACCCTGTCGCACACCTTTTTTAATTTTAAATCAGTCACTGTTCCCATGTTCTGTTAGAACAACTACCTCTTGGTCCAGGTACAGATTCCTCATGAGCACAATCAAGTGTTCAGGAATACTCATACTTTGCAATGTTGTCCATAGCTTGTCATGATCCACACAATCGAAAGCCTTTGCATAGTCGATAAAGCACAGGTAAACACTTTCTGATATTCTCTGCTTTCAGCCAAGATCCATTAGACATCAGCAATGATATTCCTCATTCCAAGTCTTCTTCTAAATCTTGCTTTAATAAAAACTGCTAAATAGTCTTCCAAAATGGTTGATTCAATTTCTCCTCCCACCAGCTATGCTTGAGAGTTCTATTTGTTCTAAAAATGCAATAACTTAGAGTATTAGGATGTGAAGAAAAAGTGTTGCTTTAAGAAAAACATCACTTGGTCTGTAATCAGTTTATATATGCTTGGCATTCTTCAGAGTATTGGCAAAACTCATTACTTCCTTTTGTGAAATTTTACCCATGTACCTACTTGACTCTAACTTCAGACCAGATAATGATGGCCAGCGTCTACTGAGTCTGGGAAATTAAAATTCTCCCTCTAATATTGGGGGTAGGGGAATAAGCTACTCTGTAAGTGTCTAGCGTTCCTTTAACTGAATCGTAACACTCATTGTTGCGTTATATGACAAGTTTATGAGGTCACAGAAAGGCTTACTTACTGTGCATATGGTAAGAGCTGTGCATTTCAAGTTAAATATAGGAGCATTTCTGACTGCAAAAAAGTAGTTTAAGAAATCAAGAGAACTATAAATGGCCATCTGCTCTATTCTCCATTTTTATTTGCTGAATTAACCCAGTGCAATATTTTAATGAATAATGGATTGCTATTCCATCTGCTCATTCATTTTTTTCACACTATAAAATAATCCATCATTTTTACTGAGTAGAAACAATTTGCTACTTTATAAAAATATTTTTAAAAATAGAGGCAGTGGGTGTAATTCAACTTTCCATTAATTTCAAGTGTATTTTAGAGGTGGAAATGTGAGCTTCATTTGAGGACAAGGTGGTGGGGAAAGAATTTCTTTTAATACAGATAGCAAGACTACACACTGAGCCTTGCATATCTTTTCCATATACATGCGTATAAGTAAACAAGGGCTTGTTTACAACAAAGTGCAAGAACAAGAGAACAAGGAAAAGTCTGCTTATCAGACCCAATGTGCAGAGCTATGTAAAATAGCATAAAAATAATAACTCTAGATAACATAACCTTTTGACAAAAAGAGCAGGTTGTTGTTTTTGTTAAGTGCTGTTGAATAGATTCAGACTCATTGTGACCCTGTATAGGATTTCTGAGGAGCAGCTGGTGGGTTTAAACTGCTGACCTTGCAGTTCAAACCCACCTTATGGTGGAGTACTTATTCTATAGTGCCACACCATGACTCCCCAAAAGAATATAAGGATTCATTGTTTTAAAAATAATGGTAGCCTTTTGTCATTATCAGAATTGAGCTGATGGTATTCCAGTTCTGTACTCGATGCTATGAATCTCAGACAAGTATGTGTACGTGTGCACATTGAAATTAATTTAGTATATTTTTGTTTCTGCTTCTGCTGCTTCCATATTTTTACTTCTATTAAGTTGGCATGCCACATTATATGCTTTGGGGCCATTTAAGGTCCATGTGTCTGGGAACAGTTGTTGGCTTACTGGTATCCTTAACACCTGCTGTGCCATTTCCACAAGTAGTTTCCCTGTGAAAGGGAATTTGGCCAGAGGGTCCAAGTTGACATTTGGAGACTTGATTAGAGAAGTGAAAGACAGGGAAACAGGGAAGGGTGTTTTAAAATAGTCCAGCACTGATGAGTTTCACAATTTCTATAAGGTGCTGTAGAATAAGCACTGGACTTCTAAACACAAGATCCACAGTTCAAACCCACCAGCCACTCCTCTGAAACACCACAGAGGTGACTCTGAGTCTGAACTGACTTTGAGGCACTCAGCAACAAAAACAACATATCGTTAACCAAATATTTTCTCTTCTGGGGCTTCACTTGTTGTTACGTGCCATTAAGTTGGTTCAGACTCAGCAACCACATATAGGGTTTCCCAGGAGCAGCTGGTGAGTTTGAACCGCAGACTTTGCCTTTCAAACTGGCTTTGCAGTCCAGCGCATTAAAGCTCAGCGCCACACCAGGACTCCCAGATCAGTACATTTATTTAACATAATAGCAGCAGATTTTTAAAAGCCTACACTTCAGTTCTTACAGGTTCTGGGAGCTAAGGGTATTCTTATCTATCTGTAAAATATATATCATTTCCTTTAAAGGTAAGACGTTTTTTGGTGAGAGAATGGAGAATCATTAGTAGCAAGGTGCATGCCAATTACTACATTAACATTGCTTTGAAATGCATACTCCATTTTTCCCTTAATGACTTAATGCACACAGCATCATATCCGAAGTAGGTGGGCCACCAAGGTATATGTTTTAATCCCATCAGATTTCACTGATATTTTCATTAGATCGTTACTGTTGTTAAGTTATGACTTACAGTGACCCTGTCTAGGGTTTCTGTGGAGCAGCTAGTGGGTTTGAATTTCTGACCTTGAGGTTAGTTGTCCAGTGCTTAACCTACAGCAAAACATTGGAGTAGATTAACTGAGACCAGGACTATTCATTTGCTTGCTAGGGTTTGTCTGAAATATAATGAGCATATTTAATTTATTCATTTGAAGTATCCTTTGCCCTATATGTGTTCACATGAGTTTATACTCCCAGATGTTTTCAATATAACTGACTAGGATATCCAGTTTAATTGAGACTAATCCATTCCAATGTATTAAGTAAATAATATATTTTAAAATTTTCAAGAGGAAGTTCTATTAAAATTTAAAGACTGAGCAAAAGAGAAACTCAGAAAAAATAAATGAGCCAATATTTTAATTGGTCCAATATGATAAGAAGTCAAAGGTTGAATACGACTAAAAAGATGACTTTATGAAGAACACTAAATTGAAGGGATTTTTTTTTTTCCCTCTGATGCTTCTTACACCTTGGAGGATTATTATTATTATTTTTTAATTTCATGTTTTCCATCCTTATAAAATTTTGTTTCATAAAAGGCTACATATGTCTTTGAGACCCTGCCTTCATAGAAAAAACGCTACGAAGAATTTCCAGGAGCTGCAAAGCCAAGGTTTTGAGATCTGTTTGGGTTCAGACTCCAGCTTCTACAGAGACTGACTGCTGGATTCTTGGCAAAGTAACCTAAGTTTTCTGAATTTACGTTTATGACTATGGTAAAAATTAGCTTCCGTTCAGGGGTTTTGTGAAATTTAAGATTTTTACATACAAAATGTTTAGTTCTGTTCCTGTTAGAGTTTGTGCTCAATAAATGGTATGATAAGCACCGGACTAGGATCAACAACCAATCCACAGGAGAAAGATGAAGCTTTCTGCTCCCACAAAGATTTACAGACTCAGAAACCCTATAAGGGTCACTATGAGTCGGAACTGACTCTACAGCACTTAACAAGAACAGCCATTCAGATCATTAGAATCCTGGGATGGCATTGTTAGATCAGCACTAGACTTCTAACTGTAAGAATGGAGGTTCAAAGCCACCAGCTGCTCCAGGAAAGCCTTGCAGGATTGCTGTGAGTCTGAACCAACTCGATGGTTCTTAACAAACAATGAGTTGGAACTGATTGATTAAATGGCACTAGACAACAATAACAACATTTCATTTAATCAATTTTGTGAGCTTTGTACCCAGGTAGAGTTATCATGATTACTGTTTAAGCAAAACTTTGGGATAACAAGTGAGGCTTGTGCAGGAATGTAACAAATGCAAAAGTATTTATCAAGCCATATACTGATTTCTAGGGTTCTCAATATAGGTTTTTGAAATCAGCATTGAAGTGTTAGAAACTAGCTTATTCCCCTGCATAATCAATCAATAGCTAATTTATAAGTCACTGTTGGGTTCTTCCTTTGTTCTTTTGTCTTATTTGTAAACCTGGATGTTCAGAATGGAGAAACAGCACCAGCAGGTTGAAATTCATCAGAGGAAAGTATGTTTTTCAAAATCTATAACGAATGTTCGATTATGTAATCAGTTCCAATGAAAAGGCCTGTGTTGATTATCATGTTAATTAGAATAGCCTCTACTCTGCTGAAATGTTCTATACAATCAATGATTTACTTCATCATGTCTCAAAACATGTAATTTGTAGCTTTCTGTAACTGAAGAGACAGATAGTACCATATCTTTGCTTTATAGTTGGTTCTCCAGAGAAGTTTTAGAAGTGCCAAAATATATATATTTTAAACTACTTAGAGCATATTTTCTAAATTATGTAAGAGACTCCTGGTGTAGCACTAAAAAATAAGCACTGGACTACAAAGCACAAGGTCAGTAGTTCAAACCCACCAGTTGCACCACGGAAATCCTATACAGGGTTGCTGGTGTCTGAACCAACTCGATAGCATTTAATAACAGCAATATGTAAGAGAAGACTTCATAAGACAGATGGAAATTTAATCATCGAAGGATTAAGTAGATTTTTCCTAGGCTTAAAAGAGGTAATATATTTCCAAAAACAGAATGTCATAAGCAAAGTGAACAAAATGTGAATATTTGGGAATGGACATTGGGTCAGAATGGACAAAAATGTTGGGCTAAAATGGGTATCATCAGGCAGGACTTTGACTGGACACCACGGGGGTCTGACCTTCACCAAGTTGACAGGGGCATACTGAGGATTTCTGAGTAGGAGAATGACTGATCAGCTTATTTGAAAAATAGTTACAAGGATGGAGTCCACAAGTAATAGTGTGGAGTCTGGCAGGCAGTTTGTAGACTGGCTCACCAAAGAAGGAGGAGCAAGAAATTTTGATAAAGGAGAGCTTGGGAGACAACTTGAGAGTTGTCAGAGGGATATAGAGGTAGCAGAAAGAGAGAAGTAATTATGATAGATACATTATAGTTTGAATGAATAGGAAGCTATTACTGAAACCATGAATTGAAATTAGCAACCCAGAGGAAGTGCTGACTTGCTCAATGAGAGCAGCATCTGACGTGATTGACCATGTCTTTTCTTCAAATCCTTTGTCTTTCCAGACTCTACTCTCTCTGGGTTTCACCCTAACCAAGGAGCCTTCTTGGGGCACTTAGTTGGAGCTTCCATACCCTCCCAGCCTGATCTTTTTGGTGTGCTCTGAGGCTGAGTGATTGACTCTCCTAAAGGATCGTCCCCACACATTGCCATCCCAAAGCTGATAATAGTCACTCTGTTCAAGTCTAATCTCATCTTCTGACTTGCTACACTTCAGCTGCTCTACTCTCCTATTGTCACGTCTCTACTTCAAGCCACCTTCTTCTTCAAAGCCTTTTCATTTCGTTTCCTCTCTTTTTGTAACTCTCTTCCAAAGGAAAGTCACATATCTGCCCCTTTACTTTTATCAGGTCTCTGCTCAAAAGTTCCATTGTTGGTGAAACCTTCTCTGAATGCTTTGCCTACAATAGTAACTACCTCCATCTTCTTCTATTCTCATATACCTCTTTCTACCCAACATTTATCTCCATGTGACCTATTATAGAGACATTTATCTACTTTTATTAGAACATAAACACTTTAACATTTTCTCTGTTAAACACGTATACATTATACGCCAGGAACATTTCTATGAACATCACAACTATTAATTCCTTTCAGACTAATAGTAACTTGACACCAGTATTATGGTTTCCATTTTATAGACTAGAAAACTGAAGCAGCAGAGGTTAAGCAAATTGCTGAAGTTTTCATAGCTAGTATGTGATAGAGTTGGAATTGGAACCCAGGCTTCTTCACAGTCTGCTCTCTTTAGAAAGCAGGGATTCTGTAGTGTTTATTCCTCTATTATTTTCCGAGCATTTGCAGTGCTGCCTGGCACAGTATTATTAATCAATGAATAAATTTTGGATATACTAATTGAGAGCACAGTAGTTCCCTATGATAAGCACTGGACTGCGAACCACAAGGTCCATGGTTCGAGCCCGCCAGTCACTTCTTGGGAGAAACATTAGGCTTTCTGCTCCCACAAAGATTTTTTCAAAAGTCTCAGAGACCCTATATAGAGTCACTGTAAGTCACAAATGACTCGAAGGCATGTAACAATCACACAACCATTTGAGATTAGTACAACAGTGTCTCTTTCCCATCTTTAGAAAACAAATGGAAATGTAGAAAGATACAACCCGAAAAGTTTGCTTTTATTCAATCACCATTTGTTATTCCTTTTGATATCATTTAATATTTCATTTTTAGCTTTCTGATTTTTTATTTAATCTGCCTGCATGATTCCATTTTCCATTAAAAAGCTGTTATTGTAAACTCAGCAGTAAATATCAAATATTAAATCGTTGACTGCTTTCTTATGGTCATGTGCTGACTCTAGCAAATTAATCAAAAGAAAGCTGGTCTCAAAAATTTCCTTCTTTTAATTGCACTGTGGGAAATAGTCAATAAAACGCTATTTCATGGGAAATGTTAGCCAAATCAAACTGAGCAAACTTATATTGTTCATGGACATGGGCCAAGCACTGTGCTAGGTTAAGAGTATAAAGTGATTCATAGTTCAGTAACAGGAGATGAATTTGTGGAAAATTACAAAAGTTATCACTAGGAAGCAGCGGAACAAGGAAATTTGCTTAAAGAGAAAAAGGACTACATGGAAGAAGAGGTGTTAATTGTCTTAAGAAATTAGTGAGTATTTGCAAGGCTTGTTAGGGTTGAAGTCCTGGTGTGGTGCTGTGGGTTAATGCGCCAGACTGTAAAGCCGTTTGAACTGCAAGGTTTGAACTACACAGAGTTGCTATGGGTCAGAACCGACTGGATGGCACTTAACAACAACAACAACATTAGGGTTAGGGGCAAAGTTAGGGGTGGTGATAGGGGGACTGTAATGAGGAAAGAGCAAGTCTTTCTGCACAGAAGAAAAAGCAAAAGTAATAGAAATTTTCCATGTTGTGAATATTTGTACAAGTTGGTCTTTTCATGAAGGAAAAAAAAAGTTCTATTAATGGGAACTCAATTTCTTATTAGCTCCATAATTACTTGTGAAAGCTCAGAACTGCAAATGTATAAAAAGTGCTGACAGGAAATAAAATAATTATCATCTGATAGGCAATCTAAAATGTATTTCTTTTTAATTATGGAAATGTGAAATTATAGTTTTAGTTAACTTCATTCTCTAAGGCTTGTCACCTTGGTAAAAATTTTGGAAAACCACCAAATTACTATAAATGCTTGTTGAATTTTTGCTGAATTTTAGGTTTATTTTCATCTCTGATATATATTTTTTTCTTTTAAAAAAAGAAATCTTAACAGTTTGGTTTGTACAATGTATCTTTAAAATTTATCCCATCAGATTATCAGTGGGTAAAACTTGGCATGAATACTTTGTGGTATTCCATATATCTTTGACAAAACATCTCGTTTTATTTTTTTTTTAAGAAAATATCTTGTAACAACACATCTTAGATTTTATGATCTTGTCAACGTCTTACAGTATTATCATGCATCCTGGTGTGGTGCTGTAGGACAATGTACTGAACTGCAAGGTCGGTTTGAACCACAACGTTGGTGGTTCAAACACACCAACCACTCCTTGGAAACCCTATGCAGAGTCATTATGAGCCAGAACCCACTCAGTGATACTTAACAGCAACAACAGCAAGAACTATTGTTAGGGTCAACTGATATAAAGTAAGTAATAACTGTTCAATTGTTTGAGCAAAGTATTTGTAAACCATTGTTAAGTGCCATCGAGTCAGCTCTGACTCATACGACACTGTATAGGGTTTCCAAGGAGTGGCTGTTGAGTTTGAACCACTGACCTTGTGGTTCAAACCAACCTTTTGGTCCTGTGCTTTATCCCACAGCACCACACCAGGACTCCAAATAAAGGGCTGTTGTTGTTAAGTGCCATCGAGTCGGTTCCGACCCATAGCGACCCTATATACGGTTTCCAAGGAGCAGCTGGTGAGCTTGGACTGCCGACCTTGCAGTTCAAATGGCTTTGCAGTCTGGCGCATTAACCCTCAGTGTCACACCAGGGTAGCTAGGTCATAATTCAATGTATAGATCCCTGTTTCTCCTGTTACTCACCCTTAAAGTGGCCAGATGCAATGTGTTCAGATAGCCTTTGACAGCATGTAATTCTAAAGAAAGTATCACTGAACTTTGAACGATTATTGATCCAGTGGCAAAGTGAAATCTACACTCATGGACCATGAGTCATTGACCAGAGTTTTGATTCTTGGTCCTTTCATCAACTGGATGTAGACCCAAGACAAATCACTATACCTTTCTTTGTCTTAGTAAGTCATAAATGACAATGAGTTGGAAGAGGATAGACTAATTCACCTCTAAGGTTCCTTCTTGCTCAAAGTTCTGAGACTTACCGTGAACTCAAATTTAAACTGAGAGGCATGAACAGAATCATCAGAGGAATCCATCAGAAGACTTTTGTGAATCATAAAGTTGTTAGAACCATGCTATGTCAGTGAATGACATTTGGAAATATCCTCCTAGGCATTCTGCAGACCGGTGGCACCTCTTCATGTTGTTGTTGTTGTTAGGTGCCATTGAGTCGGTACCGACCCATAGCGACCTTATGCACAGCAGAATGAAACACTGCCCAATCCTGGGCCAACCTCACCATTGTTGCCATACTTGAGTCCATCGATGCTGCCACTTGGCCAATCCATCTCGTTGGGGGTCTTCCTCTTTTTATCTGACCCTCCACCTTACCAAACATGATATCCTTCTCCAGTGACTGGTCCCTCCTGACAGTATGTCCAAAGTATGAGAGACGAGGTTTGGCCATCTTGGCCTCCAAGGAGCACTCTGGCTGCACTTCTTCCAAAACGGATCTATTGGTTCTTATGGCAGTCCATGGCACTTTCAATATTTTCCTCCAACACCATAACTCAAAGGCATAAATTCCTCTTCATGTGGGACATACTAAAGAAAAGTTGATTCCACATGCATGCTCACACCTTTTTATATATGTGACCTGAAGTTTAATTTGGTATGACTGATACTCCCTTAGAATGAATTGCTTCTATTAGGAACTTTTGATTATCATCAATTAAATGAAGTAACAATTTTAAGAGGTGATTAGGAGAATACGTATTTAGATATCAAGTGTACTGACTATGTGCTTTTTTTTTTTTTCCCCTTTAGTAAGTATTTGCTAAACCATCTGCCTATGAAATGTGGAATGAAAACTAAATTTATTGAAGCCGTTTTTGAAAGCCAGAATGTTATACAAATATCAATATTCTAGAAATACCTATTTATGGTCATATGGAATCTTTTAGATGTCAGAGCACCCCATCCCATCTCAGTCACTTAAGAGTCACAAAGTTCCTTACTAGACAATTAGCTGAAGATCCTAACAAAGATTTAGTGACAGTTATGGTACATTTTTAAAGAAAATTCAGAATGTTCTTTATACCATCTTGGGGCAAAGGTTAAATCAGAAGTTTATTTTCTGAGTATTGTTCACTGTTGGGAAAATTCTTGGTTTCTACTCATAAGCCGCACCGTGTCAATTCCTACCTCTAAATAATTCCTGTGGAAGTACCAATGCACACAAAACCTGCCAAGGAACACTCACTCGGTCTTCAGAAAAGTCTAAGTAGGACCTGTATTTAAAACATCTCCTAGAAATGGTCTGTTTTCTATAAAATGACTGCCACGAGATTCCTATGGGTCTCCATTTTTGTGTATTATACACAGCTTCTTTCGAATTGGGCTGCGAACCGCAAGGTCAGCAGTTCGAAACTACCAACTGTTTCTGGGGGAGAAAAATGAGGCTTTCTGCTCCCGTAAAGATTTACAGCCTCGGGAACCCAGTACAGGGTCGCTATGAGTCGGAACCGACTCCACGGCACATAACCGCTACTAGGAGAAGACCTTGTAGTTCAAATGGCTTTGCAGTCTGGCGCGCATTAACCCACAGCGCCACACCAGGGCTCCATAAAGGTTTATATATAGCCTTGGAAACCCGATAGAGCACTGCTGTGAGTTGGAATCGGCTCCATGGCGCACACCTACCACCACCAGTGTTAGAAGAAGAAAGTGCTATGTTAGCACAGTGGTTACAACTACTCACCAAAAGTGGGTGGTTTAAATCCACAAGTCTGCTTCCATAAAGATTACAGCTTTGGAAACTTACGTTGTTGTTGTTAAGTGCCGTCGAGTCTGTTCTATTTCATAGTGTCCCTGCATCTCCAAGGAGCGGCTGGTGGGTTTGAACCGCTGGCCTTGAGGTTAATAGGGCAATGTTTCTATTTTGCCCTTTAGGATTACTATGAGTTAGAGTCAGCCCTATGGCAATGGGCTGTCAGTGTGTTTTTAATCAGAAGAACTCTATGAACCCAAAACTGAAATTATTTTTCATATCTCTGATTTGATTTTTTTGATACCTGTATTAATCTTATTTTCTTTCTTCAAGTAAAGTGGACAGTGAGAATAATGTAATTGACTAATTCTTTAATGGCAAGATCAGGATCTTATTCATTTTTGTATCCTTGGCAACTAGTAAACCAAGGAAAAAAAACCAACCCAAACCGGTTGCTGACTCATTAGGTAACCTTATGTGTGTTGGAGCAGACTGTATTTCATACAATGATGGCGTTTTCACAAGTAGGTCACTTTCTTCTGGGGTACCTCCATGTGGTGGACTTTTGAGTTGGCATCTGAGCATGATAACATTTTGTACCATCCACAGACTCCTGGTGCCTAGTTGTTGTTGAGTGTTGTCAAGTCTGTCTCGGCTCATCGCTCCCCTATATCATGTTTCTGAGGAGCAGCTGGAGGGTTTTAACCACTGACCTTGTGGTTAGCAGTCCAGTGCTTATCCTACAGTGCCACACCATGAGTCCTACTTTGTACCTAGTTGTTGTTAAGTGCCGTTGAGTTGGCTCTGACTCATAGCAACCCTGTGTAGGGTTTCTGAGGAGCGGCTGATGAGTTTGAACTGCTGACCTTAAATTCTTGTTGAATAAAGGAAGAGACCCATAAGCTTCCAACTAATGACAAATACACAGGATACTTAATCACCAAATAATTCATGAGATGCTAGTGGCATAAAGGGCCCATCTCTGCTTTCTGTAAATATTTTAAAGAGACTAAGTGTTCAGAGGGAACTGAAGCTTTCTGAACCTTAATATACACAATGCTGGCATCTTTAAACTAATTTATGGATGTGGCTTTTGTAGTATGCCACAGAGATAATTTTACTACAATCATTTCATAGGCATCACTGAATAGCTGTCCTACAATAAAAGTCCGTTATAATTATATTGCATCAGACTTAAATACAGAATCTAGGTTGTACCCTATTGTAGAATGCATTTATATACCTTGATTAAACCTTACTAGTTCACTTTCAAATGACATTTTATGATTTTATTCTCTTGTTCGTTTTTGATTTGTTGTTGTTTTTTCCACCCTAGATAGTGAATCTATTTCTTTAGTTTATACCCATATTAATTCATTCTATTTTTCTGTTACTTAAAAAAATTAGTGTATTTATGTAAGTTTGCAAAAATCTTCATAACAGGACAAATAAGCAACACCATGATAAGCGATAAAATATTGAAGCTGTTAATAATTTCATTTTATGTGGATTCAGAAGTCAAGAAATTAAACAACATATTGCATTGGGCAAATCTGCTGCATAAGACCTCTTTTCAGTGTTAGAGGGCAAAGACGTCACCTTGAAGACTAAAATGTGCCAGGTCCAAGCCAGGGCCTTTTCAATCACTTCATATGCATTTGTTGTTGTTGTTAATATGTGTGGTTGAGTTGGTTCTGACTCATAGTGACCCTATGAACAGCAGAATGAAACACTGAGTCATTCTCACAATTTATGCTCCATCTGAGCCCACTGCTGATGCCACTGTGCCAATCCTTCTCATTGGGAGTCTTCCTCTTTTTCACTGGCCCTCTGCTTTACCAAGCATAATATTCTTCTCTCCAGGGACTGGTTTCTCTTGATGATATGTCTCAAGTATGAGAGACAAAGTCTCACCATCCTGCCTTCTAAGGAGCATTCTGGTTGTGCTTCTTGCGACACAGATTTGTTTGTTCTTCTGGCAGTCCATGCTAATTTTAATATTCTGCTCCACCATCATAACTCAAATTTATCGATTCTTCTGTGGTATTCCTTATGCGTTGTTGTTGTCAAGTCAGTTCTGACCCATAGCGACCCTGTACAGAATTTCCAAGGAGTGACTGGTGAGTTTGAAACACCAACCTTGTGGTTCAAACCAGAATTGCAGTCCAGTGCATTAGCCCACAGCGCCATTAGAAACTGTATATATATATATATGAATTGCATATCGAGAATTAGTCTGTATTTCCACATAGTTGTCTTCTAACATTTGTTCTTTCTCAATATCTTTTGAGTTCTAGCTTCTGTTAATGGTGGCCAGGGCTTTCATGAACAGATAAATATTATGTCTAGTGGAACTGGTAGGAGCCTTGGTAGAGTCTTTTTGTTGTTTAAATGCTGTTGAATCATTACAACTTACAGTGACCCTGTATAGAGTTTCCGAGGATGGGCTGGTGAGCTTAAACTGTTGACCTTGAGGTTCCAAATGACCTTGCAATCCAGTGCATTAACCCATAGCTCCATACCAGGACTCCAAACCGACCATGTGGCTGTTGTTAAGTGCTTTCCAGTTGGTTCCGACCCATAGCAACCTATAGGGTTTCTGAGGAGCAGCTGGTGAGCTTGAACCACTGACCTTGAAGTTCAAACAGCTTTGCAGTCTGGCCCATTGACCCATAGTGCCACACCAGGACTCCAAACCGACCTTAGTGAGTTATAAATTGGGCCACTAACCACAGTCAGCAGTTAGTAACTACCAGCTGTTCCACATGGGAAAGATGAGAATTTTTGCTCCTGTAGAGATTTGTTGTTGTTGTTGTTGTTAAGTGCCGTCGAGTCGGTTCCGACCCATAGCGACCCTGTACAGGGTTTCCGAGGGTGTAAATCTTTATGGGAGTAGAAAGCCTCACCTTTCTCCCGCGGAGCGGCTGGTAGTTTCGAACCGCTGACCTTAAGGTTCGCAGCCCGATTCGTAACCACTACGCTACCAGAGCTCCTTACAGCCTCGGAAATGCTATATAGGGTCTCTACGAATCGAACCAACTTCATGGCTCACAACCACCTCCAGGGGAGCTGGTAAAAGTAAACCTGAAACACAGTACACCTACTCCTAATATGGATATTGTTAGGTTCCAAAGATAGGTAGTTATGTGAATATAGGTGTTATGAAAAAATGGAGGAAGACCACATCAGATCGTTAAATGGAGGATGACTATATATTACAGAACTGCCAAATTACATTACTACAGAACTGCTAAACCACTGGCCCAGCCAGGTTAACACATACTCAAAGCCAGCGTTACTCTCACCTCACACCTTGGCATTCCTTACTGCTAGTATACAGTGCTAATATGCAAAGCAGTCAGTAGAATTTTTGTTATTGTCATAAATGTGGACTATTGGCTAAGAAGTTAGTCACTAAGCCAGGAGTAGGGGTTCTTGGCTTCACTGGAGGATTACAGGGGCTATAAACAGGTCTAGACTTTATTCAATTTCTCTAAGCCGGTAGTTGTAAAAGAGTGGTCCCCAGCCAGCAGCAGCAGCATATCCGGGGGAAATATCAGGTCTCACCAAGTCCCACTGGATGAGCACCTCTGGAGTGGAGGTGCAGCAATCTGTAATTCCGCATGCCCTGCAGGTGATTCTGATGCACACTCAAATTTCAGGGTTTACTCTTTCTCCAGTGCCAAGGATTCTCTGAAGTTTACCATTAGTAATGACATCTCGTTTTAAGGAAGCCTAGGTAAAACTATTTATAGCCCAAATCTTGCTTCATTTCAGAGGAAACTCAACAGCACACATGGATTTCAATGTCAGACAAATTTGAGTTTAGCTTCTAATTAACAGATTCCTAATTCAGTCATCTTGAGCAACCATATCTGAGCCCTGAATTCCTCATGTGAATAACAATTCCTACCTTGTTGGGCTGTTCAGAGTGCAAAATATGGTATATTAAAATCAGGAACTAGAGGTCGGTCCTGTTTATAAAAACAAGTTGCAGTGGAACCAAGTCTGACCCATGGTAACTCATGTGTCAGAGTCGAACTGTGCTCCTCAGAGTTTTCAGAACTTGAGTGACTGGTGCGTTTAAATGGTCTTCCTGTGGTCAGCAGCCCAGTGCCTGACCCACCAGGGCTCTCTTGTGTATAAGCTTTGTTGTTGTTATTGTTAAGTGCCCTTGAGTTGGTTCCAACCCTTAGTGACCCTTATAGGATTTCCAAGGAGCTGCTAGTGGATTTGAACCGCCGACCTTGAGGTCCAGTGCAGAATCCTGCAACACCACATCAGGACTCATAAGCTTTAAACTTCACAAAAATTGGATGTAGCCTTGACAAAGTACAATGCCTGGCACATGGTAAAAGCTTAATTTTGTGTGTTGTTAAGTGCCAATAAGTGTTCACTATTCCTCACACTTTTGTTTATTTATGGTTGAAAACTGTATTGCATTCTGGAACAACATAGCAACATAGTACATAGGCCATGCTATGGATGCAGAATACACATTTATGGATTTCAGTGAGTTGAAATGTATTTAGGAAACAAAACCTTAAGGGCCTGAGGGGTGTGCTCTCTCATAAAACCAGTCTTAAATGTCAGGGCAGGAGGAGATTTCTACCTCTCCATTTATATTTGTCTATTTCCCAGCAAGCAAGAGAAATGAAGGGCTTGATTTTTTTTTTTTTCCTTTGAAGACAAAAATCTTTTTAAACCAATGTGAAGTTACTTAAGATTCAAATGACAGTTCTTCTTTGAAAGTCATATTGTATTCTTTGCCCTCTCTTTGACAATGATTATAGTAATTGAGTAGAATATAGTCTTCTCTATTGAAGTGTATGAATGTAGACACTTAAGGTTATATTTTCCAAGCAGCATGTATGGGCTTAGCCATGTGTTTTCTGTTAATACCGATGGTGTCACACAATGAAGTGCCTTTGCTCATTGGCTTGAAAATATACCCCATGACATTAAAGCAAGGATTCTTCAGTACCATCAATTAGTCCATTTTCTATGATTTCCCTTCAATTAATTTCACTCCAGAATGTACAGTTATCTGAGCAGTGACTTTTTTTTTTTTGGTTTGATGATAATAGTGCTAGCTGTTTCAGTATTTTTTAATGCTGACTGGATCTTTTGGGTTGAAGAGTTGGTTAGGGAAATTACTGTCAAGTTCGTTCACCACCACAGTAACCGAATCTCAATACCTTCTGGGATACAGACATTTATACCATCTAACTCTGTGGCACTGAGGTACAGTGTATGTAGTGTATTTATGATTGAACAGAAAGTTTCAAACAGCAGCCTGTGAAATTGGATTTTAGATGTAATGTACCATAAATAAGTGCTATAAAGATTGCCTTTAATGCTATAAATCAGATTTTATTGGTTTCAGCTATCTCATTCTGGTTATTGTATTACCCACAAAATCAGAGGAAATCAAAGAGCTGGAATATTTTTTATTTTAATATCCCATATTCTACAGTAATGACACATGCTTCCTTTTGGGGGAGGTTGGACAAGGTTGACAGGTGGCAGACCCTAGCAACATATCAGTGGCAGGATCGGTGTAAACAACCAAACTTTTGGGCTTGAAACATTTAAAAATTTCTAGTTTGTGAAATATACAAGATAGGTGAATTGGCAGATCCCTTCCCTACCTGAGGAGCGGTTGTCATGTTCTTTATGCAGGGCTGACACCTGTGGAGATTGGCAGATGAGGTGTGTTTTGCTCTTCTGCAAGGTTTATAGAGTTTGTCCATGAGACTAGCCATTGGGGGTGGGAGCACCCAGGCATGACCTGCCTGAGCTATTTAAAGCACCTGAGACTTTTTCTATTACATAAATATGTCTACTTAAACAATCACCCAGTATTTGACGCAGAAAGTTTAATGTTTCTGTTTCTGGTTTCTATCTTAGTAAGGCTGATCAAGAAAAATCAACATGTTCTTAATTTTTAAGTGTTTGTTGTTGTTAAATGCCGTGAGTCGATTCCCACCCATAGAGATCCTGTGTAGGGTTTCCAAGGAGCAGCTGGTGAGCTTGAACCATCGATCTTGCAGTTCAAACGACTTTGTAGTCAGACGCATTAGCCCACAGCGCCACCCCAGTGCTTTGTTATTGTCAAGTGCCGTCGAGTCGATTCCGACCCATAGCGACCCTGTATAGGGTTTCCGAGGAACAGCTGGTGAGCTTGAACCGCCAACCTTGCAGTTCAAATGGCTTGGCTTTGCAGTCTGGTGCGTTAACCCACAGCGCCACAGCGGGACTCCATCCCAGTGCTTAAACATATACAAATGGGCTGGTAATGCCAGGGCGGGGGATGGTTTTTTTTTTTTTTTTTTTACAGTAATCTAAGGATGAACCAGTTAGTAAACGTGTAGTTCTAACCTGTTTAAAAATGCAATTTGCACTTGGATTCTGTCACGTTTTCCTCGGGTTTCCTGACACAAATACTTCGTTAGAGAGAAGAGGAGCACCGTGCACCCAGACTTTAATTTCATCCTTGGAGGTTGAAGCCTTATGTGGAAAAAAGGAAAAGAGGCTGTGGTGGATTTTTGAAATTGAAGATATTGGACAGCTGCGTCTTTACTTCATTACACCTTTCTTACTGCAAACCATGATATATGGTACCAGATATGTAGCGTAGTGGTTACGAATCGGGCTGCGAACCGCAAGGTCAGCAGTTCGAAACTACCAGCTGTTCCACGGGAGAAAGATGAGGCTTTCTGCTCCCGTAAAGATTTACAGTCTCGGAAACCCTGTGCAGGGTCGCTATGAGTCAGAACTGACTCCACGGCATATAATGACCAGAATGTTCTCAAGCGCCCACCTGAAAAGAGCCACATTTAACAATTAGAGAAAGGACTGAAATACTGTGTTTTGTTTTGATTATAAAGAAATAGAATTCTCACAAATACTTAAGTTATCTTTCAGCTGTTGGAGATGAAAGTCATATATAAAGTTTTGTTGTTGTTGCTAATATCGTCGACCTCATTCCGGTTATAATGCTAATTTTATGCCACATCTCAGATCAGCGCTATACGTCTATTTATCAAAATAGGGAATCTTTCAGATGACACCTTTACTTGCTGTGAACTAAGATAGAAGAACTAATGGGATTCTGCTGATTAGGCTTGACATTTATGACTGCCAGTTCACTGCTGAAAATATAGCCAAGCAGCGCAGTCCCAGCCCTGGGAGGCACTGGGATCGCAGAGTGTGATTTGGCCCGTGTTTCTGGTTCTGCTCAAGTTCTCTGGAGCCCCATGGACTGCCTGCTTCTAATATGAAACTGTCTTCCTGGAAGCTGTATGTTCAGCTGCATTTGTGACACCAGTTCCATGTTCTTATTGGGCAATAAGGAGGCCTCTTGTCAGTATTGGCCTTCTCCAAGAACACATAAGCAATGAAAAGTATTCCTAAAACAAAATTCTTTTAGACCTACCATATCTATTATTATTTTTTTGTGTCTTTCTGTGTATAGATTTCACTTTAGGTAAATGCTGGTATTGTGATTTTATATTTTGACTTATTTGATCTATTTTATTTCTGTCCTGCCATGTCCAATTGGCTTTTAATGGCCAGAAACTAGCTTGTGTTCAATAAAAGTCAAATTTGTTGATCCACTGTATGAAGGAGACTGCATACCAGAGGAATTGTGGAGTGTCTCACCAAACAAAGAGAAAGATAGAAGTTATTATAGGATTTTGAGAGAAGGTGGACTTTGATGAATTATAAAGGAAGCAATGTTTTGATAGGCTCAAAGCAAAGCAGAGCTGTATGCAAAGGGTTTAACATCAAATCTACACTGCTAAATAGACCTAAGATTCTACTTCCTTGGGAAGATGGATATACAGTGCTGGAAACCCATATTTGAAGCTCTGTACCTTGGAAACCCTATACAAGGTTGCTATGGGTCAGAACCGACTGGATGGCACTTAACAACAACAACCCGGTGGAAATTGAGACTTATTGGAGTGCCAAAGTGTCTTAGATCCTGTGGGAAAGGTGGGATATTTCATTTTTGCTGATATAATTTTTAAAAAATCAACAGTTTTTATTAATTATGATTTTAAAGAGCAAAGAATGGATTCCTATGACACTTTGGAGCTGCAATATATACTTGAGTAAAAGTCAGCTTTTTCTCAGCTTTTCAGCTGGTGTTATCTGTGTCTATTATTCCATCCTCGTTGATAGAATAGTCACACACCTTTTTTTTTTGTTTAACTTTCTCAGTCCAAACTAACTTTTCCTTTTCTTTTTCTCTGTATCAGCTAGGAAAACTGTGGTTGCAGACAACAAAATACTCACTAGTAATTCGTTTAAATAGTTAAAAGAAAAACATTGGGGTTAATGACAGAAAAGTCCAGGAGGGGAAAGGGATTCAGGCAAGGTCTGATCCAGCAGATTACAAAGTTGTTCAGTACTTTATTTCGGTATCTTCCAGTGGTTCTTCACATTGTTTGCTTTGCGCACATTTTAAAGGCACTTTCTTGTGGAACTTATAATAATTAAATGTTGAACCTAATAATTCTATCCTCTTTATTTTTACATATTTTCTTCATATTTTATACCTTTTTTATTTCCCAGCTATGGTTTCTTAATAATTTCATATAATTTCCCTGATTCTATCTTGAATTGGGCCTTCTTTGCTGTTTAGTCTCTCTCTTGGATTTATCTTTTTAATTATCTTATTTCTGGAAGTTCTTGGAGGTGATTTTTCAAATCTGTCTGGCTTTATGACAGTACTTCTGCTTCTTACATGCTTTCAATTTTTTGTTTCTTGTCCTCAGTCATTTTAAACATATTTAAATTTTATCCTTTTTCTAGTAGTTCTATTAGCTGAAATGCCTAGCGATCTACTCCTCTTTGTTTTTTGCTGTTGTTTGTCAGTGAAATTTTCTTATTTCATTTTGATAATTTTGGATCCTGAACTTATTTTCCTTAAGGATTGGAATCCTGTGCAACTGAATTCAGCATTTGTATCAGGTTTATTTTGATTTAGTGTAATTCAATTTAATTCACAAAATATGTATGTGGTAGACTCCTGATGTGGCACTGTAGGATCAACATTGGACTGCAAACTACAAGGTCAGCAGTTCAAACCTACCAGCTGCTCCTTGGAAACCCTACACAGGATCACTATATGAGTCTGTACCAACTCACTGGCACTTACCAACAGCAACAATATATATGGTACCTATTTTGTTCTGTGATTGTATGGTACCTTGAATGTACTGGATATGGCTTTTCTATCTAAAGTCTTCTTAATTCTCACCAAGTGATTGGGCATTGTTGTTAAGTGCTGTTGAGTTGGGTCTGACTCACAGAGACCCTGTATAGGGTTTCTGAGGAACAGCTGGTGGTTTTGAACTGCCAAACTTGCAGTTCAACTGACCTTATGGTCAAGCACTTATTTTATAGCACCATACAAGTTATTGGGTGGGATCATGCAAATAAAGTGCCCAGGACTCTAAGTCTGGGGTTGGTTAGTTTTGCCATCCCGCTAGGTTTAAAAGGAGCCATCTCAGAAGCAGGAACAGATGATCCCAGGACTATTAGGAAGGAAGAGCATGATTGGAGCATAAGATCCCTGCCTAGAAAGGCAGTGACAGAGATAGTAGTCTGGAGAGAAAGAGCAGCTTTGGACTCTAAATCCGTGAACTGAGTAAATCTGAGTGCCTACAGGCAGAAGGCTGGCTGCAGAATATGCCCTTTGGGCATTCACAAATTGGCTAAAAAAGTTTTTACACTGGTCCAAGCAGGACAGAGGCCAAGGGGTCACGTGGCTGAGAAGAAGCTGAAGACAAGAGTGAGGTGTGTCTGCAGTATGGCAGAGAAGAGTTGATTTTTTTGATCCTTAATTGTACCCTGTTCAGTTCCCTAATAAATCTCATAATCATGAGTTCTGTGTGACCATGGCAATGGATTATGGAGCCCAGATGTGAGGCAGAGAGTCTGTGGGAGGGATGGTAGGTATCAGAAGAGGGGAAAGAAGGTGGTAGGGTGGAGGCATGTCTGACCTTTGTTTCATAGAAATCGGCCTTGGGCTGGTTTTGAGTTTGATTCTCTTTCTCCCTTGTCAGGGGAGAGGAAATCAGACATGGCTCTGAAATGGTTTTTGCAGATTGGAAAAAAGTGCTGCACGTGTAGCCATTCCTTGATTTATTTCTCGTCTTACTCACTAAGGACTTGCCTCCACTAAATATCTGTTGTTGTTAAGTGCCATCGAGTTTGTTCATTCAGACTCATTGTGATCCAGTATAGGGTTTCTGAGAAGCAGCTGGTGGGTTTGAACTGCTAACCTCATGGTTCACTGTCCAGTGCTGATCCTACAGCGCCATACCAGAAGTCCACTAAGTATCTGGCTTAGGTTGAAATTTGCTAGGCACATGAAATATTAAATAAAAATTGGCATTTTAAAATGAATTTCTAATTTAGTATGTTGCTGTTGTTAAGTACTGTCGAGTCAGTTCTGACTCACAGATGTACTGCATAGTGTTTCTGAGGAGTGATTGGGGAGTTTGAACTGTTCAAACCGACCTTATGATCCAGTGCTTATCCTACCTGTGTATATAATAAAAAAAATTTTCTGGCACCGTGTATTAAAAAGTCTACGCGTTCTCTACAATTCTGCAAGCAACTCTGACAATGTTAAGTTTCATATATTCATGGAACTATTTTGGAGTTTTCACTTCTATGCCATTAGTTTATTTATGTATTCTTGAATCAGTATGTTATTGTCTTAATTAATGTAATGTAAATGTCTGAAATGTTAAGTATTCTCACCTTGTTTTCTTTCCAATGTGTAGACTTTCTTTTCTTATCACATGATATCACATGTAAATTTTAGAATCTGCTAGTCTGTAGATTACTGTGGTAATATCTCGGGGTCCAAAGGACATGCTCCACCTCTGATTCTTCTTCCTTAAGGGTAGCGAGAATCCCCTTCCTGCTTCTGAGACGGCTATTTTATATCCATGTTAGAGTTCCAAGTTTTTACAATCACAACTAGCCCTGTTAATAAACATTCACAACTGAGTCATATCCTACGAGCATCTTTTCCCACTTTCTCTGACCCATTGTTGTTGTTTAGTGCTGTTCAGTTGGTCCCAACTCATAGGGTCCCTGAATTGGGTTTCCAAGAAGCAACTGTTGGGTTGAACCATAGAGCTTGTGGTTAGCAGTTCAGTGCTTATCCAGCAACACCATACAAGGGCTACTCTTTTACCTATACCTGTCAGGAAAAAAAGTTGTTTGATGGGAATGACAAAGATTGGGTAGAGAACCATATGGAGTAATTCACTGCAATGCAGAATACTTTTTCAATATGTTCTTTAGTCTCTCATATGTGTTCTCAGGAGGAACCAGTCTCAGGAGAAGGACATCATGCTTGGGAAAATGGAGGGTCAGCAAAAAACAGGAAGACCCCAGCATGTACGAACCACTCTTAGAAACCCTATACAGGGTGGCCTTGACTCAGAACCAAACTGACAACACACAACATGAACAACAACATCTTGACTCTTGTGCTTTTTTTTATTTGTGTTGTTTTACTGCACTAGTAGGTAATTCTCAACCAATGTTAAAAGAAGTGGTGTTTTTGATCTTCAAGTTAATTTAACCAAAAGATTATATTTATTGTCTATGTTTTTGGAGAGTCCCTTTAAAGGAAATTTATTGCTATTAATACTTTGCGAAAATGTTTTGTTTGATTTAATCATGAATGAATGTTGTTGTTGTTGCTGTTGTTAAGTGCTGTTGTGTCAATTCCAACCTATACCCGACTTTGTGGTTCAAACTGATTTTGCAATCCAGTGCATTAATCCACAGTGCCACACTTTCTATATAGTATATTGAAGATAATGTTTTCCTCCTTTAATCTTTTTATGTGGAGAATCACATTAATCAGTTTTCTAATTATCCTGTACTCATGGAGTGAAACAGCTAGGTTATGGTGAGCATGTTTCTTATTTATGATGCTGTTAATGGTTGTTAACTGCCATCGAGTCAGTTAATGACTCATAAGACCCTGTATAGAGTATTTCAGAAGCGACTGGTGGATTTGAAGTGCCAACCTTTCAATAGTATTCCAGTGCTTAGCCTACATGTCAGACCAGAACTCATATATGATGCCAGCTTTATTTATTAGCATTTTGTTTCAGAATTTTGGGGTCATATCTGTGAGTTATATTGTTTTATTCTCTCAGATATGTCTCTCTATTACTTTATTCTCTAATATTTTTAGGTTGTTGTTGTTGTTAGGTGCCATCGAGTCGGTACCGACCCATAGTGACCTTATGCACAGCAGAATTTAACACTGCCTGATCCTGGGCCAACCTCACTACTGTTGCCACGCTTGAGTCCATTGATTTCTTATATTTTTTATAGGTCGTGGGTTTTTTTCCTTTTTGTTTTAAGGTTATGCTACTTCCATAAAATGAGTTAGAGAATATGTGCTTTTTCAGTAGTCTAAAAGTATCTGGGTTGCTTATATGTTTTATTTCTTCAATGATTAGTAAACCTTTTTAGAAGTTATTTGAGACTGGTGTTTTTCATTTTTTGGTTGCTTGTTTTTGAGAATATGTTAAATTACTCATTTTATAGAACTAACGGTCATAGAACTATTTAGATTTTCTCATTTTTCTGGAGCCAGTTCCTGTAAGTTGTATATTATAAAACATTAGCTATTTCATCTATGCTTTAAAATATATGACATAAAATTACTCATAATATCCTTGTATTATGACTCAAATCTCTCTTGAAGCCCAAATTATAGATTCTTTTTCATTCTTTTATTGTTTTCTAATTTTTAAAAATCTTACCAACTCTCTCTTTTTTTTAATTATAAATTGATTTTTGCCAATTTTGTTTATATATTCAAAGAAATTACCTTGGCAAATTGATCCTCTCTGCTGTGTTTTTATATTATGTTGCTGTTGTTATGTTAAGTGTCGTTGAATTGATTCCGACCCATAACAACCCTGTATAGGATTTCTGAGGAGCAGCTGGTGAGCTTGAACAACCGACCTTGCAGTTCAACTGGCTTTGCAGCCTGGTGCATTGGCCCACAATGCCACACCAATACTCCGTTTATGTTATAGTTGGTCTTTATTATTGGTCTTTATTAATTTGTACCTAAGAGAAAGTCAAGCATTACAATGAAATGTGCAAAGATCTGGAGTCAGAAAACCAAAAGGGAAGAACACGGTCAGTATTTCTCAAGCTGGGGGAACTGAAGAAAAAATTCAAGCCTCGACTTGATCTGGGAAAATTATTGAAGGATGCAGAAAACATCAAAAGAAGAGGGAAAGAATACTCAGAGTCACTGTACTAGAAGGAAATGGTTAATGTTTAACCATTTCAAGAGGTAGCATATAATCAAGAACCAATGATACCGAAGGAAGAATTCCAAGGAGCATTGAAGGAATTGGCAAAGAACAAGGCTCCAGGAATTGATGGAATAAAAATTGAAATCTTTCAGGAAAGTGAGGCGGCACAGGAGGCACTCACTCATCTCTGCCAAGAAATTTGGAAGACAACTATCTGACCCACTGATTGGAAGAGATCTATATTTATGCCCATTCCAAAGAGAGGTGACCCAATGGAATACAGAAATCATTGGACTATCTCTTTGATATCCCCTGTGAGTAAAGTTTTACTAAAGGTAATACAGAAACGACTGCAAGAATAAATTGACAGAGAATTTCCAGAGGTTCAAGCTGGATTCAGAAGGAGACGTGGAACAAAGGATATCATTGCTGATGTCCAATGGATCTTGGCTAAGAGCAGAGAATATCAGAAAGATATTTACCTGTGCTTTATTGACTACACACAGACTTTTGATTGTGTGGATCATGACAAGCTATGGAAAACAACACAAAGTATGAGTATTCCTGAATTAATTGTACTCAGAAGGAATCTGTCCCTGGACCAAGAGACAGTTGTTCAAACCGAACATGGGAACACTGAATGGTTTAAAATTAAGAAAGGTGTGCAACAAGGTTGTATTCTTTCGCCATACTTATTCAACCTTTATGCTGAGCAAATAATCTGAGAAGCTGGGTTATATGAAGAAAAACGTGGCATCAGAATTGGAGGAAGACTCATTAACAACCGGCGATGCAGATGATACAACCTTGCTTGCTGAAAGTGAAGAGGGCTTAAAATACTTACTGATGAAGATCAAAGACCATAGTCTTCGGTATGGATTACATCTCAATGTAAAGAAAACAAAAATCCTCACCCCTGGACCAATAAACAACATTCTTATTAAGGGAGAAAATATTGAAGTTGTCAAGGACTTCATTCTTCTTGGATCAACCATCAACATTCATGGAAGCAGCAGTCAAGAAATCAAACGACGTATTGTATTAGGCAAATCTGCTGCACAAGACCTTTTTAAAGTGTTGAAGAGCAAAGATGTTAGCTTGATTACTAAGGTGTGCCTGACCTAAGCCATGGTATCTTCAATAACCTCATATGCATGTGAAAGCTGGACAGTGAATAAGGAAGACCATGGAAGAATTGATGCTTTTGAATTATGGTGTTGGAGGAGAATATCGAACATGCCATAGGCTGCCAAAAGAACCAACAGATCTGTGTTGGAACAAGTGCAGCCAGACTGCTCCTTAGAGGCCAGGATGGCCAAACCTCGTCTCTAATACTTTGGACATATTGTCAGGAGGGACCAGTCGCTGGAAAAGGATATCATGTTGGGTAAGGTGGATATTCAGAGAATAAGAGGAAGACCCCCTATGAGATGGTTTGGCCAAGTGGCAGCATCGATGGGCTCAAGTGTAGCAACAATAGTGAGGTTGACCCAGCATTGAGCAGTGTTTCGTTCTGTTGTGCATAGGGTCGCTATGAGTCGGTACCAACTCGATGGCACCTAATAATAACAACAATTCGAGTTAGAATAAAATATATCCATAGAGTTTTCACCAGTTGATATCCCTGAAGTAGATCTATAGGCCTTTTTTCTAAGGTACCTCTGGAGGAAGCTTCAAACTTCTGCTTAGTCACTAAATAAGTTCATAGTTTCCACCACCCAAGGAATCTTATTAATTCTTATATTCTGCTTTATTTTGGATTATTCTATTGTTTTTTCCTCTAACATTTAAGTTTCATGCTTTCTTCATTAATTTAGACTGTCTTCTTTTTAACATCTGTGTAAAGGCTATACATTTTCCTGAATATTTATTAGCTGAATTTCACAAGTTTTAATACACAGTATTTTAATTATCATTCAACAACATGTTTTAGAATTATTCATTGTGTTTACTTCTATGATCCATGTGTTTTTCAAAATTATGTGTTTCTTTTTAAATCCAAATATATAGTTTTGTCACAGATGACTTTTTGTTTTTGATTTTTACACTAATACTGTTTATAACTCCTAGTGTGACTCTGCAGGTTAATGTGCTGGGTCATTTTAAACCACAAGGTTGTTGGTTCAAGCTCACCAGCCATTCCTCAGAAACCCTGCATGACTCACTATGAGTCAGAACTGCCTCAGTGACACTTAAGAGCAACAACAAATTATTTATAAGACTGAATCTACGTAACACCAAAATTTGGAAGTTGTATTGTTTTATGTATCCACATATAGGCAGTTTTCCTGTTATTGTTAAGTGCTGTCAAGTCGGTTCTGATTCATAGCAACCCTATATAGGATTTCTGAGGAGCAGCTGGTGAGTTTGAACCACCGACCTTGAGGTTATCAGTCTACAGTCCGTATTCCTCTGAAGGGAAGGCCCATTCTTATGGTGTGTTGTGTGAGTGTTCTATGTATGTCCATTTAAATTGAGTTTATGCTGATGTCAAAATCATCATCTCCTTAACTGGTTGCTTTGTTTGCTTCATCTATTGATAACTGAGAGACTTGATGAAAAAAATCCCAATATCTTGGTGAATTTATCAGTCCATGTGTACTTCTAAAGTTTTAATATCCACAATGAAAGACATATTATTAGGATTCATACAAGTCTATAATTTTTATACCTAACTGTTTAAATCAATGGTTTATCTTTATAAAGAGACACTGTTTCTTTCTATTCAGAATTTTAATTATTCTTCCCTAAAGAAGTTTATTAGTATTCTTTGGAATTTGTATTTGTCATACCTTTTTTCCATCCTCTTACATTCTCCTGTTCAGGATATGTGTGTGTTGTTTTTGTCAAGTCAGTTCCGATCCAATAATGGTTTCTGAGGAGTTGCTGGTGGGTTTGAACTGCCAACTTTGTGGTTCAAGCCGACCTTGCAGATGAGTGCTTATCCTACACTGCCATACCAACACTCCGTAATTCCTCTTTTAACATATAAGTTACTTCATTGAGAATTATTTTTTCTTTCTTAGTCAATATTTGTCATGCCTTATTTAAAAAAATCCTAATTTTTTGCTTGTTTTTGAATTTTGTTCCTGTTGTTATTTGTGTACATTATTCTCTATGCCTATATTTCAGTGATTTACATGAATATTATAGCATGCATAATTAAATTAAATTTAATCATTATTTTATCCTCATCCCAAATAATATAAAAGCCTTCTAATCCAACCCTCTCAATTTACATATTAGTTTCCACTTTTTATGTTCTATCATTCTTTTAAAAAATTCTAATAAAGTGTTTTACACAACCAATGTTTGTTTTATCCCATATTTGGTAGTATCTTTGCTCAGAAACCAAACTGGCATTCCACGTTCTCCATCTGCACTAATTTTATTTATCCCTGAAGCATATCTTTTAGTGAATATCTGTTAATTATGAACATTTACTTTTGTTTCTTCTTTTTTAATGTCTTTATTTTTGCCCTTGTTGAAAGTTAGTTTTGCTAGGTATGAAATTCTAGGATGACGGAATGTTTTCTATGTATTCATTGCTCATTGACCTCTGGCCCCTGTTGATAAGTTCTCCATAAATATAACTATTTTTACTGGAGAGCTATCTTTCTTCCCTGCTTCATATTTAGATATGTAGTTTATTTGCAGTGTAATACATTTTTACTTTCAGCATGTCTACACATGGACTTCGTGGAAATCATTGTGTGTTTCAGAGATGAGGTTTAGTCTCTTAAAATTTTTTGAAAATGCTCATTCTCCTTTCTTATGGGTGAAAACTGTTTAGCATTTACCCTTCGACTTTGGGGTCTAGCTTAATATTGTTAGCTGCAGTTAAAGACCACTTCTACTTACAGAGACTCCAAGAGTGCAGAGTGAAATTGCTCCGTAGGGTTATCGATCACCAGGTCCTACTTCTGAGGTGTCGTTGGGTGGTTGTAACTTGCCAACCTTTCAGTTAGTATTCATGCATGTAACCATCTGGGAACGTAGGCTTTCTGTAGTGCTTTATTAAATCTCTCACTCTGAGCACACCCTGGCTCTTGTCTCCTGTGACCTGCTAAGGCTTTCAAAGAGAAGATCACAGTCACAGGATTCAGCAGATACTTGGAGGGCATCTGAGCCTCTAACACTGGTTTATCTCTCTCGAGGCTGGTCTTCACTACATTTATCAGATTCACAACATTTTAGATTTCTTATTTTCTCAGCAGTTCAGGGATGACTTTAAAATAATATGTTTTATAAATGATTTTTGCCCCCAATGGCTTTGGAAACTTTCAAAAAGCAATATTCAGACTAGGTTCTTGGAAAACTTAGTTTGCCATGCTACTGGAAATGGCAAGTCCTCTCTAAGTTGGCTTTTCTTACAGTGCCAGTAGGAATGGCATATGTATGAAAACTATTTTATTTAGGTTTATATATTAGAATTAGAAACCAAGGGCTTTGGCACTCTAATTCCTCGTGTGGTGCTGTGGGTTAATGCATTGGACGGCAAAGTTGGTTTGAACCACAAGGTTGGCAGTTCAAGCTCCCCATCCACTCCTCAGAAACCCTATACTGGGTCGCTATGGGTCAGAACTGATTCCATGGCACTTAACAACAACAACAACATGTAAAATAAAGTGAGAAAAATCTTAAATGTGGGGATCTAATGCATATGGACCAGAGATTGTTTTAACTATTCTGATGAAATAATGGGCTAGACAACTGGGTAATAATTAAATGAACTGGGAAATTGTGGAAAAACTTTGGGCAGACATTTGTATTTCCAAGAGAAGAATCAGACATACATCTTCTCTGTTCTCTGAGTAATTCTATTCTAACACGTATCACAAGCCTATTCTCTACATTGTGCTCATCTACCAAAGAAGAGCCATCTGACACTCATCTGCTAAATCTCTGTTTCCAAAAAGATATGCTTAGTAGTCTTAGTGTGGCACTGTAGGATCAGCACTAGACTGGTCCACAAGGTCAGCAGTTCAAACCCACCCATATAGCAATATGGGTCACTATCAGTCAGAACTGACTCAATGGCACTTAACAACAACAGTCGTATGGTGTACTGTTTAGTTCACAGGGCATAGGAATCGTAAATTATATTTTATCATGAAACAATGGCCAATGATGGTACGAATTCCACTACCAAAGATGGATCACAGCATACTCGGACTTTGTCTACTCGTCTTAAAATTTAATGAGGTAAACCCAATAACTCATTTTCAGAGTCCACATACAGTTTATCACTCATTTCATTTTTCTTATTCTCTTTTGTCAAGACTTAAGACTAGTCATGTTGTTGAAAGACTTTGGTACCACTAGGGACAGATTCTCAGCTTCAGTCTAAATCATCTCACCATAATCTGCCCATATCCCAGACGTGTTGCAAGATTCCTAAATTTCAATTAAGTTCACTGTGGTCGTGTGTCATTTATTTCTGAAATATTAACTTAACATTTTCTGAAGTTATCTCCAGACAATGTCTCAAATTCTCAAAAACCAAATTAATTTCAATTCACTTTGATGAGAATGTCAGATATTTCTTATACATATCCAGCAATAATGGGATATCAGAATCATTATTGTGGGGTTCCTGAAAATCTCCTTGAAATAAAGCCAAGGGAATATGCATGCCAAAGCAGACTGGGAAGAGCTGCCATTTGGCAATCCTGGAACAGGCATATCTTGAAACCTATGCAAGTTAAAGCTAAAGTTAATTGAGGTAGGAGTGAGTGAATTGCTCTGATCATTAGAGAAAACTTTAAATTAAAAAACACTGATAGGTGGACAGTTGTTTCTTGGGGCCTCAGAATACTGTCTACAAAATTTCTGCAGAAACGTGATTTCTGTACAGCAAAACATGACTTGCTTTCTACAGTTTAATATTTTGATTGCCCTTCTTGGCAGTTCGTAGGCATCTGCTCTTGAAAATATACATACAGGAACTGTAGACTGCTATTAGAAACCAGATGTATGATATTAGTGAAGGAAGATGGGCTTTCTGATTCTTCCCATTTAGTAACTGCCTGGTGAGCTCTGTGAAGAGTATATAACATAAAGAGGATCCCTGCCCTTAGAAGCTTTCACATTGAAAGTGAATCACTGCCTTTAAGAGGCAATGTCGTTTCTTTTTATTGTTAATGTTGGTGATGGGACTTTGGTAGTTAAGGCTGTACACTACACTGAGGATTAAGGAAAACATTGTCTGTGTCCATCTGGTGCATCATCTGACTATGCCAGGCAACACATTAGTAGATGTAAAAATCTGGGAATTCGTGAACGTGAATGTGATTTACATGTTTTCAGTGAAAGCCGCCAGGTCATTTGTCTGTGTTTCTCCTCTCACTGTGTTGCAAGCCACAGTTGTAATCAGAACCTCTTCTAATTCTTTTCATATTCTTTCATTTTGCTTTCCCATCACTCTTCTCACACTGGAAGCAGCAAAATTGGCAATGTGTCTTTTCCCTGCAGCGAGTCAAAATATGGAGGAGTGGGTTTCGGTCTGGTCCCATGGATCAGTCAACATGGGTGTGCACATTGGCAGGGACCAGTGTTTTTCAGAGTTGCAGATAGAAAGACAGGAATATAAAGTGAAAGCATATGTATCAACACAACAGGGGAAGCAGAAATGAATAGCAACTGCAGAAAGCAAAATAAATCTCAGCTTGATTCAGGAACAAACAGTACACAGTTCTGTTTGGTTAGGGATAAAATTTCCAGTATAAAAAAAAAAAAAAAAAAGAATTAGGGACTGAAATCTTTGATGAGTGCTTACTGAGTGATCATAGTATGCTCTAAAGGCTTGAGAGAGTGAAGCCACTAGAAAAAACTCAAATGGAGGGAAATGTAGAAGCCCATTAGCCTATCACTTCCATTCAGAGAGGAAATTGAAACCCAGAGGTATGTTAATGGACTTTGCTGTGGTCACTGGACTAAGCAATGAAAGAGCTGAAACTAAAACTCTGACCTCCTGCTATCTCGTTCTGGATATTTCCAAACACAAGCCTGGAAACCCTAAGTCTCAATACAAATGCAAAAGTGGGTCCTATTTGTAACAAATAACAAAGGGACATTTATCTGGATTCTGTAGTTCTGCCTCAGGACTTGCCTCATCTCTGATTGCTGATATGCATGGCAAGTAAAAAATTATAGGCTTGATACAGAAATATCTTGTTTTATATTTTTTGTTGTTTTTGTGTGCTGTCATGTCAGTTCTGACTCACAGCGACTCTGTGTAGGGTTTCTAACAACGAATGGTGTGTTTGAACTACCAACCTTGTGGTCACCAGTCCAGCTCTTATCCTACAGCGACGCACCGGGGTTCTTGTTTAATACATGCAATACTAAATAACAGTTTTTAAGGCCAGCAGTTTCTTTGAAATGCAACCTTGGTACAACAAATGAATTTTCACTCTTCACACTCTTCACATCCAAAAAAATAAAGTCTCTGTAGACTATCTTATCCATACATTACTTTGTTCATATTGTTAATTTGACAAATAACATATATTGAATGTCTTTGCTATGGGAAAAGGTCTTTGAAGACATCCTTATTGTGTTAAGCTTTTAGACATTACTGTGTAATTCTGTATTGACTTTCCTTCCCTCTACGAGATCAGTATCTTAAAACTTCCAGGATCTCAGACTTGTTTTGTTTCATATCCATTTATCTGGCCCTATCCTCTCATCTCACAGTGTTTCTCTGCTATTCATAGAGTTTTCAGTGACTAGTGATTTGGAAGTAGTTTGTCACTCTTTCTTCCTAGTCTGTCTTTGTTTGGAAGCTCATCTGAAACCTGTCCACCATGGGTGACCTTGCTGGTTATTTAAAATACTGGTGGCATAGCCCTCAGAATCACAGCAACTCAAACCACCACAGCACGACAGACAGACGAGTGGTGGTTGTGTGGTCGCTGTTAAACATGAATCTCCTTGCGCTACGGCCCGACGGCTCTTAAGTCCGGAGAGAACAGTCGCTGGAGAAGGATGTCATGCTGGGTAGGGTGGAGGGTCAGAGAAAAAGAGGAAGACCCCCAACGAGATGGATCAGCCAGGTGGCATCATTGATGGGCTCAAGTGTGGCAGCGGTAGTGAGGTTGGCCCAGGAACGGACATTGTTTCATTCTGCTGTGCATGGGGTCGCTATGAGTCGGTTCTGACTCGATGGCACCTGACAACAACAACATTCTCTCATCATCTTCAGGGGTACCTTATTTCTCCGCTTTCCATCAAAATGCTGCTTTTTCCAGAGTCTCAACTATCGCTTCCCCCTTTCTGTGAGTTCTTCATGGGAAATGTTATCTATTCTCAAGGATTATTTCTCTTCTTTTAAGTTTATGAGTCCTGAAATTTGATTTTAAGGTCTGAGTCTTCTCAGAGCTTCAGGCTTACATAACCCAAGTACCTCAAGTCACTCACCTCCCACCTGTGAACAACCCCAATGTCCTCGCCATTCGGCCTCCTCATGACTTGCCTCCTCACTGACACTCTATGGTACTGTCCTCATATAACTCCCACCATCCCCATCACCAAGATTGTTAAAATTGCTTCCCAGCTGGGCTCCCTGTTTTCAGCCTTTCACAAATTAAATTTATTGCTTTTATGATGATCCCAGATTAAATTTTAAAACACAAACTGGAGTCTGCTATTCTTAGAGTTGAAATTTTGCAATGCCTATGTTTCCATAAATAATAAAGTTTTTCTTTTTTTAAATAAGGTTCTTGAATACCTGGATGCTGCTCACCTCTCTGGTAGTAATGTCCTACTTTTGCCAGCCTGGCTCTTGACATTTTACAGAGCATCCTTCTTGTAAGATGCTACCCATTTATGTTTTTCTTTGCCCACCTGTCTTTGTGTATGTTGTTGTTGTTGTTATGTGCCGTGGAGTCGGTGACGACTCATAACGACCCTGTACAGGATTTCTGAGACTATAAATCTTTATGGGAGCAGAAAGCCTCATCTTTCTCCTGTGGAACCGCTGGTAGTTCCGAACCTTTGTGTATACTGCTGCCTATCTCTGGAACTGCTTCTTTGTTTTGCCAATTCCGACATAGTGCCTATTTTTTTTTCAGGACTTACATACCTCTGCCATAATCTTCTAGTGATCTTCCGACCACTTCACCAGGGTTACAAACTAATCAGTGTTCTCTTTGGCACCCTGGGTATAGCTCTGCACAAACCTCTAATCAGAATATGTTCAAAATGTATGCTCATGTATCCATGTCTTGTTTGGGCTCTAAGTTCCACAAGGAAAAAACAATGCAACTGCATCCTTATCAATGCAGGAGTGGCAGTACCTAACAAAGAGTAGGTAGACAACAGCTGTTCCTTGCCCTGAGTGACCAGACCCCATGCTATGTGCCAGTATATGCCGATAAATACACTGGGCCCCACCTCAGAGAACTCTCATTGGATCCTGAGAGACCTATGGATCTGGTCACCTCCACCCTTCATGAATACGATAGGAGACTTTGTGACGGATATGGTAAGCACCAACTCAGACTGAGGGAGCAGAGCAGAAGGGAGGATCAGAAAAAACTCCTCACATGAAATGAACTTTCAGCTCTCCTCTTCACGAACCCTCTCCTGCATGTCTGTTTCTTCAATGAAGGAAACACATCCCTTAAAAACCGAACTGCAAAGTCACAGAACTACTTCATCAATGATTTGATGAAATCCAAAGCTCTCTCTGGGAGCCATTTCTTTCATCTGTTTCCACCCACGTTTAAGCCAAGGAGAAAGTACACTTGTGTTTGCCAGGGACTTGCAAAATGTGCTACTGACTGGCAAAACACAAAAAGCTCTAAAAAGTGAGGAAATTGGACAGCAAGAGCTGCCATCTGATAATAGCACACGGGGTGAAGTTTGGACAGACAGTGGTAGTAAGGCACTTACTGCATAGTTAAGTGGCTGATAAGAGAACTCAGTTGTGCAATTGGCAAGCGTCACATTTAGGGATGCACTTCACACCTACCAACTTTGGATGAAGTTGCCTACACAGAGCGGAGGGGAGAATTTGGCTTCAAGTGTACAGCTTGGCCAGGGCTGAAGCTTTGGCTACTGAGAAGACAGCACTATGTGACTGGAGGTACAGTCTGGGCACATCAACTGAATTTCCCATCCTATCTCTCAGGCCCCTGTGGGCCCAGAGCATAATGTGAGCCATTTTATTTACTTTTGGCGCTCATGTCGCCAGAATTGCGGCAGCCCAGCTCAAAGGAAGGCACAGCATATTTTTTCCAAGTTTCTATTGCTGGAAACTCAGAAAGGAGCTGACATAAATCTCAAGCAATGAAAGAACTCTCCTCCCCTCCCCTGAATCCCAGAGAGCAGTGGCATTTGGAAAATTGTGTTCTAAATGAGTTGACGAGGGCAGAAGATCAGTAGAAGCGAGCTATGAATATATATATATTTGAAGATTTCTTCTCTGTTCCTCTCTTTTCTGTTGTTTGAAGGTAAATATTATTCAGCTTCAGGGAATTTAGTTTAAATACCATGTATGAATAGAGAAAATGAGAGGTTTTTAGATCCATATTGGTTGTGGACAATAAAATAACATTTTAAGAGAAGGAATGAGAGTGATTTCCATGACTGCTTCTTAGAAATTAGGAGAAAAAAATGTTGGCAAGTTACATGGTGTTTGGACTCAAAATTTTCAAGGGATTGATGGGCTCAGAGCTTATTATTACAATTACAGTGGCCTTATATAAATTATGTTAATTTGAACAAATTAGCTCATGAGGGACACCGTTGAAATAGTCTTATGCAGTATAGGAAAAAAAAAAGCTTTTCAGACTAGTATGAAAAGCAATATTGGGGTAGGCATGGAGAAGTGGCCAGTATAAGGAACCATTGTTAAGAACCTGGTGATTTGAGCTTACATATGGAAATATTTCTTGCCAGGACAATGATGCAGTTGAAAATGTATGACACTCGAACACGTAGAGATTCACTTTGATTGAGGTCCTGCAAATGTTATTTAGCCTCTCTGGTCCTCAATTTTCTTGCCTGAAAAATGGTAGTTATTACCTCACAACCTTGTTCCATATAATACATGGGATAATACTGTACATAAGCCTAGTTAGTGCTTGAGAATGCTTGCTCTTAGGATTAGGACCACAGATGAACAGATGGCCATAGAGAGACTAGCTTTATAAATCATGTGTTCATTATTTCAACAAATATTTATTGAATATTTACTAGGTCCTGAGTGGAGCCCTGTGTGACACTGTAGGATAAGCACTAGACTGGGAACCTCATTGGAAACACTATAAAGGATCACTATGAGTTGGAACTGACTTGAAGGCATGTAACAACAACTTAACAACAATATAGAATCTTGATGTGGATAGCTGCAAGGTTAGTAGTTCAAACCCACCAGCCAGTCCTCAAAATCCTATATAGGGTTGCTTTGAGTTGGAGATGACTCAACACACTTAACAATGACAACAACACATTTGCTGAGTGCTGTCTGTTCTGTATTGGACAAAAATGTGTGGCCCCTGTCTTATGGATTGAGCAGTTTCAGGGGTTAAGCAGACTAAACAAATACACAGTGCTTTGCCTTTCCTCCCCACATGCTAATGCCTCCTTGTGTAGTCTCTCTTTTGGTTCAGTGCCTGGGTTAAAGTTCTGCCTTTATTTAGTTTCTACATGGTGTTTCCATAGTGATTGAGTAGGGTATCTTGTAGTGAGTTGACACAGAGACCCTCTTCTGATTTAGAAGTCACTTAAGGCTGTTGGAAAACAGCAAGTCAGCTGCAGAAATCAGACTTCTCACTCCTATCTCCAAGGTGATATCTCTTACAAGTTCTAGAAGAGAGCTTACCAGTGTAGCATCAGTAAGAAGATATTTGTAGCTTCCTTACTCCTTAGAGTGACCAACCACCCTTATTTTCCTGTGACTAAAAGGTACATAGGACTTTCTCTGTTAACCCTGGGAACATTTCAAGAAAACTGGAGCTATTTGCTCACACACACTACTTGCTTACTCTTTTGTCTGTCTTTAGCCCAGAAATATATAATTTGACATTGTAAACAGTTTTCTGATGAAACAGAAAAGTATGCCGAGGAAGTGAATTATAGAAGAAAACTGCCATAGGTTGGTTGGACAATGTCTGTGATGAGGCAATATTTAAGGTGAGTCCTAGAACATAAAGGAACATTAAGTTTAGCTACCATCTTGTTTTCATTAACTGTTTGCTTAGGAATGGTATGTTATCTTCTCAACTGTAGTTTCTGCATCTATAATCATAGATAATAATTATAGCTACTCATACCTTGTCATACCATGCATCATGAGGCATTCTGAGAAATAAATACAATAATGAATGCAAATTATTTAAAAGATTTTCTAGTCATTGATTTCTAATTGCACTCCATTGTGGTTGTGCACATTGTTGTTGTTAAGTGCCATGTTAAGTTCCAGCTCATAGCGACCCTGTATAAGGTTTCCAAGGAGAACCTTGTGGGTTTGAACTACCGATCTTGTGGTTAGCAGTCCAGTGTTTATTCTCTGGTGTCATACCAGTGACATGCTATATATAATTACAATTACTTTTAGTATTTGAGAATTATTTTATGTATTAAAATATGTCTTTCCTGGAGAATGTTACATGTGCTCTTAAGAAGAATATGAATTCTGCTGCTATAAATAAAGTTCTATAGATACTTGATGCATAGTGTAGTTCAAAATTTCTTTTTCTTTACTAATCATCTGCTGGTTCTTTGAAAGTAAGGTTTGAAAGTCCTCAACCATTATTGTTGGATTATCTATTTCTCCTTTCAATTCTGTCAGTTGTTGCTTCATGTATTTTGAGACTCTGTTGTATATATATATATGGTTACTATTGTTATGTCTTATTGATAGTTTGGTTCTTTTATCACTATAAAATGTCCTTATTTGTCTCTAGTAATAAATTTTGTCTACCACTCCACTTTTACTGATATTGATATAACCACTTTCTCATTTGTTAACTATTTTCATGATAATTTTTTCCATTTTTACTTTCAACCAATTTGTGCCTTTGAAAGTATATTTCTTTTGTAGTTTGATCTTGTGACTTTTCTTTTTTATACACTGGTAAGATAAGATTTATATCTGCCATATTGCTATATGTTTTTTGTATGCCATATATATTTTTGTCACTCTGTATCTCCAATATTATCTTATATTGTGTTAAATACATATTTTCAAGTGTACAACTTGAATTCCTTTGTCACTTATTTTATTATATCTTTGAGTTATTTTCTTAGAGGTTTGCAATTGACATCTTAATTTATTATAATATAGTTTGAATTAATATCAATGTAATTTCAATAGTATATAAATCTTCTCTTCTGTATATCTCCATCTCTACCCCTTCCTTTGGACTGTTATTAGCATCTTTATATAATACGTCTTTGTGGAAGCAGGAAGCCTCATCTTGCTCCTGCACAGTGACTGGCAGGCTTGAACCACCAACCTTGTGGTTCTCAGCCCAGTACTGAGTCTACAGAGCTTGAGCACGTACACAAGCAGCAAATTCCCTGTTTTGTTTATCTAGAGAGACCTTAATTTCTAAAGGACATTTTGCAGGATATAGACATCTTGGGTGGTGTTATTTTTCTTTCAGCACTTTGAATATCCCATCCACTGAATTCTGACATCCATGGTTTCTGATGAGAATCAACTGTTCATCTTATTGAGGATCCTTTGTACCTGATGAGTCTCTTTTTTTGCTTCTTTCAAGATTCTCTCTTTGTCTTTTGACAATTTGATTTTGATGTGTAAATGTGTGGATCTTTATTACTTATTCAATTTAATTTTTGTTGAACTTCTCAGAAGTAGATGAATGCTTTACATCAAATTTAGGAAATCTTTGGTCATTATTTCTTCAGATATTCTTTCAGTTCCTCTGTCCTAGTCTCTCTGTTCTTCTTAGGGCAATTTTTCTGTGCGTAAGTTCATATGCTTGATGGTATACACAGGTCTGAGGGTCTCAATTTATTTTTTCTTTCTGTTTTTCTAAATAGGACATTTCAGTGGGTCTATCTTCAAGTTCACTATATATTTTTTCTTCTACTTGCAGAAATCTGTGGTAGAGTCCTTACAGCGACTTTTTCATTCGTTATTGCACTTTTTGCTTTAGAATGTCTCGATGGTTCATTTTACCAAACTTTATCTTTGTAGTGATATTCTCTCTTTGGTGAGACATTATTCTCTAACTTTTCCTTGGTTCTTTAGATAGTTTCCCTTAGTTATTTTAACATATTTTAAATAGGTGATTTGAAGTACTTATAGTAAGCGCACAGCCTTTGGTATGGATGGCATCTCAATGTAAAGAAAACAAAAATCCTCACCACTGGACCAATAAACAACATTCTTATCAAGGGAGAAAAGATTGAAGTTGTCAAGGACTTCATTCTTCTTGGATCCACTATCAACACTCATAGAAGCAGCAGTCAAGAAATCAGATGACATATTGTATTGGGAAAATCTGCTGCACAGGACCTGTCCACCTTGGTTGATATTTAAAATACCTGTGGCATACCTTCCAGAATCACCACAACATCTAAGCCACCACAATATAACAGACTGACAGAAAAGTAGTGGTGAGCTTACTGTGTTATTGTTGTTAGGTGCCATTGAGTCAATACCAACTCCTAGTGACCCTATGTACAACAGAACAAAACACTGCCTGGTCCTGGGCCAACCTCACAATTGTTGCCACGTTTAAGCCCATTGATACTACCACTTGGCCAATCCATCTCGTTGGGGGTCTTCCTCTTTTTCTCTGACGGTCCACCTTACCAAACATGATATCCTTCTCCAGCAACTGGTGAAGCTCAGCTGAGCTTCCAGAGTTTGACAGGTCAGGAATACAGACTGTTTCTGACTATTTAGTCACTGAAAAACCTTATGAATAGTAGTGGAACACTGGGCTCCAGTGTAGCAGCGATTGTGATGTTCATGTAGGACCAGGTAGTGTATTGTTCTGTTGTGCATAAGGTCTCTATGAGTTGATACCTAATGATAACAACAACAACATAGTGAGCCCAATACCCGATCTTGATCAAGGACAGTTTCCACAGATCTTTTTTTTTCCCCTATGAATGGACCATATCCTCTTAGATTCTTAGCATGATTCATACATTTTTGAAGAAAATGAACATTTTAGATTATACAGTGTGACAACTCTAGAAGTTAGTCTCTCTCCGCCCAGGTTTTGTTGGTGTTACTGTTTATTTTTATTGATTTTTCTGAAATAATCCTATATAATCTATTTTCTTTGTCATATGTGGTCACTGGAATATCTTATCATTATTGTAAAGGTCAAATAATGATTGGAAAAAATTTTTCCTAAAATGCCTGAAACCAAAGGGTAGCCTTGCTGAGATCTGTGTGTATATACTGGGATACCCTTTCAACACGAAACCAGACAGTTTATTCTTGGCCTTCATTCTTTGCTTGCATGGAGCCCAGTGGGTAAGCACAGATGAGAATGCATGACTTTGTATGTCTTCCTGAGCCTGCATACAGTCCTGGGCCAGAACACCACCCTACATACGTGCATGGACTTCTACAACCCTGGGAATTCCTATAATGTAGCTTTCCAAAGTCTTTTTATGAATATCTCCTTCCTTATCTTTTTCCCTTAAGTTTTTTGATTTCCCTTAAGTTTTTCTCAATTTTTATTCAGTCATGATGCTAAACAGTTGCCTGTTGTTTTTTTTAACCAAATGCTCCTAAAAAAGATATATTATGCTGGGCAAGCTCCAAGCCAGGTCAAATACCAATGGCCTTACAAGCGTGAACTTCCAGGGGACCACTATGCAGACTAAATCATGACAAGTCTCTCTCTTACAATGGGGCTTTAGGAGCTCCAACCTAAAGGACCCTGGTGGTACCATGGATGAGTGCTTGGCTGCTAACCAAAAGCTTGGTGGGAGAAAGATGTGGCAGTCTGATTCATACAGATTTATAGCCATAGAAACCCTGTGGTTCCGTTCTACTCGCCCTATAGGGTTGTTATCAGTTGGTAGCAACAGGTTTGGTTGGATTTAGTGGCTGCTAGGCTGCTGGCATTAAAAGGTTCTGTGGGCTACCTACCACCTTGCTGAGGATGAGTGGGATAGGACCAGGGCAAGGTAAAGCACCAGGAAGCAGCTTGCTCTTGCTAATGAGACAGCTGCTTTGTTTTAAATAACTGCTCTTCAAATTGCTGCAAGCCTTTGCTTGATTTCCAGAGTTATACAAAAGTTACTACCGTTCTCATTGCTTTTGTTGAGCAGAGGGTTTTTGGTTCTCCATGCGAACATTTTCACTGATGCTACTGTTGTCTACTGACAAACTCGATGGATGTTTTCTGCTTGTTGCTATCAATGAGCACAACCACCTCATGAGATGAACGTTACTATTATCACATGAGAAACTATACTGAAGCACAAGGTACCAAGTTACTTGGTGTTATAACCTTCTGGTACTGTACTTTTTCCCATCAAATTCCATTCTCAGAAAGAGATCCCCCTCCCCATTATTTCCTATAGATTTGGGGCTGTATGCCACTACTCACCAAGAAATCTGTACGAAGTCATCATATGTCTTTTGTGATATGAAAATAATTTGGAGCATCAATAAGAAAAGTAGAATGCTGCTTTTAAGAGAGAATAGTCCTTTACTATTGTTGTAAGTGTCATCAAATCAGATCTGACTCATAGTGACCATGTATAGGGTTTCCAAGGAGCATCTGATGGGTTTGAACTGCCAATCTTGATGTTTAAACTTACCTTGTGGTTCAGTGCTTTCTCCCACAGTACCACACTAGAGTGGTTCTTGGTGTTGTTGTTCAGTGCCATCAAGTTTGTTCCGACCCATAGTGACCTTGAGGTTTTCGAGGAGCAGCTGGTGAGCTTGAACCGACAACCTTGTGGTTCAAACTGACTTTGCTGTCTAGCACATTAACAGAGTGGCATGGCAGAGCTCCTAGAACACCTGAAATACTAATATAGGGGCTAGAGACCTTGGTCGTTATAATGAGTCAAGCTTAGAATTGGTCCATGATTTCCTGTGGGCATGGAGATCTGCCCGAGCTAAGGTGAGATCATTAGGGCACAGCCTCAGGCTATGATATGCACACAGTACAAGGAGCATTGGAAGCTGATTGGCTGTCTTGGTGAAATGTGGTTAAGGGTTAACTTCATAACATGCAGCCAGTGAATTCAAAGTAGGATATGAAAATCAGTATCAGAAACCCATGGCTAGGTCTTATGACGAGGCATGTTATAGGGACAGCTTAAGGAAGAAGACAAAAAGTATCAAACCTTCTTATTTATTTTGTGGTATAGCAAATGAACAAAACATGCTTCAGAAAATAAAGCCCTGGAAATGATTGTCTTTCTGGGATCTTTCTGTAGGAATGGAACACTTATAATTAGCCGTTATCTCCAGGATAACCTCAATAACAATTCTGTTTTAGGTAGAGAAAATAATCAGTCTTGTGCCAGATATACTGCTTAAATTCTAAAATGAGTCATCTGTGAAGAAATGCAGACACCTAATACATTTTTTAAAAAAGTTTTAAAAATAAATTGATGTTTAATTGGGTTCCAGACATCAGGATCTGAGTTACTTCTCATTGCTGCCTATTGATTATAATAATCTCACAGTACTTGGAGAATCAGGATTGAAGAGAAGTGAAAAATTCAGCAACTTTTATAGTCTACCTTAAAATCAGAAGTGTCCTTGTCAGTTTTCAGGTTTAGTTCTTTGTTTTCTTTTATCCTGTTTTGTTTTGTTTCCTGAGAAGGGAAAGCAAAACCTTCTGCTAATCTGGTGTTAGTTTTATTTTAGGATCAGATCACTTCAAAAATGGTTTCACAAAAGAAATTAGGCCCACAGTCTGAGTGAGGGACTACTGTATTTTCTAAGAGTGAGACAATGAATTTAACTCTAACGGATTCCTTTTGCCCATTGTTTACACCATGCTGCTGTTTTACTCCATATATTCCACTTAGGTGAATATAATATTGATACAGAAAAGTCTGAACATGCATGGAAAGCTCCCTAATTGTGTTTGCTCTTATGAACTTTGGTTAGTCTTCATGGTGGTGATGGCTGTGTGCCGGGGAGTCAGGTCCCAAGTGTAGGGAGCCTGCATAGGGCTTCTGAGCTGTAAATCTTTACAGAAACCGAACCCCTCATCTTTCTCCCATGGGACGACTAGTAGGTTCAAGTTCCTGACCCTGCAGAATGCAGTCCAGCTCATAACCCATGCTACCAGGACTCCAAGTACTGGAAAAAACAAAATCAAGCAAACATTTAATAGAAAACCTCACATGTAGTGTGGACATTTTTTGGCAGTGATAAACTTATATTGAGAGCTACTCTTTACATCAAGCATATTTATGAATGATGGTTGGCCTTGATTGTTGAGTCTAAAATTAACTTCAATCCCAACAAAAGAATTTGGACTCTGTTTATGAGTCTGAAGGTAATGAGATATCATGAAACTTTGCAAAGGAAGTTCTATTATTGAATCTGAAAAAAGTTTGTCAATAATATGATACTTCATTTCTCATTTGGTTCAGTTTATGCAATGATCTTTTTGGAACTAAGGAACTTTTCAGGTTTCTTCAAAATCTATGAGTTTTAATTGGATGGCATAACAAAATAAATGTTATGAAAGGAAAAGAAAATATTTGTTGTTAACAGTCAAGATGAAATTTAATAGACTCGGAAAGCAGATAAGACTTAGGATTTTTAAATGGTATAAAGATTTTTTAAAAAGGGGTTGTGGGAGAACCTGTAATGAAAAACACTGGTCTAGAAGGTTAAAAAGTAAGTAATGTAGCCATGTTATGCATTGCGATTATGAACTGCTGAATTTGCATTTACTGTGACAAGATTCTCCAATTTATTGGATGCATGTCATTGGAATCTGCCCTTTCTTTATATGTGTCTTTCCATGATGAATGTCAGTGCTGGGAAATGAAGAGCTTTTACCCTTTTCATACTTTGCTGGATGCTGGCGAACTTGCCAATTGAGGCTTCTATAATTTTTTTGCCTCAAGGTCACACGAGGCAATAGAGTCAGCCAAACAAGGTCACTGGCCACGTTGAGAGTTAATAGTGATCTCTTGAAGGGAAAATTCAAAAGAAAGTTATGACAGCTAGGTTATAATTACTGTATGATGGGAAATGAATTAAGAGAATATTTTCTTTTTAAAGTGTAATTCATTTCAAAGAAAATGTGATAAAAAATAAAATGTGAGCCAGAGTGCTTGGACAACTAAGGTCGTTTGGTGTGCTCTCAGTAATTCAATTAGGGGAAATTTGAAAGTGATAAGTGCATGGTAGGTGGGAGCTGTAAAAGCACTGGACTGTTAATAATCTGAGACTTTCTCATCCCTTTACGCGGATGAAAGTAGATCAATTATGTGAAGGCGCAAGTCTCCGTATTGTCCTCATTTCACATATGGGCCCTGAGGGAGAGAGATTGCATAAGGTCCCATACTAGGATACAGCTCTTTCGCCTTTTGTAAGAGGCTCACGAGCTTTGCCTTGATTTCTACTCAGGGGAAAATACTATCACTGTATCTTTTTAGGCCATAATTCCAACACCATATGAACATAGAACTCTGCAGACTCAGAACTCCACTAGGATAGAAGGCAGTCATTTCATTGCAGTTTCACAAAATGTTTAGTATTATCTAGTAGTGTAGTGGTTATGAGTTGGGCTGCTAACCTCAAGGTCAGCAGTTCGAAACTCCTGGTTCTGTGGGAGAAAGATGAGGCTTTTTGCTCCTTTAAAGATTTATAACCTCAGAAACCCTATACAGGATCGCTGTGAGTCGGAACCGACTCCTTGGCACATAACCATCACCACCACCAGCAATCTAAGGCCAGCTGAGATTTTCTCAGGTTACAGACCTATTGAGCATGTGGTTTAGGTGCTTAGTGTTTTGATCATGGGTGGGCTTCTCTCCACCATCCAGCAGGCATTGGGTGTGGAATCTAAACTTGCCTTCTTCCTTTTGAGATCTTCTGAGTCCCATAATATGGACATTCATCCATATGCTAACGGTAGTTTTCTCCTTTATATCACCCTATACATCCTTTGAGCATCTCACCCTTCTGATGACTTTATCACTTCCCTACATAGATTATTTATCAAAATATATTTCACCAATATTTGTTTTGATTTTTAGCTCCCTATTTCCAGCTACTACTAAATGCAGTGATCTCAGGTTTTAGTATATCAAAATTAGCCATCATAGAGATATTTACACCCAGGAAATGACAAATTTTGTCAATTTTCCTCTGTGAGTCAACTGTTAAATATTTACCAGTACACTACTGGTTGCCATCTGAATATAATAGAAACACCTAACGTGTATAATCAAGGAGCTCTGGTAGCGTAGTGGTTACGAATCGGGCTGCGAACCTTAAGGTCAGCGGTTCGAAACTACCAGCTGCTCCGCGGGAGAAAGATGAGGCTTTCTACTCCCTTAAAGATTTACACCCTCGGAAACCCTGTACAGGGTCGCTATGGGTTGGACCCGACTCAACGGCACTTAACAACAACAACAACAACGTGTCTAATCAGTCATTTCTCACAACACTATGACTCATATTTCTCACAACTACACAACTTACCTCAGAACTTCATCATTATTTCACTCACCCTATTAATGTTGAGTTTCTCTGGGGATCTTTGGGCCTCTTCTTTTCTTTACCAGATTTAAGTTGACTCCATTGGTCATTTCATTCTGTCTCATGACTGTAAGTACAGTTTATATGTAGTGCTTCTCAATTCAGATCTGTATCTCAGGCTTCCTGCCTGAACTTCGGGATCATATCTCCAGTTTGCCTATTTAAAGTCTTCACGTGGATATCTAAGAAAAATCTCCAATTCAGCTTGTCCTGACCTGGATTCCTGGCTTTTCCTGCAAATCATATCCACCCCATAGTTTTACCCCCATCTCAGTTTATAAACCTTTCAGGCTCCAAACTATTGAATTGGTCATGGCTCCTTTCTTTCTCCTATATTTCAAACTCAATTTGCTATGAAATCCTTTTGGCCCTACCATAAATATATATTTTCATTCATTTCCTTTACTTTTCTCTTTTTCCCTTTCACTTCCCTCCTTTTTTCCCTTGTTTTCCTTTACTTCCTTTTACATTCTGTCTCTCTTCTTCAATCTTTTTCTCTCTTTAGATTATGACTCAACTTCAGTGTACTGGATATAAATACAAAAAAAATGTGCTGACGGTTAAAATAACTGCTGTCACCTGTATTGAATTTTGACATATAGGTCTGTCATTTGAAAGCATCTTATCTATTTGTTCTTGATTGTACAGGGCATCAGAATAAATGGTTTTGTAGGTTTTTTTGAAAGGAATCTTGAATTCAGTAAAACAGGAGCTTACTAATCTGTAATACGGATTATGCCTTTGGTCCTGTGTATGTATGTGGGCGGAGGGGGTTGGTTGTTCTCAAAATGTTGCTACAGTTAGCAAGAAGGTTCATAGTTAACTCTAAAACTAAAATTTAAAAGATGTTTCTGGGTTGTCCTCTCTCACATTTGGTTGATCTTTATACTTGCAATTAAAACAAGCAGGTTTCATAGAGAAAGTGAAGAACATTTTAATATGATGTCACAAAATACAAATTCAGCCCAAATAATCTTCAGTGGATTGATGACAAAACTCTGATGTATGACTGTCATCTCAGAAAGAAAATAATAAATTTTTTTTTTCTTTTAAAATATCAGTTTTGTTTGAATACTTGAATTTTCTAAGCAATTTTCTGAGGGATGCAAAGACAGGGGAATTTTACTTTATTACTCAACTTTGTCTTCATCTAAGAAGGAATTTCTGAGGAAAGGAAAATGCCGATTGTTTGCACATGGTGTGGCTTTGATATTTACTTCCCATTCTGGCCAAAGAAAGCAGTGGCCAAATAGATAAAATTGTAAATTAAAAGAAAAGGAAACAACAAAAAACCTCTAGAGAGGTATACAAGGGGCTTTGAAAAGTTTATAGAAGACGCCATGATCTTTCAATTAATTCTTTCCATAAACTTTTTGAAGCACCCTCCAATCTCTCTCTCTCTCCTCTCCCTCTCTCTCTGTGTCCTATTTGAATGAGAGGGAATCTACAGCAAGCCTCAATCCCTTTGGCTTAACAATGTCAGAACACTGATCCCAACTAGATATGCCTCTTCCTAAAGTGACCATGGAGTCCTGGTGTGGCACTGTGGGTTAATGCGCCAGACTGCAAATCTGTTTGATCTGCAAGGTTGGTGGTTCAAGCTCACCAGTGTCTCCTTGGAAACCCTATACAGGGTTGCTATGGGTCGGAACTGACTCGATGGCACTTAACAACAACAACAATCATGATCATGCTTAGAAAAGAGCTGGGAGTTAATGTGTTTGAAGTTAACATGATAAGGGCAGTACTATTTCCCCCAAGTGAGTTTGTATCATGAGTTGTTGAAGAAGAAACTCTCCTGTTTCAGGTAGCTCATCAACAATTGTCCTTACTTTGAAGGTGCTTATAAGCTTATAAGGGATCATCTGATCCCTCAGGGCATTGTTAAGTTCATGTTTCCTCTCTGCCAATAGCTGCCAGTAGAGATCAAAATGAGCATCTTACTGCTTACTTTATTCTTTTCAGTTCCATCAAATGTATCCATCTAGCACGTTAATGATCATAGGAGCCTTAGAAACCTTGAAGTCGTGGAATTAGTAGCCAACTGTCTTTAAGAAGATTAGACTAGGGGGATACTTTCAGGCACATTAGAAAAGGCATTTCAGGGTAGCCCAACAAGGAGTACCAAAGTGTTTTGAAGGCACAAAAATATTGATTATGTTCGGGAGGGTGAATGCATAGAAAACATCATCATGTCTTGAATATGTACTCAAAACATGTAGACTAGGTTGTCAAATTGTAGATTGCTGATTTTTATGTTTTTCATTTCTACTCATCCCACAATATTTAATCTTCTTGTAAGCTTGTCATAAAAGGACCAGTTCTTTCTACTAGTGGATGTTTGAAGACTCTATGAAATCTGTCAAGAGCTATCTTCAGAGAGAAAACTCTGATGATGTGTCGAATAATGCCACTACTGCTACAGTTGAGAAACACCAGGCTTTCTTGATGAAGAGCCAAACAAAACACGACCAAAGTTCCATTGCTCTTGCCCCTGTCATGCTAACCCGGCCCACATTTTGTTCTTGGAACTTGAGCGAGGGTGTCTCAGACCGAAAGCAAGACAGACAACTCGAACACAAAGAGATTTATGTTTCCTAAGCCTGTTCGCTTGTCAACTTTCATGCCTTTCAGGCCTCTCTCTACATTTTCAAAACAGGGAATCCTCAATTCAAGAACAAAGAGGTGATGCCTATGAGTGCTGTTAATGGTAGTTAAAAGATGTCACTCATTTTCCTTGTTATTATGAGTACCACAATTATGATTCAGAATTGTGTTTGCCAAGAGGAAATTAGGTAATGTATAAAACCTAGCCTTAGGTATAATCCCTTTGAGGACTTCCAGTTTAGACTAATATTTCTGTACCTTCGTTCATCACCTCAGAGAATTATGCAGATTATCTTTGGCTTGCCATTGAATAAGTGTTATTAAAAATAACTAATGTGATATTTTTTAAATGTAGGAAAAATAAATTACCAGTAATGGGCCCAGATGCCAGGTATACTTTAAAGTTACATGCTGAGTTGAGCAGAGCAGACCACCAAAGCAATTTAGTAATTTGCTATCCAATAATACTTTTCATCCATGATTTCTCAGGGTACTTTACAATATCCCAATTATGTAATAGGTCCTTTGTTCATTAAGAGAAATCTCATTTTATTCCTACCACAAATCAAAAGTGCAGGTCAAGAAGATATTAAATAGCAAACTCAGCTTCAGAAAGATTGAGTCGAAATGCATTGTTGGAACTAATGACAAGATATACATGACCATATTTCAAACTTCTGCTCATTTTTGGTACTAGAGTAAAGGCCAGGGGACTAGAGAGGAGATGAGACCCACATAAAGGCTGTGGAAAAAGTGTGTCTGGGGTGGAAGATTTTGAACTACAATAAAGCTTTCTATTTACCTTCAATGCTCAGCTCTGAGCCCCTTTGTAGTTGAATGGGGAAAGGAGGAGAGACAAAAGTCATGCTCTAAATGATTCAGGATCAGAATGTTGTTTCTGAACTCCAAAGGATAGAGGAATGCCATGACAAACTGACTGGTTTAATGAAATTATACAGCAAATAGGCTCATGGTTATGTTTGAGCCATATACAGAATGGTTCCGCACTGGATAGCAGTTGCTAAAACCTGAGTTTGTCATGCACAAGTGGACTAAGTAATACTTCCATCAGACTTATTTTAATTGTGCTTGTGTGTGTTGATAAGAGAGAGAGAGAGGAAGAGAAAGAGAGTTAGAGAGATACAGACACAGACAGATAGAGATTATGCTTATGTTTCATGGGGGCTTTTTGTGTTTATTTTCTTCTGGAAAGTGCCTCAAATGGCAAAGCAAGAAATAAAGGATGTTTGAACCTAGCCAGCCTTAAAATGTCTTCAACTAAACTAAAACAAAAACCAGAAATACTTTTTTATTTTTACTTACTGCAGGAAAAAAAAAAGATTGGTGAGGAATTAAACCACCACCAACAAAACTGACTTGTGATCTTATTAACCTAGAACTCATTCACTATGAAAATGGAACTAAGTATGACCAAGTGGATCCTGTCATCATTGTTTCAAATAAAAAGTTTTGAAAGTCTGAAGGATGCTTTGCTGTCAGTGATGGTAGTTAAAAGATAGAATGGGTGCAGCGAGAGCTTTTGTAAGTATACTGCCTATGTACCAAATATCCTTAGCGGGATCCTTCGGAATCCTGGTGTGGCGCTGAAGGATCAGCACTGAACTGCGATCCACAAGGTAGGCAGTTCAAATCCACTATCCACTCCTAGGAAAGCCTGGAAAGGTTTGCTAATAGTTGGACGACTCAATGACATTTGACAACATAATACATGTAAAAAAAAAAGAGGTGAAGGGAGAATGATGGGAGAATACCTTTTCTAAAATTTGGTTTAACCAGTGGAAATTTAGTATTAGAAATGATAGTCCAGGCAATGGTGGGCAAGGCAGTACACAGTGACAAGAAGGTGAAATCAGTCTTCAAATCCTGAAAACACAGGTATGAGGCATTAGCCTTAAGGAGGCACGTTGAAGCTGAAGAAATGTCTGACTTGGCAGTAGCCACATTGCTGGCATACCAGAAGGTTCCATTGTGCCCCTTTCCAGTCAAAGCCTGTACTTTAATAGGTCACCACACTCTATTTCTGTCACCTTTGATTAATTTTAGACTTTTACTATATTTTTATCTAGGTTCTTTACATAATGTCCGTGAGATTATTCACGTTGCTGTCAGCATCACTAACATTTTTTTCTTTCTTTTTGCTGTCTACTATTCTATGTTGTTGTTATTGTTATTACATGCCCTGAGTCAGTTCTGACTCATATTGACCCTGTATAGGATTCCCAAGGAGTGGCTGGTGGGTTTGAACCACTGACTTTTTGGTTAGCAGGCCAGAGTTTATCCTACAGTACCACATATCCATTAATCTAGATTGAGAAATTGAGAAATTTGGTTTCTTTCCAGTTTCTGACTATTATGAATAAAACTACTATGAATGTTCTTGTAAATGTCTTTTGGTGTATGCATAAGTTCGTTTCTCAGCCCTAGAGGTGTGACTTCTGCATCACTGGGCAAACATTTTAGCATTGGTGGTGGTGGTGAAGTGCTGTGGAGTCTGTTCTGACTCATAGCGACCTTGTACAGGGTTTCTGAGGCTGTAAAACTTTTTTTTTTTTTTCAATTAAATTTATTTTTCAAAGTTAGGAACTACCTCTCTAAAAAAATATGAAATCTCATTATCTAATATCCATCACAAGGATCCCTGGTAATAGTGGGCTGCTAACCACAGCTACTCCGATGAGGCTTTCTACTCCCGTAAGGATTTACACCCTCGGAAACCCTGTACAGGGTCGCTATGGGTCGGAACCGACTCGACGGCAAGTAACAACAACAACCACAAGGTAGCACTTTGAATATACCAGGCACTCCACAGAAGAAAGATGAACCTTTCTGTTGCCATAAAGACTTACAGCCTCGCAAACCCTACACGTGTAGGTGTGGAGACTGGCAATAAAAAAGGCCACTATGGGTCAGAACTAAGGAGCTCTGGTAGCGTAACGAGGCTGTTAATCTTTACGGGAGCAGAATGCCTTATCTTTCTCCCATGAAACAGCTGGTAGTTTTGAACTGCTGACCTTTAGGTTCACAGCCCGATTTGTAACCACTACACTACGCTTTATTTGGACATCTGGTGCGGTGCTGTAGGATAAGAACAGGACTGGAAGGTTGGTTTGATTCGCAAGGTCTGCAGTTCAAACTCACCAATCACTCCTCGGAAACACTATACTGGGTTGCTATGAGTTTTTGTATACGACTTTAAAATAAATTTCTACTCTAGAATATAAATATCTTCTATGTTTTCTTCATGTTTCACTTATTTACTTTTTCATATTTTTTACTTATTTATTTTTTTCAAATGAAGAAGCATGGTCCATCTCGAATTAATTTTTTAAATATTCTATAAAATAGAGGGGCAGGATTCACTTTTTTCTCATATAGCTCTCCATTTGTTCCAGACCATTTATTGAAAATGTATCTTTTCCCTACGGAATTTTAGTGGCATCTTTGTCATAAATCAATTGAAGGTAGACTTGTATATGTGTGTCTGTTTCTGGGAGATCCATGTTGTTTATAGGCATGCTGTTTTTTAACTTGGGTATTTCCCCCTCTACTGTGTGTATTGTGATCATATTTTCATGGCAATAAATACTCAACATAATTCAACTTTAATAGATAGAATTTAATTTATAGCTGTGCTACAAATAACTGAATGCCTTATGGTTTGTGAACATAATTATTACACTGCCTTTCGCTATTAAGTATGTTGTTGTTGTTAAGTGTAGCTGAGTCAGTTCTGACTCATAACAACCCTGTATTTGGTTTCTGAGGAGCAATTGGTGGGTTTGAACTGCCAACCTTGATTAGCAGTCCAGTGCTGATCTGACAGTGCCACATATACTGAATCATTCTGCACCTTCGTTTCACACAAAACCTGAAGAAATCATTATTGTTGTTAAGTGCCATCAGGTTGGTCTGACTCATAGTGCTATGCACAATAGAACGAAACACTGCCTGGTCTTATGCTCTCTTATGCCAATTTTTATGTTTGAGACCATTGTTGCTGCCACTGTGCCAATCCATCTTTGTAGGGGGTCTTAGTCTTTTTCATTGACTCTCCACTTTAACACGCATGATGTATGATGTCCTTCTCCAGGGACTGGTCCCTCCTACCAAAATATCCAAAGAGTAAGAGACAAAATATTGCCATCTTCATTTCAAAGGAGCGTGTGGTTGTACTACTTCCAAGAGAGATTTGTTTGTTCTTCTGGCAGGCCATGGTATTTTTACTATTCTTCACCAACATGACAATTCAAATGCATTGGTTCTTCTACTGTCTTCCTTATTGGTTTTCCAACTTTTGAAGCAATTGAAAATACCATGGCTTGGGTCAGGCTCACTTTAGCCCTCAAACTGAACTTTAGAATACTTTAAAGAGGTCTTTTGCAGCGGATTTGCATAATGCAATGCATTTTCATTTCTTGACTACTGCTTCCATGAGTGCTGACTGTAGATCCAAACACAATGAAGTGTTTGACAACTTCAATCCTTTTTCCACTTATCATGATATTATATATTGATTCAGTTGTAAGGATTTTTGCTTTCTTTACACTGAGGTGCAATTCATACTGAAGATGCCAGTCTTTGATATTCATCTGTAAGTATTTTAACTCCTCTTTACTTCCAATAAACAAGGTTATGTTATATGCATAGCCCAGATTATTTATGAGTCTGCCGACAATCCTGATATCATGTTCTTTTGCATATAATCCAGTTTCTAGGATTACTTGCTCAGGATACAGATTGAATAAGTATGATGAAAGGATGCAACCCTGGCACATAATTTTCTTGATTTTAATCTATTCAGTATCCCCTTGTTCTGTGCAAACTGCCTGTCTGTGTACAGGTTCCTCATGAGCATAATTATTCTAGTTCCATGTTCTCTTCTGACTACAGTTTGAATTTTAATCTATTATTTAAATTGAATTTTAATCTGGTAGTTCCCTGTGATGTACTGCTGCAACCATTGATTAATTATCTTCAGCAAAATTTTACTTGCATTTGATATTGATGATATTATTGTTTAATGATTTTCACATTCCATTGGGTCACCTTATTTTGAAATGGGCACAAATATGGATCTGTTCCAATTGGTTGGCCAGGTAGCTGTCTTCTAAATCTCTTAAGTGCAAGCACCTCCAGAATGGCATTAGTTTGTTGAAACATTTCTATTTGTATTCTGGCAATACCCGGAGCCTTGTGTATTGCAAATGCCTTCAGTGAGCTTGAATTTCTTCTTTGAATATCTTTGTTTCTTGATCCTTTGCTGCCTCTTGAAATGGGTACATATCAACCAATTCTTTTTGGTAGAGTGACAGTGTGTTTCCTGCTATCTTCACTTGATGCACCTTTAATGACTTTTTTGCTTTCTTCCTGTATGATGTTCTTGATATCATCCCACAACTCTTCTGGTTTTCTCTCATTAATGTCAGTTGCATCAAATCTGTCCTTGAGATGGCCTCTAAATTCAGGTGGGATAGATTCAAGGTCATATTTTGGGTCTCCAGCATTTGTCCCAGTTTTCTTTAGCTTTAGCCTTAACTTGCAAATGAGCAATTGATGTTAGTCTGTTCCGCAGTTGACTGTTGGCCTTATTTTGGCTGGTGATATTGAGTTTATCCATTGTCACTTCCCATCGATGTAGTCAGTTTAATTCCTGTGTATTCCATCTGGTTCATATGTATAGTTGCCTTTTATATTGTTTAAAAAAGGGATTTGCAATGAATAAGTCATTGGTTTAGCAAAATTCCATCATGATCTCCAACACAATTTCTATCACCAAGGCCGTATTTTTAAACTACTGATCCTTCTTTTTTGTTTCCAGTGTTCCCATTCCAATCACCACTAATTATCAATGCATCTTGATTACATGTGCGATCAATATAAAATTGAAGAAGTTGGTAGAATCTTACAATTTCTTCATTACTGCTTCTAAGGGTTTGGTGCTTAAATTTGGATATGGCTAGTGTTAACTGATCTTCCTTGTAAGTGCATGGCTGTTATTCTGTCACAGACAACATTGTACTTCAAGATTGATCTTAAAATGCTCTTTTTTGACCATCAGTTACCCATGATAACACCTAGCATTAGCCAGCACATTTGCCTTATTTCCAAATTTGAAACCTTCTTAAATCTATCATTATTAGGTTAATCAAGTAAATGATCACCAAACTCTAAGATGATCCATGGCAGGTAGACTGGTTAGCCTATATTGAAAAAAAAAAAAAAAATCAGTAAAAATGTCTCAGATATAAGTCCAAAGAGCTGGAAAAATCCTGGGAACGCATCTTTCAATAAACTTAACTATGACTGGAGTCAAAGAACTGCACACTGCTTTCCCTTTAGCCATTAGGTATCACAGAAAGCTAATCCTCTTGAATATCCCAGAATGATGTGACTAAGAGATGATGACCTTAATGTAGTATGACAACCTCTCTCTAATTGGACAGTTTGTCTCTGCTCATTTCAATGTGGTAGTCAAATATATCTGTGATCATGAAGATGGCATTGAGTCAGCTAAAATTTTGTTCTGTTATATACGAGATTCTCATGAGTAGGAGCGACTTGTCAGCAACTAACAACACATTTGGATGAATGCTTGGTGCTGCCTGAGATTTGGTCTGTTTCTCACTCAGTACCTTCTCCTATTCTCTTCACTAAACATTCCAAGATTCCATCTCTCTTCTTTCTTTCACTCTCACATGTGAATTCTATTTCCAGAGACTGTAACATCTATGAAAGATTCTCCTTTGAAAATAGTTTCTTATCTACAACTTTCCGGGCATCATCATTCCTGCCTTAGTCTCAGAACTGTTTCCACTCCTTTAGTTGGGCTTAGTCCCAAGCGATGGATCAAGACCTTCAAATTCCTCAGCCACCTTATTCCATATCTCATAATTTTTCTGTCTTCAATTTGTCTCTCTCTCTCTTCATGTGGGAGCCCTGGTGTGGCACTGTGGGTTAATGCGCCAGACTGCAAAGCCATTTGAACTTCAAGGTTGGTGGTTCAAGCTCACCAGCTGCTCCCCAGAAACCCTACACAGGTCAGAACCGACTCAACAGCACTTCACAACAATAACAACTCTTCATGCAAATCTTTTTCTCATTAATAAATAAAACTAAACTAAATTTTTGTGAATATAAAACCATAAACATAAGAAAAATTCTAAAAAAGAAAGCAAATTTCTTCTTCTATTTTTGATGAGCTTCCAGACAAAGACAGCCTAGGAAGAAGGAGTGATGAACTACTTCTGAATATTTAGGCACTGAAAACCTTATGAATAGCAGAAAAACACTGTCAGATGTAGTGCTGGAAAATGAGCCCCTCAGGTTGGAAGGCACTCAAAATGCGACTGGGGAAGAGCTGCCTCCTCAAAGTAGAGTTGACCATGATGACATGAATGGAGTGAAACCTATGAGAGTAAAGCCCATGGGACCTTCATTTGCTGACGGGGCACAACTCAATTGGAGAGAAACAGCTGTAACATCCATTAATAATCCAAATGTGGAATGTACGAAGTGTGAACCTAGGAAAATTGGAAATTGTCAAAAATGAAATGAAACACAAAAACATCAATATCTTAGGCGTTAGTGAGCTGAAATGGACTGGTATTCGCCATTTTGAATCTGACAACCACATGGTTTACTATGATGGGAATCACAAATTGAAGAGGAATGGTGTTGCATTCATTGTCAAAAAGAACATATCCAGATCAGTCATGTTGTACAACACTGTCTGTGATAAGATAATATCCATGTGCCCACAGGGAAGACCAGTTAATACCATTATTTTCAAGTTTATGCACCAACCAGGAAAGCCAGTGAGGATGAAATAGAATTCTACCAACTTCTTCAATCTGAAATTGATCAAACATGCAATCAAGATGTATTGATCATTACTGATGATTGGAATGCAAAGGTTGGGAGCAAAGAGATTGGAAAATATGGCCTTAGCAATAGAAATGATGTTGGAGATCGCATGACAGATTTCTGCAAAATCAATGATCTGTTTGTTTCAAATACCTTCTTTAGACAGCATAAGAGACAATTATACACATGAACCTCACCAGATGGAATACACAGAAATCAAATTGATTACATCTGCAGAAAGAGACAATGGTAAAGCTCTATATACAATGCTGGCTTGTTATACTGCTATTTTTATTAATTATGTTGTAATCTAACAACTCTAATGCATAGCAGATCGAAATGTAGGTTGCTCAGGTGATATCTTCATAATAGTTGGTATATTTGATGCCATTGTTATGGGTAATGTATCAAAACATATAATTGAGGATTCCCCTCATTTTATCTGACCTTTTATTTTACCAAATATGATATCCTTTATGAGGCTTTCTGCTCCCATAAAGATTTACAGCCTTGGAAACCCTGTACAGGGTCGCTATGAGTCGGAACCGACTCCACGGCACATGACAACAACAACAACAACTGTTGTTGCTGTTGTTGTTAGGTGCCCTCGAGTCAGTTGTGACCCTACACACAATAGAACAAAGCACTGCCCCTTCTCGTGCTATCCTCACAATTGTTGTTATGTTTGAGTTCACTGTTATTGCCACTGTGTCACTCCATCTTGTTAGGGGTCGTCCTCTTTTTCACTGACTCTCCACTTTACCAAACATGATCTTCTTCTTCAGGAACTGGTCCCTTTTAATAACATGTCCAAATTACAAGAGACAAATTCTCGCCATCTAGCTTCAAAGGAACATTTTGGCAGCAATTCTTCCAAGACAGATTTGTTTCTTCTTCTGGCAGTTCAGGGTGTTTTCAATATTCTTCCCCACCACCAGAATTCTAATGCATCAATTCTTCTGCGATCTTGCTTGATTAGTTGGTGTCCAACTTCCACGTGCATAAGATTCGATTGAAAATACCATGGCTTGGGCCAGGCACACCTTAGTCTTCAAATGCCATCTTTGCTCTTTAACACTTGCAAGAGGTCCTTTGCAGGATGTTTAACTATTGCAATATGTCATTTGATTTCTTGACTGCTGCTTCCATGAGTTTTGATTGTGGATCCAAGCAAAATGAAGTCTTTGACACCTTCATTCTTTTTTCCATTTATCTTGGTATTGTTTATTGGTCCAGTTGTGAGGATTTTTGTTTGTTTTTTTACATTGAGGTGCAATCCATACTGAAAGCTGTAGTCTTTGATCTTCATCTGTGAGTATTTCAAAATTTCTTGGCTTCTAGCAAGCAGTGTGTTTGATATCCTCTCCCAGAAATTGGTTTTTCCTGATGATGTGTCTGTTCACAATAAGTGGGTTGAAGTCTCCCCATGCTTACTTCTAAAGAGTATTCTTGAATTTCTTGTAAGATTGACTATACTGTACAAGTTTTTTGATACTTTACATGTGCTATCTTATTAATTTTTAGAGTAGCTCTAGGTATTATTACCTCCACTCTAAAATATAAAATCAGAGGCTCACCAAGTTTGATTTGCCCAAGGACATAGTGTTAAAATGGATTTTATAACTCAGTCATTTTGAGCAAAGTTACTATGTTACTGTAATTTTAGCATATAATAGGTGCTCAATATTATTTCTTTTCTCCTTTTCATTTTTCTTTGATGTAATAGGTCCATCATCAATTAATTGAAATTAAACTCATGCTAATTATTTTTCCTGGCATACCTTTCTGTTTGATATACTTAATAGGTTAAGGTTATGATGCTATTAAAATAAGTTCTGGTTAAATTCTAAATGGACATGTTCTCATTTTTTCTTTATCATTTTTCTTTTATGATATCAGTAAGAGTTTTCCAGTTACATTTTTGAGCTTCAGAGTCCTTATTTCTAGCATAAGTGATATTACTAGATAATAAGTAAGAAGTTTATTATTTTTTCTCCATCCTTAACAGGCTGTAAATGTACATCTCTGAACTTTATATGTAACTTAAATTTTCAAAATTTTACTTCTTTTTCAAATAAGTTATATTTTTTACCTTCATAAAAAGAGGTAAATGAAAGTCATTCGTAGAAGTAACACATCTTGTTTCCAGATAGGCAACGTAGAAAGAATTCATCTACTTTGGTTACTCTTTCATGAGGAATAAATTCATGAGTGAAACTATTTGAAATTTATACTATTAGATATTTATGCTACCTTGAAGTTTTATATTAATACATTTTAATCCTATAGTGCTCTCGGTGGGGAGCTGCATCAGTAAATCTGCCAATTATTTATTATGTAGGGTGTCATTTTATAACGAAGTCAAAAGTCTTTCAAGCTAAGATAATCTTTCAAGCCAAGTAAACACCAAATGTCCCACTTATATTTGCTTTATTTATGATCCTCATAAAATTGTATGACTAGAGATTGTGCATCGAGTAATTTAAATTGTAATAATGCTAAAGTCTTGTGAATGGTATTGGATGCAAAGTAAAACTGCATTTATAAGACAAATGTATAAACAGAGAAATAGATAGCTTGAAGTAACATGAAACTTCAGGTAGGTTTTCTGTTCTCTTAATATCTAAGTTTGACTAGTACCAAATCTTCTGAAAGGGTCAGTATCCAATTAAACCCTTGTACTAAGTGTCGAATACCGAAGCAGTTGCTTCTTTACAGAAATATGCCTTTTGGAAACTTCTATAGCGCATGTCAAGTTTTGAGGCTAGAGAAGCACATTTGTTATCCTAGTTCAGAGATAATTGCTTGCCATTAGGTTGGTAGGAACGTAAATTTTACTCATTTCTGTCAGCTAGCGTGTCAACTTCCTAAACTCCATCTCCATCTGCCCCTCCAGTGACAAGCTGAATATCATTTTGCCTTCCACCAAAATGATAATGCCTCGTAAATGTAAATTTCATTGAAATCACACATGTGGAAACATTTATTAACTTAAAAAAAAAAAAAATAGAAAAATCAGATGGGTGGATCTCTGTTCAGCAAAATTAATAAAAACAAAACAAAAGCTCCTCTAAATGCATTTTCTTGCCTTGTGATAATGGTGCCAACACTTTGCTGAGTTTTTCTCTTTCCTTTTTTGTTATCTTTTGTAAGAATCATGCATGAACTTGTCTGTCAGTCTTTAGACATTGTAGTACCACAGATGGGCTACTTACTATGTCTTCCTCCTGGGATGGACGATGGTAAGCCCAGCCACCTGCGTGTGCTCTGGTGCCAGGATTCTTGTCTCTGAGCCCGAAGCCACATTTTTGCACCACAAACTCTGACTCTGGGGAAAAAGCATTAGTAAAAATAGCTATTGTTCCCAAGAACCTACTGTTTTTAGCTCATCAAGGGCTTACTATGTGCCAAGCTCCATTTTAAGCATTTTGCACACATTAACTTACATTAACCCTCACAATACCTCTTTGAGATATTTTCATCACCCCCATATTGCAGAAGAGAAAACCGAGGCACAGAGAGGTGGCCTACACACCTAGCCTGTGAGGCTGGAAAGCAAGATTTGGAGCCAGGCAGTCTGGCCTAGCACATGCATTCTTCATCACGATATGCTTTTATCTTTTATTTTGTAAGAGGAGACTTCAAAAAGTTCATGGAAAAATGGTACAAAAACATAGTGAAATTCTTTCATGAACACTTTGAAGCCCCTGTGTAGAATCTTATCCAACCTTAGGAAACACCTAATGAGAGACGAGGAGAAAATTGAGACTCAAAAGAATTAGTCAATGTGTTCAAGCAAAACTTGAGAAACAAAGCAAAGCCTGTCTGGTGTTAAAGAGCATGCTCAAAATGCCTCATGATTTAATAAGACCTGTCCCCTTGCACCGTTATGCTTTGCCTTCCTATTGGGGGTTATGGTAGTAAAACTACACAGAACTGCTACAATTACATTTCACCATTCCTGGACAATCCTGTCAGAAGTCTGAGGGACAGGCTTCTATGCCCTCTGTTTGATCATATCAGTTCTGGGAAAAGAGGAAGAAAACAGAGGGAGCCAAGCATAGTCACACATTTCTTTTATTTGAATTCGGTACATGTGGTATTCACATGTGTATATTCACAGGTGTAATTCAACCTGCTCATCTAGCTGAAAAACAGGAAGAAAAAAACAAAGCAAAATAAAACGTACTGCAGCTTTTTTTTTAAAGAAAGATCCAAAATTCTTTCACATTAGCCTTAATTTTACCCTTGAGGATAAGAATTCTTACTGATAAGAAGTGAGCTATAAAATATGGATACCATGTCTCAAGTATTTAAGGATAAAGCGATAAACATGCAGATGGGGCCATTAATGAACATTAATTGCTTTAAATTAGGTTTTATTGTGCAGTGGGTAAATTGGAAAGTACACATTTGCATTGGTAATATAAAATTAATTTAAATGCTTCAGGAAGCAAAATATCACCTGATGTCCTAAAACCTGTTATTTGTGGTTGACTGAGAAGGAAACTTGAAGGGCAATTGCGTATTTAAAAAATAAATAATACAACCAATGATGCTGGAATCTCACACACATGTGTGAATTAAACCTTGCATGGCAACTACATTTGCCCAAGCCAAGAAAGGCCTCAGATGGTTCCTGGTTTACTTCTACATGGTGACCACACCATCTCGCAGAAGTTTGGCCCTATTGTGATGACCCACTGTAAATCTAGGAGTTATGTGGGCCCTCGGGAGGTAATTCAAGCCTTTTACTTCTCTCCAGAGAGGACATGTTGTCTTGAAATCACCCAGAACAGATTGTTTCCTTACCCAGGTCTTCTAAGTGCTTGGAAGGAAAAGCCAGTTCACTATCCTCCAGGGACCATCACCTCTACCTCAAGGCTTATTGAGTGTCCCTCCCTTGTTGCTTCCTCAGACTCTCTGCTGTTGTTCTGTGTCCTCCAGTGGATGCTAACCCACAGTGACACTATAGGATAGGAAAGTCCTGCCCGAGGCTGCAGTCTTCATTGGAGTAGCTCACCAGGCCTTTACTCCTGAGTAGCTGCTAGATGAGTTCCAAATACTAACCCTTCAGTCAGAAGCCCAAAACTTGGCCATTGAACCACCAGGGCTTAAAGCCATAGATTCTTAGTTAGTCTTTTGAAGAGCTGATAACCAGAGGATATACTTTCTGCTTCTGTAAAGGTTTCCAGCCTCGGAAATGCTATTCAGGGTCACTATGAGTCAGAACCGACTCCACAGCACACAACAACCAGACACTATTTGCTATTCAACTTTCCTGTTCTTGGATAAAATATACTTTTGTTTTGTTTTGTTTTCTTTCACGCTTTTCATCTCTTTTAATATTGTCTCCATATCATTGTTTTGTACTGAAAGGGGTCATGCTTAAAACTAGTAAAAATTCTTTAGTAAAATGATAGCATGATAGACCTTCTATTCTGAGATACCCTGATGGCTCAGTGATTAAAGCTCTTGGCTGCTAACTGAAAGCTAGGCTGTTTGATCCCATCAGTGACTCCGTGGGAGAAAGATGTGGCAGTCTGCTTCAGTAAAGAACTACAGCCTCGAAAACCTCACAGAGCAGCTCGACTCTGTCCTTCAGGGCCAACTGCGAGTTGAAATGGGATCCTAAGGCAAAGAAAAGCAGGTACTTTGTCATCATTATGGAAGGAAGCCGTGGTGCCTTGCTTTTGAAAGATTACAGCCAAGAAGACCCTATGAAATAGCTCTACACTGTGCCACATGTGGTTGCCAAGCTTTGGCGTCAACTCAATGATAGCAGGATTTAGTTGTGTCATCAAAGTTGTTGTATTAACTTAACCAGTTGTGCTACTGTACATTTAGACTGGAAAAAAAAAAAAAAAAGGAGATAAAAGTGGGTTTGCAGGGATGGAGGACCAAACAAGTCTTGAATGACATAGAATGTTGATGTAGAGTTCAGGAGGTAAGTTGAGGTTAGAGATTTAAATTTGAGATCCACCTGTTTATAAATTATTTTTAAAGGCATAAATTGGATGAAATCAATGACCTAAGAAATAAAGTTAGGGAGTGAATTGAAGTAGAAAGAACTGAGCCCCAGAACACTTTGTTATTCTAAGATCTAAGAAGAGGAGAATTAAGTGGCAGAGAGGACTCCAAAGATGTTAGACCTGGCATGAAAAAGAAATATTAGGAGAGTGTTGTTATTGTTAGGTGCCATCGAGTCAGTACCAACTCATAGTGACCTTATGGAAAACAGAATAAAATGCTGTCTGATCCTGGGCCAACCTCACTACTGTTGCCACATTTGAGTCCATTGATGTTGCCACTTGGCCAATCCATCTCGTTGGGGGTCTTTCTCTCTTTCTCTGTCCCTCCACCTTATCAAACATGATATCCTTCTCCAGCGACTAGTCCCTCCTGACAATATGTCTGCAGTATGAGAGACGAAGTTTGGCCATCCTGCCTCCAAGGAGCACTCTGGCTGCAATTATTCCAAAACATTGGTTTGGAATAATTGGTTCTTTTGGCAGCCCATGGCACTTTCAATGTTCTCCTCCAACACCATAACTCAAAAACATCAATTCTTCTATGGTCTTCCTTATTCCCTTTCCAGCTTTCGCATGCATATGATATTATTGAAAATAGCATGGCTTGGGTCAGGTGCACCTTAGTCCTCAAGCTGCTATCTTTGCTTTTCAACACTTTACAAAGGCCTTGTGCAGCAGATTTGTGTAATGCAATACGTCATTTGATTCTTGACTGCTGCTTCCATGAGTGTTGATAGTTGATCTAAGAAGAATGAAGTCCTTGACAACTTGAATCTTTTCTCTGTTGATAAGAATGTTGTTGGTCCAGTGGTGAGGAATTTTGTTTTCTTTACATTGAGATGTAATCCATACCGAAGGCTGTGCTCTTTGATCTTCATCAGTAAATGTTTTAAGTCCTCTACACTTTCAGCAAGCAAGGTTGTATCATCTGCATATCGCAGGTTGTTAATGAGTCTTCCTCCAATCCTGATGCCACATTTTTTTTCATAGAACCCAGCTTCTTGGATGATTTGCTCAACATACAGGTTGAATAAGTTTGGTGAAAGAATACAACCTTGTTGCACACATTTCTTAATTTTAAACCATTCAGTGTTCCCATGTTCTGTTTGAACAACTGCCTCTTGTTCCAGGTACAGATTCCTCATGAGCAAGCACAATTACGTGTTCCGGAATACTCATACTTTGCAATGTTGTCCGAAGCTTGTCATGATCCAAACCATCAAAAGCCTTTGCATATCTTTCTGATATTCTCTGCTTTCAACCAAGATCCATTGGACATCACCAAGTGATATCCTTCATTCCACGACCTCTTCTGAATCCGGCTTGAAGCTCTGTAAATTGTCTGTCAGTGTATACTTGCAGCTGTTTCTGTATTACCTTTAGTAAAAATTTACTCGCATGGGATATCAGAGAGGTTGTCCGATGATTCCTGCATTCCGTTGGGTCACCTCTCTTTAAAATGGGCATAAATATGGATCTCTTCCAGTCAATCGGCCAGATAGTTGTGTTCCAAATTTCTTGGCAAAGATGAGTGAGAGACTCCTGTGCCGCCTCACTTTCTTGAAAGATTTTAATTTTCATTCCATCAATTCCTGGTGCTTTGTTCTTTGCCAATTCCTTCAATGCACCTTGGACTTCCTCCTTCAAGATCATAAGCTACCTCTTGAAATGGCTGAACATTAACCATTTCCTTTTGGTACAGTGACTCTTTGTATTCCTTCTATCTTCTCTTGATGCTTTCTGCATCATTCAATAATTTGCCCAGAGAATCTTTCAATAACGAAAGTTGAGGCTTGAATTTTTTTTCAGTTCTTCCAGCTTGAGAAATG
>NW_006408523.1:16197125-16198521 GCF_000296735.1 Chrysochloris asiatica | reverse complement strand
TCAGATTCAGAATGGCCAATACCAGTCCATTTCAGCTCACTAATGCCTATGATATTGGCATTTATTCGTTCCATTTCATTTTTTACAACTTCCAGTTTTCCCAGATTCATACTTCGTACATTCCATGTTCTGATTTTCAATGGATGTTTACAATTGTTTCTCTTCATTTTGAGTTGTGCCCCATCAGCAGGCTTTACTCCATTTGCATCATCATGGTCACCTCTACTTTGAGGAGGCACATTTTGCGTGCCAGTCACATTTTGAGTGCTTTACAACCTGATGTGCTCATTTTCTGGCACTATATCTGATAGTGTTTCACTGCTATTCATAAGCTTCTCAGTGATTAAATATTCGGAAGTAGTTTGTCACTAATCTGTCTTTGTCTGGAAGCTCGTCTGATACCTGTCCACCATGGGTGACCCTGCTGGTATTTAAAATACCAGTGGCATAGCTTTCAGAATCACAGCAACTCACAAGCCACCACAGTGACAGATGAGTGGTGGTAGGAGAGTGTGGTGTCTTGGAAACCAAAAAAGAAAATATTTTAATCAAATATGGGTTAGTCAAGAGTGCTTAACATTACTGAGAGGTCAAATAAGAGAAGACCGATGTTGGCCTTGACAAAATATTTTTAGTGATACTCTAGAGATATTGCATTAGGATTGGATGAAGAGTCATTAACAACCTGCATTATGCAAATGAAACAACCTTGTTTGCTGGAAATGAAGAGGACTTAAAATATTTACTGATGAAGATCATAGTCTTAGTATGGATTGCACCTCAATGTAAAGAAAAGAAGAATCCTCAAAGCTGGACCAATAAATAACATTGTGATACATGGAGAAAATATTAAAGTTGTTAAGAACTTCAATTTTCTTGAATCCACATTAAATACTCATGAAAGGAGCATTCAAAAAACCAAACAAGATTATTGCATTAGGAAAATCTGCTGCAGAAGATTTCTTTAAAGTGTTCAATAGTAAAGATGTCAGTTTGATAACTGAGGTACACCTAACCCAAGCCATGGTATTTTCAATTGCCACACATGCATGTGGAAGTTGGAGAATGAATAAGGAAGACTGTAGAAGAATTAATGCATTAGAATTATGGTGTTGACAAAAAATATTGAGAGTACTATGGACTGTTAGAAGAACAAAGCAGTTTATCTCGGAAGACACATAACCAGACTGCTACTTAGATATGAGGATGATGACACTTCATCTCTCATACTTTGGACATGTTGTTAGGAGGGACCAGTACTTGTAGAAGAACATTCTGCTTGGAAAAGTTGTTGTTGTTGTTGTTAGGAATGCAGAGTTGGTTCCAACTCATACCGACCCTGTACAGGGTTTCCAAGGGTGTAAATCTTTATGGGAGCAGAAAGCTTCATCTTTCT
>NW_006408523.1:16192252-16196145 GCF_000296735.1 Chrysochloris asiatica | reverse complement strand
TCGATGGCACCTGACAACAATAACAACATGTAGTTATCACCTCCATCCTGAGATCTGATGTGATGCAATCGTATGTGATCTGAGTTGTTCAGGTCTGATCGGATGTAATTATCCTTTGTGTTGTAAATCCTCTTTTTTATGATGTTAATGAGGTCTGATGCAATCTATAGGATTAGGCTGTATCTTGAGTTAATGTCTTTGGAGATATGAAAGTAGAGAGATGTAAACAGAGAAAGAGAGATCTGCTGCTATCAAGAAAAAATGCATCCTTTGTACCTGGGGTCCCTGCATTATGATGCACCTAGATCCAAGGAAAGAGTGATGCCTAAATACATGGAGCTCTCCAAGGAATGCTTGACCTGCAGATGGTGAAAGGAGACAAGGCCCTTTCCCCAGAGCCAACAAAGAGAAAGCCTTCCATAGAGCCAGCGAATTTGGACTTCTAGTCTCCTCACATGTGAAAGAATAAATTTCCATTTGTTGAAGACATTGACCTGTTGTTTTTCTATTATGGGTTTGAACCACAAGGTTGGTGGTTCAAACTCACCAGCTGCTTCTCTGAAACCCTATACATGGTCACCATGAGTTGGGACTGACTTGATGGCACTTAACAACAACAACTAGGTAACTAATGTACTTTTAGTTACATTAGTTACATTAGACATTGTACTTTTCAGGAAGTGTAATATAATATAAAGCAAAACAGAAGAGATGGCACTAGCACCAGACTATATGTGAGTATGAGACGTTATAGCAAGGATGCTTACTAGTGTGGCTAGGTTCCCATTGAGTTGGTTCTGAATAATAGCAACTCTGAGTACAAAGAAGGAACCAGTCCTGCATGTGCCATACTGACCCTCTACTTTAGCAAGCATGATGTTCTTCTTCAGGAAATTGGTCCTTTCTGATGACATGTCTGAGGTATGTGAGATGAAGTCTCACCATCATCACTTTTTAGAAACATTCTGGCTGTACTTCTTCCAAGCTACGTGTCTCCACTCTTCTGGAAATCCTTGAATGTAGGTGATGGTGACTCAGTAGAAGAGAGAATTGGTGAGATCAGAGAGAAACAAATGGTAGGAAGGGAATTATACCCAGTACAAGACTGGAGTGTTCATCGTAGGTTAGTGCTGAGAGTCCATCTAAGGTTACTGGATGAAAGAGTACAGATACAGGTAGATCCAGCGATAGATCATCAAATAAAATATTGAACTACTCTTTAAATATTTTTGAGTCAAATTTTGTTTCAGCCAATCAAATACTTTATTCGTCCTTTGAGTAACCCTTGACCGCTGGAAGAGGGTCTGTTATGTCACATGAATAATGACCAATTAACAGAAAGAGAAAATGCTGTCAAGTGTCTCTGCCTAACAGAAACCCAACAGCGTTCTTCCATTAGCTTCTGTGTGATTGGAGGTGTCTGTTGGCAGGGCTGCTTTCTGCTCCTTTATTGTCCAGGCATTTGTTCATGCTTTTACCCCAGATGTTTATTTCCCTCAAAGCCACCTCTATGTTCATATGACTTATTTGGCTCACAGCTCACACCAGTTCAGGAGTTTCTACAGGTACCATTTAGTGACACAAGTTGTCGTCTTCATGCTGTACTACCATTCTCACGCCTTTTCTCTGTTGCTCCTCCCCCATTCAAATAAAGTCTCTGTCCCCTGAGGTTTTTATCCAATGCTTTAGGTTGCTGTTGGTAATTTGATCCCATATAGGTAGTTCATAAAACAGTATAATAATTAAGGCAGACTTTTTTTGTTTTGTTTTTACTAGATAAGCTAAACTATTGTTTGAGTTTAAGATTTCAGGGGATGTTTTTTTTTAAGGTTTAAAGATGATCTCAAAGCAATAATTTCCTGGTTTGACACTGCACAATAATGCATTGGACCACAAGGTCAGTTTGAGCTTTAAGGTCAGTGGTTCAAACCCACATGCTGCTTCTCAGAAATTCTAGACAAGATCACTGTGAGTCAGAACTTATTCAATGGCACTTAATGACAAAGCAACAATAGGGCAATAATTTCATCAGTTCATCCAACTTTCATGGCACCAGGATATCTGGAGTGCATGAAACTTTGAAACTCTGTCTCGTATTTTCTACCTTTTGATCAGGAATCTTCTATGGAATCTGTGATCAAACTATTCAATAATGGTAGTGGGTTACCACCCATGGCAAAAGAGGCAGTTTTTCATAGAGGCAATTTGTGATACATTTCATATCCATCTCCTCCTGACTCTCCTACTTCCTTTGTTGTTCTTGGTGTATAGAGACCAATTGTTGTTTCTTCGATGGCTGCATGTAAATTACTTATGTCAAAAGCCTCATGGGGCTTGGTTTCTTGACTTGGAGGTTTCGGGTCATGGTTTCATTGAACACCCAAGTTAATTGGCCTAATGACATTTTTAGTGCCAATTTCATGCATAGTATCAGAGATTTTAAAAGCTACCACTTTCAATACAATTACGTCTGTAAATCTATTATACACTCCTTTGTCCTGTTTAGTCTCAACTGGTTGCAAGTTTAGCTCCAATATGCCATTCATGAGATAAATGCTGTCTCTAAGTTAATTACTAGAAATTAGTCAGGTGCTAGAGGCTCTTCCCAAGAGTCCTTGAGGCTACGGCCTGGATTAAATTACTCAGGTTCTTCTGCACAGGCTGTTTTATCTTCCTGCCCTGCTGTATCCTCTGATACATATACGTGTATTCACCAGACTACTTGCCTTCTTTGGGAGCCCACTACTAATTCTCTTGTCTGGTTTCTCTTTGACCATGTCTTCTAAAACCTGGAGTTAGACCGTCAGTGAAACCAAGAACAGTCTACAAACATTAGCAGGTGACATATACCACCAGAAAGTCAAATACTCATAGAACCATGGTGAAAAGGGACCCTCTGGATTCAAATCTGACCAGCAGCCAACCTTTATCAGGGCACTTCTCTTCTGCTTCCACACACTGGGTGGCAAGAGGGCACCAAGCCCACCTTATTGCTATGAATGCTCCAAGCATTATTGTCATTGAGAGACCAGGTCTGAAAGCCATCTTCCACCTTCTCTTCAAGTTCTTTTTTTTTTTTATGTTTTATTGTGAAATATGTGATAGTTTACATGGGAGAACATTAGCTTTACACTCATCCTATCGTATATCATTTCATTGCCATGGTTACAATCCCCTCCATGCATCATCAACCAACCAAATGGTATAAACTGCAAGCCTGCCCCCCAGTCATCAGCACACAGCCCCTCTCCCTCTCTGGGTCTAAAGTCCCCAGCCACTCCATCTCTCCACGTTATCATTTTTGCCTCCATCTCTGGTGTCACTGCTTCTCTGGGTAGGGTCCTGCTCTCTGCTCTTCTCCCTTGATGGTCTCAGGGACCTCTTGAAGTTCTTGAAATGAATAATTAGAAGGAAATTTCTTTTCCTTTATATATTTCAAGGGCTGCTCATTTTCTGCCCCTGGATTTACCCTCTTCACAGTATCACTGATGGTGACAATTCCTTTCAGCTGAAGCCAAATTCATCTTGCACTGGTGTAGCCTGCTTCTTTGTTCCATATAGGACAGTTACCATCATGTACCCACGGTGTGATTTATTCAATGTTTAAAAAGTATTATCAAAGTAACACCTGAAGTAAGTAAGTATTTATTTATTTATTTATTGCTAAAGAGATTACATGATGTAATGAAATCAACACTTGTAATGGTTTATTTAATCTTTTAAAAATATTATCAAAGTAACACCTAAAGTAATAATTTTTATTTTGTTTTTTAGCTAAAGAGTATTACATGACTTACAATGAAATCAGCACTTGCAATGATTTATTCAGTCTTTAAAAAATATTATCAAACAGCCCCTAAAAGTTTTTATTTATTTATTTATTTTTAGGTATA
>NW_006408523.1:16181716-16187802 GCF_000296735.1 Chrysochloris asiatica | reverse complement strand
TGGAAGTTCATCTGAAACCTGTCCACCATGGGTGACACTGCTGGGGTTTAAAATACTGGTGGCATAGCTTTCAGAATCACAGCAACTCACAAGCCACCACAGTATGACAAAGTGACAGATGAGTGGTGGCTGTTTGGTTTTAAGTTAGTTACCTTTAAATTGACTCCAGTTCATGAGGATCTCGGATGTGCAGAGTAGAAATGCTCCGTAGTGGTTTCAGGGCTGTGACCATTCAAAATGAAATAATCAGGCATCTCTGGATAGGTTTGAATTGTCCACTTTTGGGCTACTACTAATTGAGTGCTTAGTCATTTTTGCTATCTATTTTTGTCCATTTACTGATATTTTTGTCACATTTCTGAAAATAGCAGAGATAAGTACCTGGATTAAATTTACAATGACGACGCTTCGAGTCCTGGTGTGGCGCTGTGGGTTAATGCGCCAGGCTTCAAAGTCATTTGAACTACAAGGTCAGTGGTTCAAGCTCACCAGCTGCTCCTCGGAAACCCTATACAGAGTCGCTGTGGGTTGAAACTGACTCTACAGCACTTAACAGCAGCAGCAACTTTTAACCTAAAAGAACTGGACTATTCATTCCAGCTTTTGTTGTCCTCTGCCTCATCTTCCTTCCAATATAAGATGAAGAAACGTTTAGGCCTACATGTCTTTATTGGGGAAGTTCAGTCTTAACTCCTGTTCTTTGGGAGCTAATACTTGGACAAGAATGTAAAAAAGCAAAGAAAAACAACGCCTCCTCCCAACACATATAAACACATGCTTCTTGAATATAAATTATTATTTTAGAACATAGGAAAATCTAAATGTGCATTTGGGGAAAATCAAGAATTATACTTTCAAAGTTTGAAGAACAATTTGATAATCTCAATCCATTTTCAATACTGACAGGTACACTTTATGTTTCATTCTGCAGAATGAACATTTGGGTTATTTCATTGAGAACTACACAGCCTTGAGGAAAATAAATGGGCAGAATGAAATCAAATACACAATCATTGTGTGCGGAAGGAAAAGAACCCATTAAAGTGTTATTTTCAAATAAAGAAATGGGTTCTTCCAGAGGCAAATCCACTGTCTCTGAAATCTGGATACCTCTGCCTCCTCCAATGGACTAATAGATTTTCCTGTGTCAAAACAATGTAAGATCCAGTCTCCACTGGATAGTCAGTTATATGAAGGGGTTTTAAGAAAAGAAAGACTGAAGCAAGAGAGGTTATTTAAGGCCCAATGTGATCGATTGGCACAGTGGCAGCAGCAATGGGCTCAAGTACAACAAAAATTGTAAGGATGGCGCAGGACTGGGCAGTGTTCATTCTGTTGCCTATAGGGCCATTGTGAGTCAGAACCAGCTAAATGGCACCTAACAACAACAAATGTGGACTGGAATCAGATAGAAATTCAGTCTAAAGCTAGAAGGAACCTCTCCAAATTTCAGCTCACATGGTCTCTCCCTATGCTGTTATTTTATGTGTACATTTGTGTGTGTGTGTTTTGCTTTAAGTTTTGATTGTCAGTCATTTTCGATTCATCGGTGGAGGTTCTGAGTTAGCTAGTCTACTTGGGTAACTTATCATCTTTGCCAAATTGAACAGAGATCCGCATATCAATTCAAACTATATTCTTGGTTGGAGATAGGATTCCAGGCCACCTATCACCAGCCTGTAGACACATTAACCTCCCATCTCTGGTTCTACTTGGTCTAGTCAGTCACCTAGTCAGTCACTGACAGGCCAGAGCTGCTTCTGACATTGGATTCTACAATCAGAGCTGCATGAATCAGAAACCCACTCCAGGGGTGCAAACAGTGTAACTGGCAAGCCCAGAACAATTCCCAAGCCCACTACAGTTAAATTAAATAAACATCTATTTACTCATTTAAATGAAGTTCAATTATTACGGATATGATTCAGTCATATAAAATTAGATAAAAGTGTGTGGCGTTTCAGGTTAATGTGCTGGACTGCAAAGTTGATTTGATCTTCAAGGTCAGTGGTTCAAGCTCACTAGTTGCTCTTCAGAAACCTTATACAGAATCGCTATGAGTTGGAACAGACCTGATGGTACTTACCACCACCACCATCACCACCAACACCACCAACAGGCTCAATAAAGGAAGCACAGTGGCTCTGTATGATAAGTAATAGACTCTGAATCACACGGTTGGAGGCTCAAACCCACCAGCTGCTCCACGAGAGATAGCTGAGACTCTTGCAAAGATGTTCAGCCTTGAAAACCCTATACAGGGTCACTATGAGTCAGAACGGACTCAATGGTACCTAGCAGCAACAGGTTCAATTAATATCCCCAATAAAGAACTTTATGATTTCACTTTCTATCCCAAGAGATTCAGACAATTAATTTTTTAAGTCTTCATCTCAGGTTGTAGTAATCTTCCTCAAAAGTTTTGAGGGCTAAGTCATAATTTCTAAATTCTTTATGAGTGTGTTCTGCAGAAAGGACCAAAAAATGTTGACAAGTCTAGTGAAGGCAAGATAAATGACACCTTCTGTTCCTTTTCATCTGTAAGATCCATTACTCTGTCAAAGGAGTAATTTAGACTGCTGTGATCTGCTCCTCACAAAGTTATTTTGGTTCTTCCAGCACCCTCTCCTTGGGTGTAGTGATCACTTGGTGGTTACTTAGAAACTGTCACCAGATGTACTAGAAGTAGGTGGAGGGTCAAGGTCACAGCAAGTAGAAAAAGTGGGCTCTATATGTGCCTTCATTCAAATACTAACTATATTATGATGAGAGCAACAGATCTCTGGAGAAGGAGAAAGGGTCATCTTAATGGGAATTTTTCAGGTTAAGGGGAAAAAGAAAATTACTTGCCCCATTAATTGGATCTTAAAATCTATTGCTGGAGTTACAGTACGAGAATGTGTTTGATACTCAAAGTTATCTTTATTAAATCTGGTTGTTGGGGCTAGTCTGACTTTTGATAGGATACATGCTTTCTACTTAAAGAGATGAAATAAAATATAGAAGAAGAAATGAATTAAAAGAGGAGATCAATGAGTCAGATATCAGTTGATTGCCTTCTTGTTGGTTTTGTGCCCCTCCACCACCTCACTTCACTTCTCCACTTTTATTCTTTTGAAAATTTATATTTTGAATAGTATAAAGGTTAGGTTTACAGAGCAGATCATCAGTTTGGAATTCAATAAATCATACAGTTTGTTTCATCTCAATGACTGCAATCCCCTCCATGTAACACTAGTGGTCCCACTCCAACCCTGTGGTTCTTTTTTCCTTTCCACCCTCCTTCCCATCCCTTCTCAAATTTATCCTCAGGTAAATGCTGCCCCTTTGTTCTTGGATGGCTGACCATTCCAGGGTGAGCATACATCGCTAGTATTGTTGTTCCCATTATAAATGTATCTACCACTTGGCTGAAAATTGGGCCATGAGGCTGAATTCTTTCCAGACCTGAAGGGTTGCCGATGTGCTGGTTGTGACAAAAACCTCTCTGTAAATAAAAAGTGAGTAGGCTAGTCTTTCTGGAGTTGTCATGCTGGCTTTAAAAAATATCTTTTGTGTGTGTGTGTGTGTATATACATATCCATGTGTGATTGTGTGTGCGTGTGTAGTTGTTGAAAACTAAAGTGAAAGAGAAGGTTACATATCACTTTCATTCATGAACTGTATTTCTTTGTAAAGATGATTTATTTTCAGGATATTATTAGCAACTCTGCCCCCAGATCTTCACACTCAATTTTCTTATATGTCTTATAACCTTGTGCTGTAAATATTTGATTACCTTTCTTTTCTCTCCTCTAGAGTTTGAGTCATACCAGACCCAAATAAATCGTATTTCAAATTTACGCTAATATTGTACTGGGCCAAGACTTTTATTTATTTATTGTTTCATATTGAATTCTTTAATCTAGAGAGTTATATTTAGGACTTGGGCCCAGGAACTATGGTAATTCTTCATTTATAATACATTATTTCAGCACTCTGGCTAATACTTAAAGCCAGGTAAAAGCAATCTTTACCTTCTCAACTCCAAAGCAACCCAATGAACTGACGAGAACGTTGAGCTCTTTGGATTCAGATTCTGATTCAGCTAACTAATTGAGCACCTACTCATTACGGCACTATCCACTTCATTGTATGTTTATTTTCCAGTTATTTGTGCAGTTATCATAGTAGGAGGAAGGTCTCCAGAGGATATGCACAGAACAAAGCTTCAAATGGATGTTTTTGTTTTTTATAAGCCAGTTTATTAAAATGCCAACTCTGAACTAACCCTAGGTGATGATGATACGAAAATTATATGGGTTTCCTGGACTAGGCATAGAACAAAGATGCCACTAGTGTTGATTTTGGGAATAATTTCTGCCTTCATCACCTCCTTCACCCATCTGGCTTGTGCAGCAAAGTTCTGTTTTTATTTGTCTGCCACAAGGTGATATATCTCAAGGTAACAGCTTGCTTCCATATTAGACTATTAAATAGGAACTGTGTTTACCTCTGGGTTCCTAACATCAGAATATTCGGGTCAAAAGTGAACTGATAACTGAACTTTGTAAATTAATTAACTGATGAAGAAAAGCATGAATAGCTGCTTAAAAGGCTCTGAGCACCTTGATTAAGGCCCACTGCTGCATCCCATGAGCCCTGGTAGTGCAGTGGGTTAAGTATTGGGTTACTAACCAAATGGTTGGTGGTTCAAACCCACTGTCCACTCTTTGGGAGAAAGGTGAATGAGACAGTCTGCATCTATAAAGATGCAGAGTCTTAGATATCCTGTGGGGCAGTTCTACTGTGTTCTAGAGAATTACTCTGAGTCAGAATTGACTTGGTAACAATGGGTGGGCAGGCTGCATCCCTTAAGAGTTCCAGGATGGTGCAAAGGGTTAACACATTTAGTTATAAACTGAAAAACTGGCTGTTCAAGACCACCTAGAGGTACCTCAAAAGCAAGGCTTGGGGTGTATAGAGGACTTCCGGTATGGCAGGACAGCCAGAAAATGTAGGGACTTGCTCCGGCAGCAAAAATGAGTGGGATCTCGTAAAGGAAACATTCATAGACCAATCCCACAGCTTTTGGACTATCATAATCTTTCCTGGGCTCACATTTTTGAGAAACCGCGCTAACAAGGATAAAGAAAAGCGAGTATTTTGGGACTCTTTCCTGCGGAGACTGCGGGTCACTCCCGCAACAGCAGAGGTTAGAAAGTGGGACCAGGGCCGGCCTGCTTGGACAGCTGCATCTCCCAGAAGGGCCAGAGGCAATATAACTTCTTCCTGCCCCAAATCTCCCCGCACTGGCTTGAGACCCCAATAAAAATCAGCCTGGTGCAGCTTACCCATGCACAGAGAGTGTGAGGAATTCTGGAGGGTGTAAGAAAGGCCAGGCAGCTTCTTGACGTTACCCATCATCCCCCTACTGTCACTGCAGCTAAGCACCTGCCCCCACTCCTAGCTAGCAGTGGGATCTCACAAAGGGGACATGCATATACCAGTCCCATGGCTTTTGGACTATCATAGTCTCTCCTGGGCTCACATTTTTGAGAAACTGCACTAACAAGGATAAAGAAAAGCGAGTATTTTGGGACTCTTTCCTGCGTAGACTGCGGGTAACTCCTGTGACTGCAGAGTTTAGAGAGCGGGACCAGGGCCGGCCCGCTTGGACAGCTGCATCTCCCAGAAGGGCCAGAGGCAATATAACTTCCTCCAGCCCCAAGACTTCCCACCCTGGCGTGAGATCCCAATAAAAATCAGCCGGTACAGCGCACTCATACACATAGAGTTCTTGTTGACTACACATCCCCCCTGGAGGTGGGAACTTATCCTCCCTACATCCCATAAGAAGAAATAGCAATCGTGGCCATATAGCTAAGCTACAACATAATACTCCACCACTTAGACGAGACCCAACAACATTTGCTATGATTTACAGATGAAAAGGGAAGACCATCTCCTGACCAAATTAATAACAATAATAATAATAAAACAATAACCAAGACCTATAAGAAACAATCAACTTTATCAAAGCATGTCCAAAAACAGAAGAAAGGACCTGACGCAATTGAACTGGAGACAGACAAAGCCTTCATAGA
>NW_006408523.1:16180513-16181616 GCF_000296735.1 Chrysochloris asiatica | reverse complement strand
GGTGGCTGTGTGCCATGGAGTCGGATCTGACTCACAGTGACCCTGTACAGGGTGTCTGAGGCAATAAATCTTTATGGGAGGAGAAAGCCTCATCTCTCTCCTGTGGAACAGCTGGTGGATTTGAACTGCTGACCTTGCATTTAGCAGCTCAGTTCATAATCCACTATGCTACTAGAGCTTCCAGAGAGGCAGTATCAATCTTTTTTCTTATATGTCATTTATATCTGTATTTCTAAATATCCTGCAGTTTCTGAATACTCTATTTTTTCTATTATAAATCATATATATTGGTTTCATCGTATGGAATATGGTGATGCTGTCTTCTTGTACTGTCTTACATACACTTCACACTTCATCCCCATGCAGATTTATGATCATTGGTTAAATAGGCAGCATTTGCTTTATCATTATTATGTATTGTTCAGTGTTGAGCCATAAAAGGATTACAATTGCTTTCTTGTACTATATTTCATTTTTCATACAGCTGAACATCTCTTGGCTTCTTTGTTTAGTTTTTGTACCTTTCACTAATTCACCCATAAACTTTCCACCGAGATCGTAAATGCGTCTCAGTATGGTCAGACATATTAGGTCATCTTTACATCCCACTTGTTTCCTTGGCAACATCTTTCCTGATTCAGTCTTAGCAGGAAGTAAGCATCCCTCCTTCAGCCAGAAGAACAGTTATTTGTCTGTGAGAGACAGGAAGTTGAGGTGATGCAAACATTTAACCAATTCTCCAAGAGAGCACATAACATCTCTAATTCCTTAGCATTTCAGGCTTTCGCTATACTCACTCACTCACTCACTCACTTCCTTAGGCTAGCTCTCCCATCCCTGGTTCTCTCCACACTCCACTGATTTATAATTTATTGTTTTCAAAAACTTTGGCAACATATTTTACTTGTTTTTGTCTCTTGTCTTTTTTTAAAAAAACAAAAGTCCTTGTGAGTTTGTTGTTGTTGTAGTTAGGTGCCATGGAATCGGTACCGAAACATACCGACCTTATGAACAGCAGAATGAAACACAGTCTGATCCTGGGCCAACCTCGCTACGGTTGCTACACTAGAGTCGTTTGATGTTGCCACTTGGCCAATCCATCT
>NW_006408523.1:16178748-16179998 GCF_000296735.1 Chrysochloris asiatica | reverse complement strand
CCCAAAAACTGTCAACCAAGAATTGTCTATCCAGCAAAACTATCAATCAAATATGATGGTTCGATCAAAACATTCCAGGATAAACAGAATTTGAGAGATTTTATCAAAACCAACCTAGCACTTCAAAACATCCTACAGGGAGTTCTGAGGACAGAGAACCATCAAGAACAGACAACAAACAGAGATCGACAAGTATGGCAACACCACCTGGAACACACCCAACAGATAGCGGAGTCCAGAACAGAATGAGACTACAATGACAAAATCAAAAGAATGGGGAGATCAACTGAAGGCCAAAAACATATCAATGTCAAAGAAGGGACAAACGCAGCAATGGAAGCCCAGGTGGTGAGGATGCCAGGTAAATTACAGGTTACAATGGAATATCCTAAATGCAGAGAGAAGTTAGTATACTACAAGGTAATCCCAAAGAAAGCTGACACTCCACAACGTATCATAAAAACGAATTCCCAAGGAGATTAAGCGAACAGAGAAACTAGGAGGAAACCGACTCGACTCAGAAGACATAAAGCTAACACAAGAAAGAAAGCAGAACCAAAGAACGATGAACAGTGCCAAAATAGTAACATAATGACAGCAATCAATTCATACTTAGCGATAATTACACTGAATGTCAATGGATTGAATGCACCAGTGAAGAGACAGAGAATGGCAGAATGGATAAGAAAACAAGATCCATCATATGCTGCCTGCAAGAGACAGAGCTCACATACAAGGACAAAAGCAGACTAAAAGTTAAAGAATGGAAGAAAATTTACCAAGCCAACTGTGACACTAGACAAGCAGGGGTCACCATATTAATCTCCGACAAAGTAAATTTTAAGATGAAAAACAGCATAAGAGACAAGGAAGGACACTATCTCATGATTAAAGGGTCAATCGAGCAAGACGACATAACTATAATAAATATTTGTTGTTGTTAAGTGCCTTCGAGTCGGTTCCGACCCATAGCGACCCTGTACAGGGTTTCTGAGGGTGTAAATCCTTACGGGAGTAGAAAGCCTCATCTTTCTCCCGCGGAGCGGCTGGTAGTTTCGAACCACTGACCTTAAGTTTCGCAGCCCGATTCGTAACCACTACGATAATAAATATATACGCCCCCAATGAAAGAGCACCAAGATACATGAAGTAAACCTTAATGGAATTGAAGAAGGAAAGAGATAAATCCACAATTATAGTGGGAGATTTCAACACACCACTCTCGAAAATGGATAGAACAACCAGAAAGA
>NW_006408523.1:16157119-16166717 GCF_000296735.1 Chrysochloris asiatica | reverse complement strand
AGTCCTCTTCTGAAAAATCATCCACTAAAAACCCTATGGAGCACAGTTCTACTCTGAAACAGGTGTGCTTGCCATGAGTAGAAACTACTTCTGAGCACTTAGCTACTGAAAATCCTGTGGAGCACAGTTCTACTCTGTCACACACAAGGGTGCCATGAGTGGAATCTGCTGATGAAAACTCAGCCACTGAAAATCCTGTGGAGCATAGATCTATTCGGACACATTCTAGGGTGCCATGAGTGGAATATACTTCTGGAAAATCAGCCTTTGAAAACCTTGTGGAATAAAGGTGGAGATGCCATGAGGTGGAACAGCCTCATGGTTGACAGCAGACTTGCCTGCTTTACTCCAAAAACCTGGGACCAGAGACTCCTCACTATCCCTCTCCACCAGCATCCGCAGAGTCTAAAAGTAGAGCAATTGCACAGACACACTCACACACACGTGTGAAAGTCTTTATTGACCCTCTGAAGGAGCCTTGGTGGTTCAGTGGTAAGAACTTGGCTGCTTACTAAACAGTTGGTCTGTGGGAGAAAGATGTGACCCTTTGCTTGCCTGCTGATTTTGATGTTGTTAAGTGCTGTTGAGTCAGTTCCTACTCTTAGAGACTGGTGAGTTTGAACTGCTGAATTGGTGGTTTAAACTGATCTTGTAGTCTAGTCCTGGGTCAGTTCTAATCTGCCACTATCAGTTGGGATCGATTCAAATGGCAAAGGGTTAACTTTTATTTTGTCAATGTACTCTGCTATCCCTCATCCCTTACCTTACCACCATTCTTGCCTGCCCCAGCATTTAAGCCCTAGCCGGCCTCAGCAATTGCCTCAGGGCAAAGCCAAAGACAATTTTTCCTTTGCTCTTGTCACTGTTCTTCAGTCTTTTTTGGAGTGTTCCTTTTTTGTTTTAGGATGAGACAGTCACTTGAAATGCTGCTCATCCTTTTTTTCTGCCCCTACAGCCACCTTCTTCCATGGAGGTCACCCACTGGTTACTGTGGCAACCACACTGCATCCAATAGATTGTTCTTTGCCATTTCCTTCTTTGAGGCAGACATCATGCATTCATTCATCAAACATTTACCAATTGGATATGTGCTGAGATCCTATAATAAGATCAAAAGGTCCAGGAGATTTGGTTCTGACCTGGAGAGCAGGAAAGTCTGTCAGGGAAGTATAGGTTAGGGGTTTAAAATAGGGGTCCCCGAGGTGCCACATTGTTATAACTGCTTCCTCGCCCTACTCTGGCATGTTTGACTTCCCATTTAAAAAATATTAGATTTCCACTGTTGAATGGTGATGCATGAAGGGGGTTGTAATCATTGCAGTGAAACAAAATACGATAGGATGAGTGCAAAACTGATGTTCTCCCATGTAAACTATCACTCAATTCACAATAAAAGCGTTCTCTCTCTATCAGTTTTTTGTTTTTGTTTTTATTTGAGAAGATTAGATTTACATGGACTCCATACTTACTAAGACTAGTAGGATCCCAGACATGAAGAACAATAAGAGGGAAATTGGGGGGAACATGTGGGTCTTGTGATAGACCTTGGAGAAGAGAGTGATAGCTCTGGAGACATATAAGCATGGTTCAGAATGCTTGCTTCACCATGAACAGTTATATTATTTTGAACAAGTTATGTAAGTTTTCTGAGACTCAGTTTCAAAATCTTTAACTGGAGGAAAAGTACAGCATTAGCTTTGTTTTTGTTTGTTACAAAATCCTCAAACTTTGCCTAGTTGGGATAGGGAGCTTTGCCTATATGGGTTCAAGTCATTGTTGGCCCAACTAAGAAGAGTAGCACTTAACCATATAACCTCTATTTGGACTGGTGGGTGCTTTGTGCACTACCCATTATATTGTTTTTCTTGTTGTTAAGTGCTGTTGAGTCAGTTCCCACTCATAGAAACCTTGTGTAGGGTTTCCAAGGAGCAACTAGTGGGTTTCATTTGCTGACCTTGTTGTTCAAAGTCCACTTGTTGTTGTTGTTGTTAAGTGCCGTCGAGTCGGTTCCGACCCATAGCGACCCTGTACAGGGTTTCCGAGGGTGCAAATCCTTACGGGAGTAGAAAGCCTCATCTTTCTCCCGCGGAGCGGCTGGTAGTTTCGAACCGCTAACCTTAAGGTTCATAGCCCGATTCGTAACCACTACGCTACCAGAGCTCCAAAGTCCACTTAGGAACCAATAAAACTCAAGTATCAGTACTCGTTATTTTTCTAGTCTGAAAGCATTACCTAGTACACTGGACTCAGTACAGATGTTAGAGATACTCGCCTGTATGCAGAAAGATATGTACTTATAAATATGTATATGACCCTTTTATACTCAAAAGTACATATTGAGTTCATTGGCATTGTGTTTGTGCATAAATATTTGGGTAGCATAAGAACAATAGTTTGCGCACACAATCGTCATATCATTTAGTTCTTTATATTCAGTGCATTCAATAAAATCCTGCCTCCTGAAGCTGAATGTTATATTCCTATCCTATGTTTAGTCCTTCCTTTGTTCCTTGCCACTTAGGTTTAAATATTATAGGAACACAGGTACTCTTTGATATATGTTGGGGTAACAGAGGAACTCCAGTTTAAATTGGGCAACTGGAGGAGAATGGCCTAGGCCCCAGGGGCCACAGTGCTCTGAAAACTCAAAGGCAGTGGTGTAGCTCCAAGAATCCTGGAACCGCCTTTCTGAATTTTATACCTGATACTAAAGAGACTTCATAATAGGAAATTGTGTTCATTAAGCTAAAGTGCTTAAGGTGAATTCATGGTGGAAACCTCACTAGAGGCCAAGAAAGAAAGATGCACTCGTATTGATATTTTAAATGATGGGTTTATTTATTTTGTTTTTATCATCAAGCAACCTTGACACAACTTATGGATTTTCTTCCCATGACTTTTGTTAGTACCAAATGGAAATAATTCCAGAAAAGCAGCCAATTAACGTTATTAAAAAAAAAAAAAAAATCCTTGACACATTTTTCAGAAGCAAGTCTACATCCTCCCAAGCTTTTTCACAAACAAGAAATTAACTTGTCCTTAGGGATTCTCTGTGCGTTCCTCCTCCTTCTTTGCTAAATAGCTAAGACCCTACATGCACTGAATGGAAGCCATTTCCGTGAAGGTGTATTTATTGCAACAGTGCTGTCTTAAGGTTTGCTTGTGTAACTTGCACAAACTTTGTTGTGGTTGTTACATGCTATCGAGTCAGTACTGACTCATAGCGACCTTATGCTCAGCAGAACGAAACACTGCCCGTTCCTGGGTCAACCTCACTGTTGTTGCCATGCTTGAGTCCATCGATGCTGCCACTTGGCCAATCCATCTCGTTGGGGGTCTTCCTCTTTTTCTCTGACCCTTACCAAACATGATATCCTTCTCCAACGACTGGTCCTTCCTGACAGTATGTCCAAAGTATGAGAGACGAAGTTTGGCCATCTTGGCCTCTAAGGAGCACTCTGGCTGCACTTCTTCCAAAACAGATCTATTGGTTCTTTTGGCAGCCAATGGCACTTTCAATATTCTCCTCCAACACCATAACTCAAAAGCATCAATTCTTCTATGGTCTTCCTTATTCACTTTCCCGCTTTCGCATGCATATGAGGTTATTTAAAAGACCATGGCTTGGGTCAGATGCACCTTAGTCCTCAAGCTGACATCTTTGCTCTTCAACACTTTAAAAAGGTCTTGTGTAGCAGATTTGCCCAATGCAATATGTCGTTTGATCTCTTGACTGCTACTGTGAGTGTTGATAGTTGATCCAAAAATAATGAAGTCCTTGACAACTTCAACCTTTTCTCCATTGATAAGAATGTTGTTTATTGGTCCAGTGGTGAGGATTTTTATTTTCTTTACATTGAGATGCAATCTATACTGAAGGCTGTGCTCTTTGATCTTCATCTGTAAATGTTTTTAGTCCTCTTCACTTTCAGCAAGCAAGGTTGTATCATCTGCATATCGCAGGTTGTTAATGAGTCTTCCTCCAATCCTGATGCCACATTTTTCTTCATAGAACCCAGCTTCTCAGATTATTTGCTCAGCATACGGGTTGAATAAGTATGGTGAAAGAATACAACCTTGTTGCACACCTTTCTTAATTTTAAACCATTCAGTGTTCCCATGTTCTGTTCAAACAACTGCCTCTTGTTCCATGTACAGATTCCTCATGAACACAATTAAGTGTTCTGGAATACTCATACTTTGCAATGTTGTCCATAGCTTGTCATGATCCACACAATTGAAATCCTTTGCGTAGTCAATAAAGCACAGGTAAACATCTGTGCTTTATCGTTTACCTGTGTGTGCAAACTCTAGGCCTTCTATATTTAAAGCATCTGCTTATCCTTCTTAGTAGTGGCAATGTGTTAATAAGGGGAGTACCTTCGTGCATCGTTTATGATATTTAAGTGTCAAAGTCTGGTCTCTGCAGCTAGAGTCCAGCTATATATAACTGCGCCCGTTACATCTGTCTTTTCTGTGCCTCAGTTGAAAATGTCAATTAAAGACAGAATCTAATCCCATTAGAAAAGCTCAGGGACAATGCCATGATATTCACATCGATCTGTCAAATTTTGTTTCTCTCCACACTTTGATGTTTTAATTAAACCTTGATATACCTTGGCAGAATTTTTACCGATGGAGGTAATCCTCTAAAACAATCTCAGTTTTTATTGCATGTTCATTAAGACATTGTGAGAGCAGAAATACCAGGCAAGTATTTTTTCATCATTGATTTAATGCATTCATAATTCATAATAGAGCTTTCTATTTTTGGCACTTTGTGACAAGCAAATGCTAGCCAAAGCGTTGTGGAAATAAGACTAGTAGTCACCCATACTAATCAATTTGGGGTGAGTTGGGTAAGTCGGAACATTGTTGTGAAATCATCTTTGTTTTTGAGGAAATATTCTCTCATCGCATTTAATTTCTATTGGTTTTTTTTTTTTTTTTTACTATTATTGGTGTTAATGAACTATTACTTGCTTATATAAGAAGGAGACAACATTTTTCTGTAAGGAGAAAAACACTTCGATCATTATGTTGTTGTTGCTGTAAGGTGCCATTAAGTCAGTTCTGACTCATAGCGGCCTTGAGGTGCTGCTGGTGAGTTTGAACCACCATCTTGTGGTTCAAAGCTACCTTGCGTTATTTAACATAACAAAATGTCTTTATTTTATTTTCAGTCCATAAAATCTTTGTGGTATGAAAATTACAAATTAGACAGAATTTAAAGACAATTAAAATATGGTAGGTGGGTTGAAAGAGTAGGCATATCTAGGCCCAAATTACTACCCTGCATATGTATCTAATTAAAACAATCTTTGTATACTGAGAAATCTGAATGGTAAACTAGAGAACTAAATCACTTTCTATGAGCCCATGAATGTTGACTTATCAGCTGCTGCCGCTGTGTGTCATGGAGTATATTCCAACTCACGGCGACCCTGCATAGCGTTTCCAAGGCTCTAAATCTTTATGGGAGCAGAAAGCCTCATCTTTCTTTCAAGAAATGACTGGGAGATTCAAACTGCTGACCTTGTGGTTAGCAGCCCAATGCATAATCTGCTAGGATCCCAGAGTTTACTTACCTAGAAACAGTTAAATGGTTGCAATTTTGGAGAAAGCAGGCTTGGATGGTTCAGGGGAAGCACTGTCCTAATGACTGAACTATTTTTGCTCAGAGTAAAAAGGTACTTCATTTTATTTTTGTGATTTCTAGGAATCTGGTTACAATAGTGATCTCTTCTCTCATCTCTCATTTCAATGTTTGTTTCGTTTTTTTGTTTTTTTGTTTGTTTGTTTGTTTTCCTCTTAATGTAGCTTTTACTCGTTTCTACACGGATGTTCCAAAGGTGGTTGGTTTTATAGTACATTTCTATATATCTAGAAGCAGTAAGCTCTGGGGGCTGGTGTTGTGAGGTATTGTTGAGCCTACTCCAACTCAGAGCAGCCCTGTGCAGGGATTCTGAAGCCGTAAACTATGTGCTGAAGCAGAAAGCCTCATCTTTCTCCCACGGAGTGAGGCTGGTGAGCTTGAACAACCGACCTTGTGGTTTGCAGCCCAGAGCTCATCTTGTAGAGACATTGCACTCTTGTAGGGGGCTGTTGTTGCTGCTGCTAAGTGACAACTAATTGGTTCCAACTCATAGTGACCCTGTCTAGAGTTTCCAAGGAGCAGCTGGTGTGTTTGAACTGCCAAACCTGTGGTTCAAACCAACCTGTGGTCCAGTGCTTATCCTACAGCGCCACACCAGGACTGGGTGTGTCTACTTTCTGAATGCTTTAAGTGAATTAGATTTTGACATTAATATTTGATGCTATCTAACACTTTTGAAATGAAATCTTCACTTGGAGTCATCAAAAGCAAATAGGATCAAGGCTGGGTGATTTGTATGTAAAATTTTAGAGGCTTCTTCGAAACTCAGGACTAAGAACAAACTGCCTAGGATGCACACATTGGTATGGGGCAAGACTATGGCCACTGATCCTCAGAAATCTATTTCTTCACAAAGACAATCTGTGGCTTGAAAGAGAACCGAACTTTGAATGTCTTCTGCTTCTGAAATGTCTTCATTGTGGTCTCATCCTGTGCTTAATATCCTTTCATACTCTTGACACCTGAGCTGACAGCCCTTACCTGGTATTCCTTGGTAGCACCACTTTATGACATGAAATGTGTAGACCGTGGCATATGACAGCAAGGATGCCAGCCAAAGAGCCATCCAAGCAAGAATTTCTTGAATGTGTTTAAGGTCGTTTGCTAGGGCAATGATTGTAGGAAAATGCTGTGTATATGTGTGTAGGAAATGATAGTAGGAAAATGATCTGTGTATGTGCATGCATGTGTGCATATGTGGATATACAAACTCGGCACACATATTTACACAGCAGTTTTGATGACTTCATTGTTTGAATTTAGCTTGTAGCAAAGACCTGCATAACAAAAGAGGTCCATATATAAAGTGAGTATTCAGCACACAGAACATTTAAGCAATCTTTTTGGCGGTGACTGGGTGACACAGTGGTTGAAGAACTTAGATGCTAACAGAAAGGTCAGCAGTTCAAACCCACCAGCTACTATGTGGGCAAAAGATGTGGAAAGATTTGGCAGTTTGCTTCAGTAACGACCTATAGACTTTTAAACCCTATTGGGTACTTCTCTTCTGTCCCAAAGGGGTTCTGTTTTTTTGTTGTTTTTTTCCCTTTCTTTCCTTTTTTTTATGGTTCTTTTAATCTGACAGTCTTTTTTAGGTGCTATAGGATAAGCATAGGACTGTTAACTACAAGGTCAGTGGTTCAAACCTACCAACTGCTCCTCAGAAACTTTATGAGTCAAAACTCAATGGCACTTAACAGCAATAACACGTCTCATTTAATTGTATGCTTTCTGCCATGATCCCAAAGCCAATCAAAAGTGAAAAAACATGTCAAAACCATCCTTTTAGCATTGAGTAGACCAGAGGTTAATTATTTTACTTAAGTCAAAAGATTTATCAGTAGTTTGTTTATTTCTCTTCTAAGCTAATTCTGGCTTTGTTGTTTTGTTTTGAATTATAAAAGATAGAAACAGGACAGCTGACTGTTAAAGTATTAACTCTTAAATATCTGGAATAGGAATATGGGAAGACAAAGTCTATATTGTATTTTCTTGCTTTACTGAAATTTTTGTTATAAGCACTTATTTATGGTTCCAATAAGTCAAAATATGGTAGGTTTCATATTGTCAATAATACATAGAAAATGAACATGGCATTCATTCATTAATTCAGTTAAAATATGCTGATCAGCAATAGACTTCAAGGTGTCTTGATGTGGGCTATCATTTTCTATAAAGTGTTGGCATATAATTTATGTTCATTCATCTAACAGTATGCCTACTCCATACTGGGACTAACTGGGGAAATAAGTATGATTATAACTCTAATAGATTAAATTTCACATCTTAAACACACATACACTATAGGAAACATGAGCGTGAATGCATTTTATGCCTGTTTTCTCTCATTTGCCCAGAATATTGCCCCAGAATTTCCAGAAAGCTGCGAATCATAGTACAACCACATTCATGTCACGTTGCCTAGACTTCCTGCCAAATTGTCAGGGCCATCTCTGAAGATCAGGTGCCCAAAATATATTTTAAGAACTCAGTTAATGAAAGTGACAGACCAAATTGCAGGTAGAAAGCATTGGAATGATATTTTAGAACTGAACATGATTTCATTTTGAGGGGAGTATACACATTTCCTCATGTAAGTTATTACTTTCTCATTGGAAAAGTAACCTCTCATTATTGTTGTTGTTAAGTGCTGTAGAGTTAATTCTGACCCATAGTGACCCTGTATAGATAGGGTTTCCAAAGAGGAGCTGATGAGCTTGAACCAAAGACCTTGCAGTTTGAAAGACTGCCATCTGACACATTAGCCCATAGCGCCACACTAGGACTCCAACTTATTATCATTAAGTTTCCATAAAAAGATAAAGGTGTTTTCCTACACACACACATACACACACACACACACACACACAAACACACCATCACACTTTCTCATTTCCATACATGTCTCCTCCAATTTGGAGGTCTCATTTTCCTGACAAACACAGCTTGAAAAGCCTCCTCATTGCCTGTTTACACAAACAAATGATGACCTTTCAAACCAAGAAGGGAAAAAAAAGAAAAAGTGAAAAGTAAGTTTTTTTATTGATGTGAAGAGCAGATCGTGATTTAGCCCACAGCCATGTTTTTATGCCCCTTTGATAATTATAGTTTATTACCTGTGTGAATAGCGCTGAAGTAGCGCTCACTGCAGCTCAAAGGCCAAAGCCATCTAAAAAATGTCTTGAGTTATTGTAGTTTTCTGTGGAATGCAAGTCACTGAACCTATTCATGGCTGTAATGGTCTGTCTTGTGTTGGTCACGCTCATCTGAGAAGGATTAATAGTCATCCCTCCCTGCCCCCCGTTGTTGTTGTTGTAATTTAGTGCATCTAATAACTCCCATTCATAAGACACTGCAGGCCCAACACAGCTCCTTCCCTCACGAAGCTCATGATCTGTGCAAGTAAACAATAAAATGAAAAAGGCTGTTTGATAAAGCCAGCATGATTACAGTAAAGAAAAGTTAAAATGCCATATATACAAGGGATCTTCAAAAAGTTTATGGATAATACAATCATTGTTTATTCATTTTTTCCATGAACTTTTTGAAACTCCCTTGTATGTTTCAAGTATCTCATAGTTGCACCTATTATAAAACCTTAGCTATTATTTATTATGTTATTAAGTGCCGAGGAGTTGGTTCTAAGTCATCACAACCCTCTACAGAGTTTCCGAAGAGCAACTGATAGGTTTGAACTGCTGCCCTTGCAGTTAACAGTCCAGTGTTTATTCTACAATGTCACACCATTACTCCATTACAACTGTGGAACTTGCTTTTTCCACGTGGAAGCAGATTTCAAAAATAGCCACATAACGTTCTTGTTGAAGGTTGGGACGCATAGTCATATACTATGTTGTTGTTGTTACGTGCCATCGAGTTGGTACCGACTCATAGTGACCTTATGTACAACAGAATGAAACACTGCCCGATTCTGGGCCAATC
>NW_006408523.1:16129338-16157014 GCF_000296735.1 Chrysochloris asiatica | reverse complement strand
CTCCTGACAATATGTCCAAAGTATGAGAGACGAAGTTTGGCCGTCTTGGCCTTCAAGGAGCATTCTGGCTGCACTTCTTCCAAAACAGATTTGTTCTTTTTGCAGCCCATGGCACTTTCAATATTCTCCTCCAACACCATAACTCAAAAGCATCAATTCTTCTACGGTCTTCCTTATTCACTGTCCAGATTTCACATGCATATTAGGTTATTGAAAATACCATGGCTTAGGTCAGACACACCTTAGTCTTCAAGATGACATCATATGCTATAGATATATTTTATTAAGCATGTATTGTCTATGGAAGGAGTGCTGGTGTGGCACTATAAGATAAGCCTTGGACTACTAACAGCAAAGCCATCAGTTCAAATTCACCAGCCAATCCTCAGAAACCCTATACAGGTGACTCTTATCGATAACATTGTCTATCAACACTTCATGATAATCCTCATTGTATAGTCTGAGGCATGTGATAATCCGATATATTAAAATGTGGGCTTTGATTTTAACTATTCACTGGAAATAACAGTGCAATATAATGTATGCATGCTTGCTGCTTTTTGTCCTTCAGACCCTCTTGTTGCCTTTTTGGTAAAGAAACACTGAACAAGTGACCAAATATATACTGAAAGATCCAGAAGAAGCTTCCTTTTTCTCACAAAGTTTCCTTTTGTGTATGTTTTAGTAGAACAAATATAAAAAATAATTATGTTAAAAAATAATACATGCAGTGAGAAAAATGTATACCCAGCTAATAAATTGGTCACAGTCTACAGTAGAATATTTGCATGGCTTCAACGCTCTCTGTTAGAAGTTTTCTTGGAGAGGAAACGTCTGAGTTCGGGGTGGTTTTTGTGTTTTAACGCATGGTGGTTCTTTTCTTGTGTTTTGGTTGCAGTTGACTGAAAGTCAATTACTTAGAATTTGGGCAACTTATGTTTGTAACACATCTAGACAGGGTGAATTTCAAGAATGACTACAATATGCAGAATGTATCTAAACCCGCTCACAGTTGAGTTGACTTTGCTATTTTAGATTTGTAGGGAATGGAGGGCAGAAATGATTATATATTTCCAACTCACATATCAGCCAATCTCTGAAAAATCTGAAGCACTTTCCAACTTTAAAATGAACTGAGAGTGTATATGCCTCACCAAGAGGCAGTTCACACTGGACTGGATGGATCTTCACATTATCACTGACAGGAGAGGACATGGTGGTTCGTGGCATTGGCAATAGAATAGTATAAGGTAAGGGAGATTGGCAAGGATGAAGACCCTCTGCCCTTCTGTCATTGCTGTGTGCCATCGAGTCGATTGTGACTCAGACCAGCACTGTAGGATCAAGCTGTCATAGGGTTTCTTTGGCTATGATTTTTATGGAAACAGACTGCCAGAGGCACTGGGTAGGTTCGAACCACCATCCTTTCCATTTTCAGCTGAGGCTCCTTCTGTCCTTTTGTTGTTGTTGTTGTTGTTAAGTGCTGTTGAGTCTGTCCCGACTCATAACGACACTGTATAGGGTTTCTGAGGAGCAGATGGTGAGCTTGAACTTTGTGGTTCAAACCGACCTTGCAGTCCAGCGCATTATCCCACAGCGCCACACATCACAAGTAACTGGAGAGAAAGATAAAGAAAAAAGTAGCGAAACACAATGTTGAACACAGTGTAATTTCTTACTAAACATTGGCTTAAAAAAAGGGGTAGTCAAATGTGGCTTCAGTCTTAATTCACAGCATTTGGATAATCTACAAAAGGAATGGACTATATGAGGCTCAAATTTCGTCAACCCTAAGCCTTTCCCTGCTGGTGCTAAGCTAGGCTGTGAGAATTCAGTTAGATGCTGTGCTTTTATGATTAAAAAAAAAAAAAAAAAAAAAAGATTTCTGGTGTTTGTGTGTGATTTATTTGGCTCCCTTCTTCTGGGGCCATGACGAGTAGGATTAGTTCAGATCAAAGGGATGGCATCTCAGATCGAGTGTGTTTTTTTCCTTCTATTTTTAATTGCTACCCCCACATTTTCAGGTCTTATGAAGGAGACTGCTGAAGGAATAATAGAGAAAAGATGCTTACTTGATAAAGAGGTTTATTCTAAACCTATCAGCTGTCAGATTCCCAGCCTCGGAATTTAAGTGTCTATTCGTTAATGAGTTTTTCTTGAACTTACAAATCTGTCAATTGTGTATGAACTCTCTCTTCTCTTAGGTGCCCTGCTTAGCATGCTGAAATATAGTCATCATCTTTATTAAATGAGCTCTCTGTCAGGATGCAGAGGACCCCTGCTCCCTGGCATGTGTCCTTCATCCAGGCGCTGTGGTCTGCTTAGCTTGTCTCAATAATGCTTTGCCAAGTCTCAATTAGTGCAGCCCCCTCACTTAAACCCTCACTTCACTCCTGCCTATTCATGAGAATCCCATGTATGCTACTAAATCTAGGTGAAATAGTGCCCACTGTGAGTCGTTTCTATCACTCTGGTCCTAAGAGTCATCATACACTGGGAGTCCTGGTGTGGTGCTGTGGGTTAATGTGCCAGACTGCAAAGCCGTTTGAACTGCAAGGTTGGTGGTTCAAGCTTACCAGCTGCTCCTCGCAAACGCTGTACAGGGTCACTATGAGTCAGAACCAACTTGACGGCACTTAACAACAACAATTCTGTTCCAGAAGTCCTGGTGTGGCACTGTGGGTTAATGCACTGGACTGCAAAGTCTGATTGAACCTCAAGGTCAGTGGTTCACCCCTCAGAAACCCTATTTAGGGTGCTATGGGTCAGAACCACCTCGACGGCACTTAACAACAGCAACAACATTCAGATACAGGAGCCAAGAAATCAAACAACATATTGCATTAGGCAAATCTGTTGTACAAGATTTGAAATTGTTCAAGAGCAAAGATGCCAGGGTGAGGACTAAGATGTGCCTGGCCCAAGCCATGGGCCAATATTCATGTGAGAGTTATTGTTGTTGTTAAGTGCCCATAGCGACACTGTATAGGGTTTCTGAGGAGTAGCTGGTGAGCTTGAACCGCCGACCTGCGGTTCAAAGCAAATTCATAGTCCAGAGCATTAAACCACAGTGCCACAAAATGAAAAAGGAAGATCATAGAATTGATACATTTGAGTTAGGGTATTGGAGAAGATTCAAGATTACCAGCTGCTCCTTGGAAACCCTGCACAAGGTTGCTATGGGTCAGAATCGACTTGATGGCACTTCACAACAACAATGAGAGAAGAATATTGATAGTACCATGGACTGCCAGAAGAACAAACAAATCTCTCTTTGAAGAAGTACAGGTAGAATGTTCCTTAGAAGCCAGGGTGGTGAGATTTCCTCTCTCATATTTGAGACATGTTATCAGGAGGGACCTTGTCCTTGGACAAAGACATCATGCTTGATAAAGTGAGAATGTGAATGAAATAGAAGATCAGTGAAATAGAGGAAGACCCCAACAAGATGGATTGGCACTGTGGCAGCAGCAGTGGGCTCAAACAATTGAGAGGTTGGCACAGGGCCAGGTAATGTTCCATTCTGTTGTGCATAGAGGCGCTATGGGTAAGAGAGCTAATAACAATAGCATTCTGTTACAGGACTGAGCTAGGTGCCTCATTTTCCTGCAAGAAAGTTGGTACTGAGGCAATGCAGTGCAGTGGCTATAGATTTATACTTTAGCATTTGACCATGTTCTGCTACTTACCAACTATGTGCTCTGGGCAATTTATCTAACTTCATTGAGTGCTGGCTGGTTCCACAGCTGCAGAATGGGACTACTCAAAATACATCCATCATTGGATTGCTCTGGGAGTAAATTAAATGTAGAGGTTAGACAGTGTACATAGTTAGCACTCAGCAAATCACTATCATTCTCAATCTTCATTAAGATCCTGGAACAAAGGCATCACTAATTTCTTTCACAGTTAGTCAGTCAGTGAACTGGAATTTAAGTTTGAATTTGTCGGGCAATAAATTCTAGGCAATTTTTTTCTTCCCATATATTGCCCCCATCTAAATTCCTTAAGTATTTTTCTGCAGCAAGTATTTCACATTTACAATGAACTCCCTTCTGGTATACTTTATGTATAAGCTTGATGTTGCTGTTGTTAAGTGCTGTTGAGTTGGTTCTGACTAATGGGGACCATATATAGGGTTTCCAAGGAGCAACTGGATGGTTTCAGCTGCTGACCTTGCAGTGAGCAGTCCATTGCTTACATGACAAAGCCACACCTGGACTCCATATACTCTATCTCCCCAATTAAATTGCCAGTTGTTGTTCTTGTTAAGTGTTGTGAAGTTAGTTCTGACTCATAGCCACGGACCCTGTATAGGGTTTCTGAGGAGCAGCTGGAAAGCTTGAACCACCGACCTTGCAGTCCAATGCATTAGCCCACAGTGCCACACCAGGACACAAGTTGTTGTTGTTAAGTGCCGTCGAGTCGATTCCAACCCATAGCGACCCAGCGTAGGGTTTCTAAGGAGCAGCTGGTGAGCTAGAACCACTGACGTTGCAGTTCAAATGACTTTGCAGTCTGATGCATTAGCCCACAGTGCCACACCAGGACTCACAAGAGCAGGCATTAATTCATGGCTTATAGTTAGTAAGAGGGTCTCCCCAAAAGTGTGTTCATTCATTGCTTAGTCATCAGAAGCATCCATTTTGTTTAGTTATTTTGCAAATGTTTATGCAGTTATATAGGAATAAGTACACTGTCTTTGCAAGTACAAAGGAAATTAGGTACACCTTTTGGCTCTTCATTAGAAACAGATGCAAAAAAGGGAGGCAGGGCTACTCTCTTGACTATACTTTTATATTCAGCATCCTAGAGTGACTTATGTGTCTGTGGATGCTTGCCAAGAAGTGTAATTTTGTAAAATGTTGCTGGTGCCTCTCGTTTTATTGTAATATATAGTGTCCACTTGTGATTTCATCTTAACATTGATAACTTGGCTATAGGCTAGACTGGTGACTAGGTTGATGATTCTCAGGAGCAGGGGTAAAAGCAAACATAACTGATCCATTTTGAGAAAAGACATAGATATCTAGGTGTCCTTTAGATTCTCATGCTGTGGATTTGCAGTGAATGGAAACTCTGATGGAGGTTAGGGGTAGAAATCCCCTCTTATGGACTGGGTGTTGCTAAGTGATAGATCTGAGATATTTAACTCAGTTCTTCCTTATGAAGGGGGCTTTATTCTATTCCAGCCTTAAAACGTTAGGTTTCAAAGCAGGGCTGAATCTTCAAACAAATTGAAATAGGAACTTTGGGTGGGGGGGGAAGAGATCATTAAAAAAAAAATACAGGAAACAAAAAGCTATGTACTCCAAACCATAGGAAAAGTGCAGGAATACTGGGACATATGGTTTCCTTGAGCAGGTTATAATTTACATGCAGATATGGTGCGCTGTGTATGGTTTTCTACTCTAAATGCAATCAGTCATCTTTGTTTGATAGATTGGTATTTTGAGTTTTTTCATAATAAAATTTTCTAGACACTACTGTATGACTCTCTTCTGAGTTGGTATTTAGAAACCAGATAAGGGGTAATCTCACAAACACAACCTGGACTCCTCTAGTGTGCTCACCGGGACCTTCATGGATCATCTGAAGTGAAAGTCATCTCCCAGGCAGCTAGAGAATACTGAGGGAGTACTCCGGACTCCGGCATCTTGTAATGTTCACCTCCGTTTTACCTGGACAGAGATTACCCTTCAAGCTCTGTCAAGGACATCTGACATTGTCAAAATACATTTTCTCATTCACTTTTCTAAAGTGTCTCTGTGCAGCTATCATTACTTTATACTGCAACTACCTAGGGGTATGGAAATAAGAAAATTCATTCCTAACACAGAAAGTCTTGTCACTTGTGAAATGAAAGCGCATAAGAGATATAAGAAAATAACATGAATGTGGCATTTATTCGCTTTATTGTCACTGCTCAGCTCTTGTGGCTTAGAGATAGGATTCTGGATAACCCTATGGAGCAATTCTGCTTTGCAGACAAGGGGTCGCCATGAGTCTAAATCAACTCAGTGGTAACCAACAACAACATGGTCACTACTCAGCTTTTAGAGTTTTCATATTTTCAATCCATACTAGTCAGATTGAACCACAAGGTCAGCAATTCAAACCTACCAGCTGCTCCTTGGAAACCTTATACAGAGGTGCAATGAGTCAGAACTGACTCCACAGCACTTAACAACTACAACAACAGATTAATGTAGAGTAATAACAAATTAAAATAGTTAACACTATTGGTACGAGTATTTAAATGCTCAGCTGCTAACCAAAAGGTCATCAGTTTGAATCCACCAGCCGATCCATGGGTCAAAGATGTGGTAGTCTGCTTCCATAAAGACTTACATCTTGGGAAACCCTACGAGGAAATTTGACCCTGTTCTGTAAGGTTGTTATGAGTCACAATCTGACTCAGCAACAATGAGTTTTTTTTTTGTTATTTTTGTGTGTGTGGGTAACACGGTCCCTGGCACATAGTATATCGTTAACCATTTCAGATTCCTTTTCTGTCCCAGAAAGACTCCAACATATTGATCATCTATTACTGTGTCTACCCAACAGTAAATGCTCCCTTAGAAAGTAATCAATCAAGACATATGACTGGTAGCCTTTAATGGATCTGCTTCATTTCACATCTCAGCAAAATGTTTATTTCAAATTAATGTGTCCTGACATACGGAGGGGGTGTTTCCAGCCAAAATATTTAATTTGCAGCTGTCTCATGATTGATAAGTTGTCATAGGGCCATGTGTAAATGATGGCTCTGATGACAGGCTATGGAAGATAAGAGAATTGAAATTGGGTATGAAATGGAAGGCTGATCGCAAACTTCCATATGCCCCTACGTTCACTCACTTGAACCCTAAATCCATAGCTCTCAATAGCCAACATTGAATGAACCCCTCCTTGTTTTGTTTTCTTTTCTTTTCTTACCCTGGATGACATATAGAGTGAACCGAAGGAAGGGTCAAGTGGTTGAAATTTAAACAACCATATTCTAATTTATGTTTTGGACTTTGTAAGATGGGAAAATGAACCGGGCCTTTTGTGAGAATTTTCTGGCCAACTCACATAGCTCAACTCCATTTGTCTTTTCCTGCTCACTCTTTTATCTTTCCTTTCCCCATCTCTTTTCTTCACTTCCTTTCTCTTCTACCCTCCACCACCCCATTCCAGATCTTCAAAACAGTCTGAACGTTCACTCAGCAGAGAGATGTCAAAGAGAATGGCAACTCTGGTGGGTTTATACACTAAAGAAATGAACTCTGAGAGGAGTACTTGCTCATAACTAAATTTTATTGAAGGCACTATTCCATCTCATTTAACTCTTGCTTCAGTGAATGACCTATCCTTAGGTATTGAGATCCCTGTGTGGCACAGCTTGCCCTCAACTGCTAACCTAAAGGTTGGTGGTTCAAACCTACCCAGCCACACTGCAGAAGAAAAGTGTGACTATTTACTTCTGTAACAATTATAGTCAAGGAGACATTGTGGGTAGTGGGGTTCTTCTCTGTACATGGGTCACCATAAGTCAGCATCCAATCAATGGCTACAGCTTTCTTTGTGTGTGTGTGTGTGTTTTTCTTTTAGGTGAGTATTAATGTTCCCACTCTGTAGAAGATAAAACAGTGACAGAAGTTAAACAATGCATAATCAAAGTTACACAATTTGCAAGTGAGCAAAATCACAACCAAACTGAAGTCTAAATACTGCATTTTTATTCCAAGAGTCCTAACTGAACTAAATCATGTTTATTATGACTAAGAGAAAAACCGATACTTAGAAAAGTAAGGACTGATCATGCTGGTAATCAGCTAAGATTGAAACCTTCAGAGTCACTCAAGGAAAGAAATAATTTATTCAATTCTGAATAATTATCTAGCCTTGGGGGACAGGCCCATTCCATAGTATATTCAAGGACATTTGCAACTATTAAGAAAGAATATGCATTCCTGAGTTTGTTGGGAACCTTAATCAAAGATTGCTTTCAGAGGGTTTGTTCACGTGCTGGAGATGAAAATAATTAAACTACATTAAGATTCCATACTGAATGATTCAGCAGCATCTATTTCTATATGAATATTAATAATGTTTCATGGAATAGCAGATGTTCATTTTTCTTTTCTTTTTCTGGCATAGCTATTATTGGTCAAATTAGTAAACAAAAATGTATATTTTTCCATTCACTTATTTACTAATTTTGGTCTCCTATTAATTCTTTTGTGTTTTATTTATCTTATGTCTTGCATTCAAAATTATGCAAATCCAATTACTCCTCTGAAAAATTTACTGTGTAAGAGAAAGTATAGTGTTGCTATTCTCTTGCATTTTCTATTTGTGGCACATGGGACAGTCTATATTTACCAAGCTTACGGCTGTAATATTTACTTAAAAAGCCCACTTGTGGCTGAAAGATATTGATGATCCCCCAATGAAAAGTTAACTTTCCCATTCAGGTCTGATGACTCCCAACGGCTGGTGGCCATCTATCAACCCAATGCATAATTTCATTTTGGTTCTTTTAGATGAAATGCACCGCCTTCTATTACCTTACTTCAATGCAGCAAAGGCTGCTCTCTCTACCAAGTGGGTAATAGGAACAAAAGCCAAGTCTTTCTCTTTCACTTGGTGTTTTTATTAAAAATATGGAAATGGCTCCCAAGCTCATCATTGAATATAGAACCTCTTCTCTAATGTCAGATATCCATGGCTTTGCTATGCCTTTTTTTTAAAGTACAGATTCCTTGTTATTGTTGTTGTTGTTATGTGCTGTGGAGTCAGTTCCAACTCATAGCGACCCTGTACAGGGTTTCTGAGGCTGTAAATCTTTACGGGAGCAGAAAGCCTCATCTTTCTCCCACGGAACAGCTGGTAGTTTCGAACTGCTGACCTTGAGGTTCACAGCCCTATTCGTAACCACTACGCTACCAGAGCTAGTTTCATTTTTGTTATTCTGTAACCAAATTGTTCCAACTTTTTATTTGTATAGTAAAGTAATGATTGGCTAGAAGCAGAACCTAGGAGAGAATTAGGCAGAGTCATGGTGTGGCGCTGTAGGATAGCACTGGACTGCTAACCATGAGGTTGGTGGTTCAAACCCACCAGCCACTGCTTGGAAACCCTATATTGGGTCAGTATGAGTCAAAACTGACTCAATGGCATTTAACAACATCAATGACAACGAGCTGCGCTGCTAACCATAAGGTCAACAGTTCACAGAAAGATGAGGCTTTCTGCCCCCTTAAAGATTTACAGCCTCAGAAACCCTTTGCAGACTCACTAGGAGTCGGAACCGAATCAATGGCACGCAGCAGCAGTGATCTGAGACCATCCCGCAGCGCAGAAAGCTCAAAGTCAGAACTAAATGTTTGTAGACTTGCATTCTCAGTCTTGAATATCTTTCATTTTGGAATGGGCAATAACACCCTTGTCACAGAGATTTTTTTTTTTAAAGCCCCTCCTTATGTTGGCCAAATTTATACATATAGGATCAGTGCTGGACTGCAAACCACAAGGTCAGCAGTTCAAACCTACCAGCTGCTCCTTGAGATCCCTATATATCGGGGTCACTCTGAGTTGTAACTGACTTAACAAGAACAACCACCGTGTATGTTGCTGTTATTGTAATTAAGTGCTGCCTAGTTGATTCGAGCTCTGATAGCTTAGTGGTTACGAATTGGGCTGCGAACCTTAAGGTCAGTGGTTCGAAACTACCAGCTGCTCCGTGGGAGAAAGATGAGGCTTTCTACTCCTATAAAGATTTACACCCTCGGAAACCCTGTAGAGGGTCACTATGGGTCGGAACCGACTTGACAGCACTTAACAACAACAAGTTGATTCCCACTCATAGCGCCACAGTATAGGGTTTTTGAGGAGCTACTGGTGATTTTGAACTGCCGACTTTGTGGTTTAAACCAACCCTGCAGTCCTGTGCTTACCCTAGAGCACCACACCAGGACACTGTCTCTCTCTCTCTCTCTCTCTCTCTCTCTCTCTCTATATATATATATATATATATATATATATATACATACAACAGATATGTATGTATCTGTTGTTCTTAAGTTGATCCAGTAGTTAAGCAATTGGCATCTAACCAAGCTATTGGTGGTTTGGATCCACCAATCAGCCATGAGAGAAAAATGTGGCAGACTGCTACCGTCACCCTATGTGGCAGTTTAAAGTCTGTCCTTTAGGGTTTCTATGAGTCAGAACTGACTTACTGGCAGTGGGGTTTTCTACTCTAGTCAAGTCGGCACATAAAATCAATGATCACACTGTCGTTAGGTGCTCTGGAGTTTGCTTTAGACCCATAGTAACTCCCTGTGACAGAGAAGAAGGGCTGCATAAGGTTGGCTAGGCTACAATATTTCCCCCTCAGAAGTAGCACCTGGCAAGAATTAGGACAGAAACCATGGGTGTTGGCAGGTGAAAATAAAGCCTATCTTATTTGGCATTTAGAAGAGGAGCCTGGGCAGATTGTCAACTCCAGATATGCTCATTCTAAAACCAAACGTAAAGAATAAAAGGAGTCCACATATACAGCCTACTTCTTAGTCACCCTCTCTATTTCTTCCCTCTTAAATATATGTCCATCAGCAGATGAATGTGGCCCACAAACTGTGGTAGATATAATGGAATATTCCTCAGCCATAAAGAGAATTGAATTCCTGATGCGTGATGCAACATGAATGACTGTGAAAACATTCTGGTGAGTAAAATAAGTCAGTCACGAAAGGATAAAGATTATTTGAGCCCACCTGGTGGGGCAGTGCAGGGTGAATCCTGGACTGCTAACCACCAGCTGCTCCTTGTAAGCCCTGTACAGAATCGCTGTCAGCTGGAACCCACGAGACAGCACTTAACAGCAACACCATATTAATTAAGTAGAATAGGCAAATGTACAGAGCCCAAAGTTTACTACTGCTTACCAGCACCAGAAAGGAGTCATGTATTAGGGGACACTGGCTTTCTGTTCAGGGTGAAGGAAACATTTGGTTTCCTTGAATAGGGGTGATGGTTGAAAAACATGAAGACTGTGTTTAATCTCACTGAGTTATATGTGTAAAAAATGTCAAAATGGCAGTGTTTTATATGTGTGTGTATACATTTAAGTTATCCACATGTTGCTGTAGGATAAGCACTGGACTGCTAACCAAAAGGTCAGCTGTTCAAACCCACTAGCCTCTCCTTAGAAACCCTATACAGGTCTCTATGAGTGGGAACTGACTTGAGGATACTTCACAACAACAAATATGCATATACAAAGAGAGAGGAGTAGGTATTCATGGGTTTCAAACACTTGAGAAATCTTCTAGTAGGGAAATAGAACGTAGAGGAAAAACTTGTTAAAAAATATAAAAACAGCAACCAGGAAATGTAAGAAACAGAGGATAACTTAAGGTAATTATTTAAAAATACATGCAAACATGTTCAAATGACTTAAAATAGTTATTTTCTTTAAAAGTAAAAGAGACAATGGTTTTGAATGAAGAATCCTATTAGCTAATGCTTATCTGGTAGACTAAGCAGCTGCTTACTCTTAGCAATGTTTTTATATTATTTTCTCTAATATTCCCCCAAAGATTGGTTTAATATAATATGAATGTATAAACTGTGCTACACAGAAGAGGAGTCCTGCTGTGGCACTGTGTGTTAATGCACTGGACTGTGAAGTCAGTTGAACCACAAGGTCAGCAGTTCAAGCTCACCAGCCACTCCTTGGAAACCCTAGACAGGGTCACTATGGGTTGGAACCGACTCGACGGCACTTAACAATGGCAAAATACCATATGTGGTCTAATTGTTGATGGTGTTAAGTGCCTTCACGTTGTTTCCTACGCACTGCAACCCTGTATAGCATTTCTGAGGAGCAACTGGTGAGTTTGAACCACAGACCTTCAGGTTTAAACCACCATTGGTGGTCTAGTGCTTATCATACAGCATCCCAACAGGTCAAATTAGTGCTGCATCTGGTTTGATACTGTAAGATAAAGCACTGGACTATAAGGTTAGTTTGAACCACAAGCTCAACAGTTCAAGCTCACCAGCGCTCCTTGGAAACCCTATACAGGGTCACTATGAGTCAAAACTGACTCAGTGGCACTAACAACAATGCATCTTTCTTACATAACTGAGTTACGCAAATAGCTCAGTGCTCCACTAATAGCTTACTAGCTGAAATGTTGCCTATTTGACTTTATTCCAAGGCAACTCAGGAAAACTTTCCAGTGATCTCTTTCTGAGAATTTGGTCACTGAAAATCCTGTGGAGCACAGTGTTACTCTAACACAAATGGGTTCACCATGAATAGGAATTGACTCTTTGTGAGTGTTTGCTGTTGTTGTTGTGTTTACTTAACTCCTTTTAGAATCTCTATTTCTACTGCACACTCAGACTAACATTGCATTAGCCTTTTTGGAAACAATAGTTTTTGCTGAATCCTATTGAGCATCTTGACAATCAAGGCCCCTATGATCCTTATCACTCGTGTGTCCTTTTGCCATACCTCCCATGCTCAGCAGCTGGACTCTGATTTTTAGTTTGTCTGCCATTTCTCTGTCTGGAGTTATACCCTAAGCTTTACATTATCCCTTCTAAATTGTTTTTGTTTGAGCAGCCCATTGTGTAAGCTGTCAATATTTTTGTGTGTGCTGATTTTTATTTTTATAAAATGAACCTAAGTGAATAAATATGTAAATATTAAAGCTAAAAGAAACACCTGAGTTCTTTGCTTTTCGTCTTACCGTATCTGAGTTCAAGTCGGAGAAGAGAAAAAAATGGTCCATTTTAAGGAAGGAAGACGTATGATTCTCCTCCCACCCTGGCTCCAAAGGAATGGCTTGTGGCATTAGAAAAGGTCATTTGCAAAATTGTACCCTTCTGGCCTAAAATAGATGAGACACTTCCTCTAGAGCCAATGAGTCACTCTTATTTCATTGGGTTGAGGACTTAGACTAGATAATCAGTTAATGTGTGTGAATTCCTTACTCCTATGAGACTAGGACATTGGACCATCTAGATTTCATTCAGCACAAGAAACATTTGGGTTGGTGGGGACTCGTCTCCTCAAATGACATGGTCACCTTTTTTAAGCATAAATGGTCTACTGATAGAGTTGTTTTGATCCTCCTAATAAGCAGAATGATTTTTTAAACTGATTTGGGGAGATGAAAGACGTTGGATAATAATCAGCTATTTTAAATAGTTGGGTTGATCTATCAATCAAAATTACCATTTAACAAAAGAAGAACTATACTTACCCAAGTCACAACACTTCTATCACGACAACAGGCATGGCGTATTATTAAAGCCAGTCTTTCACTTTGTTTTCATCTCATCAAAGACACTATCTGCAATTTGAGACAAGTGAAATGTTAATTCCTGGTCTGAAGATGTAGAGAATGACTAATCAATCATGTGGTAGCTCATTGAGATTCTACATTATGTATAGACAAATCCTAATTATGGTGTTTAAGAATAAAATTAGAAGAGGTTGGATTTTTTAAAAAAAAATCTACTGGAAGTGGTTAAACATACGTAGTTAATTTGTCTTGGTTATTTTTTTTTCTGGGCCCCAAAATAAAATTCAAGATTCTGACATTCACAGAACTAGGAAGGAACATCAAACAGAATTGTAACACTAAGCACACTCCACAATAGAGTGGGCACGTCACAAAACCAAAACTAAATCCATTGCCGTCAAGTTGATTCCAACTCATTGCAACTGTATAGGAAAGAAGGAGCTCTGGTAGCATAATAGTTATGAATCAGGCTGCGAACCGCAAGGTCAGCAGTTCGAAACTACCAGCTGTTCCGTGGGAGAAAGATGAGGTATTCTGCTCCTGTAAAGATTTACAGCCTCACAAACCCTGTACAGGGTCGCTATGGGTCGGAACTGACTCCAAGGCACACAGCCATATAGGAAAGAGTAGAACTCTTCCATTGGGTTTTCAAGGTGGTAATTCTTTATAGAAGCAGACTGCCACATCGTTCTATCATGGAACAGCTGGTTGATTTGAACCTCTGACCTTTTTGTTCACAGCTGAGCACTTAACCATGCGCTTCCAGGGTTCCACTGGGTATTTGTTATTGTTGAGTGCCACCAAGTTGAATCTGACTCATAGCACTCTTTATAGGCTTTCCAAGGAGCGACTGATGGACCACCAACCCTGCAGTTAAAAGTACTGGACGCTTACGGACTTAAACAGGAGAGCCCCCAAATCAAATCATCTATAATCTAATGAGAAAGAGAAGGAAAATGGAATGAATTACATGCAAACCAAAGGGAGCTGAAGAAAGCAATACATAGCTTATACACTGGCGGTATATAAGGGCAGGTGCTGAGTAAAGGAATGCTTAGAAAACTCCCAGGCAGAAGGGCTCCGAGAGACGAGAAGAAGATGAGATGAACAGTAAATATTGCTGTGTGGTGGCATTTATGGATAGGCAAAATCAATTAGAGGCATTATTGATTTTTTTTTTTTTTCTGTTCCATTTTAGTTGTGGGAAGGAATCACAGATGTAGAAATGGTGATTAAAGAGCATCTAGACTATGCCTCTTCTGTCAAAAGCTGTTTGTAGCTGTCCTAGTAAGACAGGCAAAAGGGATCTAGTTTATCTGTAAAGAATTCCCTCCCTTTATTGAGAGTCTCTGGGGCTTTCCAGGTAAACTATTCTGACAGTTCCATATCCAGAATGGCCCTTTGGGGACCATGTTTCCACATAGTTAGCTGAGCATTTTTAAAAAGGAAATACTGTCAATGAGCATGCAATTGAGCCAAAATCGTGATATTTAACAAGTCAGGTCTATTCCTATCCGATGCTTTAAAGTTGAACATTAAAACAAAGAACAATGAACTTAGCACATCCCTTTCTTACTGGAGCGATCTTGAGCTTCACCACAATGATATAAAACCTATCACTCGCTTCTTTAATAAAAGCCTACAAAACAAATCATTGCTTATGTATACAAAAACAAACAAAAAATAACTTTCTTTAAATGTTTAGATAAAAGCAGGCCATCTTTTAATTTCATGACATGTAACAGGACAAATGAAACCAACATCATTGGATTCCAACCTTTTAAAGGGGTATTTTTACATTGTCACTATTCAAGGTCATGGGGTCCTGGTGTTGCACTGCAGGGTAATGCTCTGAACTGCAAGGTTAATTTGAACCGCAAGGTCAGCTAATCAAACCCATCAGCCACTCCTTGGGAACCCTACACATGGTTGCTGTGGGTAGGAACCGACTCGACAGCACTTAACAACAACAACAATTCAAGGTCACCAGAGCATCAGCTAGACATAGAACAAATAAGAGTGATATATGAACTTGGATTAGATGATCTGGAGAAAAGCCCTTCTCTGCCATTTCTGCCCTTTACTAGCTACTAGGGTCTGGAGTCCCAGTGTAATGCTGTGGGTTAATGCACTGGACTGCAAAGTTGGTTTGAACCACAAGGTCAATGGTTCAAGCTCACCAGCTGCTCCTCAGAAACCCAATGCAGTGTCAATATGGGTTGGAACTGACTAGATGGCACTTAACAACAAAAACAACAGGGATCAAGTCAATTAAAATTTAAGTTTGCATAGCAGGAATGATGCACTTGAAAATATTTTTTATCTATACAAGTTAATAAAGCACAAGATGCTGCTACTGTTATTTTCTGCTTGGTAACTTTGGGCTATCCCATTTAAGTACTCCTTATTTCTTTGTCTCATAATATATACTCTAGGATCTCCAGGTAACCCTGGTAGCACAGTTTTGGAGCACTTGGCTGCTGAATGGAAGGTCTGCAGTTAGAATTCACCTGCTTTGCGGGAGAAAGATGTGACAGTCTGCTTCATTACAGATTACACTGTGGACACCCCATAGTGATTCTGTGAGTCAAAATTCAATTGACAGAACACAACAACAATATATTTCATCCCTGAATTAACTCTAAATTCAAACCCTAATACTGGCAGAAACTCTGTTACCAGAAGAGTCTAGCAAGCCATGTGTATGTATGCAATGACTTCTGCTAAAGACTAACTTTTCGAAATGATCTGTAGACATCAGCATGACCCAGAGTTGATGTTTTTGTTCAGCTTGCTTTGGGGCTGTATTTAACAAATGACACTGAGAACGCTTTGTGTTAACCTGAGGGAAGCAGCTCTGCTCATCTAGATTTGTTAAGGTTGTGAGAAGAGTAACCAACCTGTAATTTTCTGGTGCATCCTAATTAAAAATGGAGAATGGAAATACTGTTGTGTTCTCATCAGAGGCACTTAGCCTGATTGAGCGCTTGCTTTTTGTTCAGCATAAAATTGCTACAAATATTTTCATATGTCTAAAGTGGAGATGACAAAAAATAGGCAGCAAATCCACAGGTAGCCATGATGCCACTTACTGACAATTGCTCGATTCTGTTTTGTTTATTGGATTTCTTGGGACAACTTCCTTCACTACTGGGACACTTGGGGGAAAAAAAAAATACTAGCTATCTTCTGTTTTAAAAGAAGTTGACTTGCATGTGTTGGTATTAGTACTTGCTCCCAAGTTGTTGTTGTTAAGTGCCGTTGAGTTGATTTCAACTCATAGCAACTCTCTATAGCGTTCCAAGGAGCAGCTGGTGGATTTGAACCACCGACCTTGTGGATAGCTGTCCAGTGCTTATCCTATAGTATCATACCAGGACTCCAGGGAGATTATTAGAAATCAAAAAGTTATAATTTTATGGTGGCCAAGATCCAGAAATTACTATTGTTGAATGTATGTAGAATCAATATATCTAGAAGTCTAGACTGGACATATAAAAAGTAAGATGTTAATGTTGACTTGGGCACCATAGGGCCTGAGCTGAAGAGCAGGTTGAGTGAAAAATCAGGTTAAACCACCTGGAGAGTTGATGTCATGAGGTTTTGCAGAGAGGAAGCCAGATATCAGGGCATGGGATGCAGATTGTGAAAACTGGCCACAGGAAGATTTGAGGGAGAGGTCTGGAAGACGGAGAGAGTCTTTCTAAATGCCAACTGGCTGAACCTGGAACTAGGCTATGCTAGATTGAGGTCCAGTACAGGAATGGGGAGGGCCTTGTTAAGCACCCAAGATCTTTTCAGAAACTGTTTAACCAATATCAGTTTGTTGAGAGATTCTCACAGGACTTTTGAAATGGCATTTGAACCAAGGTAAGAAGAATTTTTAGAAGGATTTAAAAAGTAGCCCCTATGATAAGAGTCCTGGTGTGGCGCTGTGGGTTAATGCGCCACTGCAAAGCCATTTGAATTGCAAAGTCGGTGGTTCAAGCTCACTAGCTGCTCCTCAGAAACCCTATACAGGGGTCGCTATGGGTCGGAACCTACTCGACGGCACTTAACAACAACAGCTTGATAAGAGTCATGGTGTGGCGCTGTGGGTTAATGTGCTGGACAGCAAAAATTGGTTTGAACCTCAATGTCGGCCGTTCAAACTCATCAGCTGCTCCTCGGAAATCCTATACAGATTGCTATGGGTCAGAACTGACTCGATGGCACTTAACAACAAAAAATTAATAGGAGTTGTAGTTCTGGTGTGGCACTGTGGGATACGCACTGGACTGCTAACCACAAGTTAGATGGTTCGAACCCACCAGCTGTTCTTTGGAAACCATCTATAGAGTCGCTATGAGTCAGAGCCAACTCAGTAGCATTTCACAACGATTGTGTGATACTTTGGGATAAGTACTTTACTGCTCACCACAAGGTCAGCAATCCAAACCCATCAGCTGTTCCTCAGAAACCCTATACAGTATTGCTATGAGTTGGAAGTGAATCTCTGGCACTTGACAACACCACCACCATTGTAGTCAGTTTAACTCTTCTGTCAGTTTGGTTCTGACTCCTGTGCCCCCAGGTGCTGGGATTCATGAGATGCAGAGTGTAGTCTAGCCTGCTCCATTTCTTCAGAGTTCATGAAAGTAGGTATCATGCATGTATGTGCTGCTATGTTGTACTGAGAAGGGTCCACACATCACAGCCCTCTCCCTGGCTCATATCTGCAGGGGTCTGCCTCATGCATTCCTTTGCAAAGCAAGTGCTTTCTGCAGCACACCAGAACCTGACAGGCAGGTGGAAAAGCATCCTCTCCTGTCAGTCCCACAGCTCTGGCTCTGTTCTCCAAGGAGACTTGCTCTGTCGCCAGCAACTCATACAGGCCTCTATCCATACATCTACCCTAGCCCTCTGCACACTTGCACAGGTGACTGGGGGCACATTTAATCTCAGGATATAGGTCACATCAGTAACTCTTGCAAATTTCACCCAAGGGAAGGTGACAGGGACAGACTTTTCTCACTTATTCTTGTCCTCTTTTCCATTTTCCCTCACCAATATCTGGCCAGTTCTTTGCTTTTAGTACCAAGATTTGTCAAGTTTGGCCTCACCATTTCTTTCTGTAGGTTCCTTTCTTCATGGCATGTTCCATAAGGCATAACCTTGACTTATATTTTATACTCTTCAAAAATAAAGAAACTATCATCTCTGTTTCCCTTACTTCAACCTACAGAACAGAAAAGAAATGGCATGATTCTCTTTGTCCAAGATCACTGTCACCCCCCTACCCCCCTAGAATATGAGCAGGTGTCTCTGGAAGCTGTGTATGGGTTTAGGTTTCACACCCAGGGTTGAACTGAGGAACAGATAAGGTGGTTGGTAACCTGGATCTCCAAACCAAAAGGCAAGGAAGAAATTTCTGGAAATAAAATCATCACTGGAAATATTAACAACAGGGAAACATAATTGATCAGGGAGAGAAAACCATGTGACTTAAGAACCCCTACTTACCTGGGGTGATATTGGAGGCTCTCTAGGGACAGGCTTTGATTTCAAATCTCAAGTGATCAAGTAAACCTCTTCTCAGGGTCGTGGGTCTATTTCACTGCAGGCATTTGTATTGCTGAAGGGGTCTAGGAGTTTGGGGCCAAAGCTCAGTATCTCAGGACAGAAAGGTAAAGCTAACTACTGTCCCCACAATCCATAGTCTCCTTCAACCCCCTACTCTCTTCCTTTCCCACAAATGAATGTGGGGGGGGGGGCGGAATAGAAGAAATACAAGTAGTTTAATGAAGCTACAAATTATTCCTTGATGCTTACATGTCTGTGTCTAGAGACTTGTCCCCTGCCACGTTTGAGTAGTAAAGGGATCTTGCCAGCTTACCTTAAGAGCAGTTTTTAAACTTGACTTTGCATTAGAATTGACTGTATTATAAAAAATACAGACTTCTGAAGCCCAGTTCAAATGAATTGTATCAGTTTCTCTAGAGGTTGTTGTGAGACATTAAGTAGATTCCAGCTCTTACTGTCCCTATGTGGTAGAGTAGAAGGACCCCCAAGATTACAGAGACTGGAATCTTTAAGGAAGCAGATCACCATGTCTTTTGTCCCTGGGGTCCACTGGACTCAGGAATCTGCATCTTAAAGCCTCTTCCCCTTCATGAAATTGTTATGCAGCCGGCAGGCTGAGTCCAAGGACTATAGAACAAGTGGGGTGGATGCTGGCTGTGGTCCACATTGGCCATGCCTCCATCAGGCACCTATTATTCATGCACTGGGACCCAGATGCACTGGACATTTCTCTTTGAACTCTGTCTGCTTGGTTGTATAAATATGCCCCGATGATCCTTGGGCTCATGGACATATGGAAGGAATCCAGGATTTGTTTATTTCACTCTCCTTTTCCTTTCCCCATAAAGAGACAAGCTAATAACACAATTAAAAAATAAAAAAGAAAGAAAAAAACAAACAAAAGGAAAGTATTCAATTCAGAGGACTGAATAAAAAGAAGTTAATAGTGAGCCATCTCAGGCCCTCTATTGACCATTAATGATCTAAATGAAGAACTGGAGTGAGTGAGGTTTGCTGATGGCGTAATCACTGTCAGTCAATAGAAGTTGCAAAGGAATAAGGGCGCTCCAGGTGGGCTTTAAAGTTAGAAAATCTAATGAAATAACTCCTGGGGATATTGGATTTGTGAACCTTTCAGCCATCCTGTTGAAAACCACTAAGTGCTGGTGTCATGGGTTTAAGAAAACAGAGGCCAGAAATCATTCCAGGACTCTTGTGTCTGTGTTCACAACTTCACAGTGTGTTTGTGGAAAATGAATAAACATGGCACTTAGAATCCACTTTACTCTTTCCCCCATAATTATCTGAGTGCAGCTAATGACTTTGGATTAGATTTCTGAAACGCTAACACCATATGCAGATCTGGACCTTGTACTTGCAACGTACAACGTGGAATTTTCAATTTAATACTCCAGTTATCCAAAGTAAGGACCCTCCAACTTGCAGATGCTGTAGTATCTTAGACCTCGTCAGGCCAAATGTATCACTGAGGAAAAAGCAATATGATCATCTCTTAGGATGAAGGTCAGCAAAATATTGATACATGAAACCAATACTATTACTCAGTGTTTGATAAAGTAGAAGAAAGAATAGGGGGGGAAATGACGTTTGGGTACCCCTCCTTGTCATTCCATCCCAAACTTATTTTCTCTCTCTCACTCATTTTCCCTCTCTTTCTCACTGTCTCCTTCTCAAACTCACACACACATACACACACAAACAACTATAATCTTTTTGAGTGCAGGAATTGTGTCTTATTCGCCTTTGTACTCCTGATGATCTGCCTAATGGCCAGCAATCAGTACAAGTTTGTCAATAGATAACTCAAAGTGGAACACCTTAAAATATTGTTTAGTTTGAATATCTGCATAAGTGGGAAATTAAAAGAGAAAGCTCTCTCTTCTTCACTGTCATTAACTTGGAGAGAATTTGAAAGAAAATAATATACATCCCAAAGGACTGTAAGTGGTAAATCTTGATTTGAACCACTCTTCAGACGCCCCATCCATTTCTGCAGTTTTATCTATGCCCGGTGGTTCTGTAGGATAAGCACTGGACTGCTAACCAAAGGGTCAGAAGTTTGAGCCCACTAGCTGCTCCATTGGAGATAGATGAGGATTTCTGCTCCTGCAAATATTTACAGCCTTCAAACCCCTATAGAGAGGGCCGTAATCAGTCGGAACCAACTTGAAGGCACTTAACAACAAAAACAACATGCTTGGAGAAGGAAGGAATATTAACTAGCTGAGACTATTTCGGTGCATAGTAAATAGTCACTTGACTGCATTAATTACTAGTTGAATGATTATTATTCTAATTTTTCCACTACATGTTTTTAGCCTATCAAACATGCAACTCAAGCTTTTGAAAATTGTGAGGGAAAAAAACCCCGAAACAGTCAAATGAAAATAGAATGAACTATTATACAGTGTCATCTAAAAATACATGTAGAAAATCAAGCATAATGCAGGTCCCAGCCTGAACCAGCCATGCTCACGTGGGGGTCTGACTCAGCAGAGCTGTCTGCATGCAGCTGGTATTTGTACTCGTCATTGCTACACACCACGTCCCCCCCAGCCAGGCTTCCTGAGCTGACTGCGGCGGGCCCCAGAGACTAAAAGAATAAAGCTGGGCTGGATTGGGCTTTGACCTTTCTGTTGAAGGTAAATAATAATCAGGTTTCTCTCTTTAAGTATATACTCAGATTGGATAGATAACTCATTGATTCAATTATTTGACAAAAAAATACCTACTAACTATTTACTACATAAGAGCTTTGGTGGCACAGTGGATAAGTACTCCACTGCTAACCCAAACGCTGGTGCTGCAAACCCAGCCATCGACATGCTCCCTTTGGGATTAAATCATATCCAAAGCAAACTCACTGCCATCAAGCTGATTCCGACTCATAACGACCCTATATAGGGTTTCCGAGACTATACATCTTTATGGAGCAACTGATGGATTTGAATTGGACCACAAGGTTGGTTTGAACAGCGAAGTTGGCGGTTCAAATTCACCAGCGTCTCCTTGGGAACCCTTTTACAGGGTCGCTATATGTGAGAACCAACTCGACAGCAGTTAGCACCACCTTGCAGACAGCGGCCCAACACCTAACCCACAGAGCCACTTGTGTGCTACAACTAAGAAATCCTTATGAGGCAGTTCTCCTCTGTCCCATGAGGTCACTGGGAGTCAAAATGGACTGAACTTCACCTAATAACAAAAAGGAAGTGCCAGCACAGCCCCTACCCACCACATGGGGAAGCATGCTGATCCCAGCGTAGAGGGTATCCTAGGGACGTGACTTGAAAACTGCAATGGAAGGTAAGTCCTCACTTCTCATTCTTGGGCAGCTGCTGCCTCCCAAGCAATTGTCATTAGCTAGTTGAATGGTGTCCCCTGAAAGTTCATGTCTACCTGAGGCTTCCAAATATCTTATTTGGAAATGGGGTCTTTGCAGATGTCATTGATTAAGACAAAGTCATACTGGATTAGATGGACTCCAAACTGAATGACTGATGTCCTTATACTAAGAGAAAAACACACACACACACACACACACACACACACACACACACACAGTGAAGAAGGTCAGGTCTCAATGGGAGCAGACTTTGAATTGAGGCAGTTACAAGTCAAGTAACTCCAAAGACTGTTGGAAGCCACCAGAAGCTAGGAGAGAAACATCAGACTCTTCCTCAGAGCTTCCAGAAGGAAATAACGCTGCCAACCCCTTTTCAAGCTTCCACACTCATGAACTCTGCAAGAATAAGCTTATCTTATTGTAAGCCCCCTGACTGGTGGTACAGTGTTACTGCGGCCCTAGAGAATGAACTGTTTTAGTCCCACCACATCTTCACAATTCACATTGAGTCTCAGCCCCTGGTGCAACTACTGTGTCCATCTACTTCACCCAGGGTCCATTCCCCTTTCCCTTGCTGGCCCTTTACCTCACCAGACATGAAACCATCCTCTAGCAATTGATCCTTCCTGTTGACGTTTCTAAAGCAAGTGAGTCCAAGAGTATTCATTGGCTAATTTTTGGAAGTTAATCACCAGATCTTTCTTCCTAGGTAGTCTTTAGTCTGGATGCTCCACTAAAAGCTGTCCACCACAGATGACCCTGCTGGTCTTTGAAATATCAGTGGTATAGCTTCCAGCAACACTCAAGCTAGCACAGCAAGACAAACTGACATATAGGTTGTTGTTGTTGTTGTCATGTGCCATCGAGTCGGAACCGACTCATAGCGACCCCATGCACAGCAGAATGAAACAATGTTCGATCCTGGGCCAACCTCACTACCGCTGCCACACTTGAGTCCATCAATGATGTCACCTGGCTGATCCATCTCGTTGGGGGTCTTCCTCTTTTTCTCTGACCCTCCACCCTACCCAGCATGACATCCTTCTCCAGCGACTGTTTCCTCCGGACAATATGTCCAAAGTAGGAGAGACAAAGCCTAGCCATCCTGGCCTCCAAGGAGCACTCTGGCTGCACTTCTTCCAAAACAGATCTATTGGTTCTCTTGGCAGTCCATGGCACCCTCAGTATTCTCCTCCAACACCACAACTCAAAGGCATCAATTCTTCTATGATCCTCCTTATTCACTGTCCAGCTTTCGCATCCATATGAGGCTATTGAAAACACAATGGCCTGGGTCAGGCGCATCCTAGTCCTCAAGCTGACATCTCTGCTCTTCAACATATAGGTGGTGGCTGTTTAACCATACCTGTGTTCTCTGTTCTTTAAATAGCTCAGCCTTGATGACCCACCAGCCCAATGCCTCAGAGCTTGGCAGCCAGAATGCCTAGCAGTAATATAATTATGTAAATGAAGTAACCAGGCACTCTAATGGGGCATAATGCATAAATCCCTAATATATATGCATATTTTGTTAATAAAGTAATACTGTAGTAATAAAATAATAATGCAAAATAAATAAACATTTTAACCTAGAAATGGATCATTCTTTATGAGGAAGTATATAAATTTATTAAGTACTTTTCCTTATGAAAGTACAATGTGAGAGACTATATAACAAGATGTTATATTTTCCTTTGGCTCTTGTCACTTTATATCCATGGCAACAGCAACAATGGGCTCAAACGTAAACCAATTGTGAGGATGATATAGGACCAGGCAGTGTTTCATTCTGTTATGCATAAGGTCACTATGAATTGAAACAGACACCATGGTACCTAGCAATAAGAACAACAGGTGCCATTTAGTTTCCACTTTGCATATTTATATTTTCTTTTCCTGACTTCTAGGGGTGTTTCCCTATTAAACTATCATCCAAAACTTCCATTAAGACTTTTCCAGCTGCTGTCTTCCCACATATTTCCTACTTATGATGGTGTCTCATTCCAGACATTCTGTATGTTTCCCAACATATTTGGTGCCGCCTTTTCACTGTGGGCTACTCATTATGGGCCCATGTTTATTTGTGTCCTGAGACTAGATCTTCATTAACCAGATTATGTGCAACCTGAGCTGTTCTATAAACTCTGGTATGGTCGATTTTGAAATGACATTGAATAGTATTACAAGAAATTTAATAGATCAGTTAATATTCTATCTGTGAAGTTAGGATTTCCGATTATGATTTTCTTCCCCAGTAGAAAATAAATTCTGGAACTTTTAAAAAAACTCCAGTTTTCTTAGATAACAAATGCTTTTCTTATTAACATGGCACACATATCTGAAGATATATAAGCCAGAGTGGTCTGATTTTATTTCTGATCTATTGAGTGAATCAGTACTTACTATTCTTCACCTCACTCAGTCACTGTGGATTGTGTGAGAGTTGCCTAGAACCTTTAAAATGGGCTGAATTGGCCGGGGGTGACTAGCACAGAGAACTGAATAGATATTTTTATGATATACACATTAATGTAAAAGGTACATATTCATCTCTCCTAACATCACTGTTTCTGTGGATACTTCCTGATGGGATAGACTCATAAGAAGTTAGAACACTATAAATTAGGGAATAAATCCATTGCTTATTATTTGATGATTTGGAGTTTATGGGATTTTGAGTGCCAATGGACTCTGTCAAATTGGAATTCCATATTCTGTACTTATGGGATATTGGGTCATCAATATAAAAAAATCTGGACATAGACCAAGAGGCAGTCATTTAAACAGAACAAGTGAACAGTTTAAAATCAGGAAAGGTGTATGTCAGCACACTTACTCAATCTGTGTGCTGAGCAGATAGTCTGAGAAGGTGAGTTATATGAAGAATCTGGTTTCAGGATTGGAGGAAGACTCATCCACAATCTGTGATAAACAGATGGCACAACATTGTTTTTGGGAAGAGAAAAGGACATTAAGCAATTACTGGTGAAGATCCAAAAAGGCATCCTTCAGTATGATTTGCACCTCACTTTAAAGAAAATGAAAATCCTCACAATTGGGCCAATGAATAGAATCATGATACATTGAGAAAGCACTGAACTTGTCAAAGACTCCATTTTACTTGGGACCCACAATCAACACTCATGGAAACAGCAGTTAAGAGATCAAATGACATATTACATTAGGCAAATCTGCTGCAGAAGACCTCTTTAAAGTGTTGTTGTTGTTGTTAAGTGCCATTGAGTCTGTTCCAAACCCTGTATAGGGTTTCCAAGGAGTGACTGGTGAATTCGAACCGCTGACTTTGTGGTCCAAACTGACCTTGTGGTCCAGTGCATTATCCTGCAACACCACACCAGGACAATATGTCACTTTGAGGACTAAGGTACACCTGACCCAACCTATGGTATTTACAATCACTCATATGCTAGACAGTGAATAACAAAGACCTTAGAAGAATCAATGCATTTGCATTATGGTGTTGTAGAAAAATATTTAAAGCACCATGGACTGCCAGCAGAAGAACAAACAAATCTGTCCTGGAAGAAGAATAGCCAGAGTGCTCCTTAGAAGCATGGGTGACAAAACTCCATCTCACAATCTTTGGACGTGTTATCAAGAGGGACCAGTCCCTGGAGAAAGACATCATTCTTGGCAAAGTGGAGATTCAACCAAAAGGAGGAAGATTCCCCAAGGAGTAGGATTAACACGGTGGCAGCAGTAAGCATCTCAAATGTAACAATTGTAAGGGTGGTACAGGACCGAGCATTGCTCTTTTTGTATTGTGCAGAAGGACACTATGAGTCTGAATTGACCCCAAGGCCCATAAGAACAACAACATTAAACAAGAATGTCTGTATTATTCCAGGGGGGCAGGGGTGAGGAATTGTGTTTTATGGCCATAGAGCCAGAGAGTGAATTAATCAATAGGGCTGCACCTAATTTGTAGTGGAATTAGGAGTGTCCAATAGTAGCATTTGCAGCCTAAGAAGAGTTGACTTTAACAGCCAGATCAATCAAGGTGAATCCATTCTCTCTCTTTCTTGGCACCTGTTTGATGTACCCTAAGGTTTTATGGTGCTCTTTAACCAAGAAGGCTTTCCAAGAATCTGATGCAAATTCTGACCCTCTGACACCCCCTCCCTCACCCTAGTGCATATCAAGGACTCAGGAGGTACAATTGAATTCTTTCATTCAAAGAATCCAATGAAAATGTAAGTGTCTCTAAAAGAAGGGAAGAGCTGAAATGGAAACCAAGGCCTGTGCAGACAGAATCAAACAGGAGTTTTTAAAACAGCAAAGCTTCAAAGCTTATTTTCAGAAGAAATTGTCTTCAAAACGACTCCTACCGAGTAACATAAAATGAAAATCCATTTGAGGATATAAAAATGATGTACCAGCTTTATTTGTTTGGTACCACAACTTTACTATTGTGAAATGTCATCTTTTTCTATGCTAAATTTTCTAGGTCTTTTTTTGGTGTGATTTTAATAGGGTATTTTCAAAGTTCCACATCTGTCCCATGCTAGAAAGAGTCATTTTTATAACCATAAGCTTATAGGCATGCTGGTTATAGAAGTATTAAAATATGGACTCTTCTTACATTCTAGATCTTTCAAAGCCATTGATTGCTATCGATCAAATAGAACTAAACTGCTTTTGAGTTTCCTTGGACCCCTTGCATAAATACATATTGAGGGGCTCTTTTAAATGTCCATTAGATCTTAATGTTTCTCCCTGGAGCTATTACCATTTATCATATGACTGTAAATATAGATTTAGGGATGTTTAAAACACCCATTATTTACCTGGCAGGGCTTAATGGCTCCAAAAAATGCATTAAAGCCCATTTTTAACTCCTCTCTAAGAATAGATCCTGAATAACTCCCATATGTGAATTTTATTTCATACCAAGGAAAGAGATTATGCTACTGAGTTATTTACCCAATGTCTTAAATAAAATGTATTTTCCAAGGCATGTGAGTTCAACAATTTTGTGACTGTTTGTAAAAGTAATTTACTTTGAGTGCTGCTTGGGTAGAAGCTGCCAGCCATTGTTTTCCTAGAAGCACTTTTTTATACAGCCTCAAAAGAAAAATGAAAAAGTTTCTACCTTTACCATGAAAAATGCTTTGTTGTTGTTGTTTTTGTGAAGTGCTGTCGAGTCAATTCTGACCCATAGCGACCTTGTATAGGGTTTCTGAGGAGCAGCTGGTGAGTTTGAACCGCTGACCTTGCAGTTCAGACAACTTTGCAGTCTGACGCATTAACCCACAGCGCCACACGAGGACTCCTGAAAAACTTTATTTTAATAGTTGTATTTTTATGAAATGAATATGCATACAGAGGCACCCTAGTGGTGTGATTGGTTATATATTTGGCTGCTAAACCCAAGGTCAGCAGTTGGAGTCCCCCGGCCATTCTTTGGGACACACAT